>NC_139966.1:1507500-1842500 GCF_963993115.1 Abramis brama
CAGAAAGCAGGTTTAGTGAAAACTCTGAGTTGGCTAACCCTGAGATGAGGGAAACTCTGGGTTTTCTTTACAACAGTGTAGCGATCATACTGTAATAGTAAAGCCACTGTAGACCCGTCAGAAAAGTGTGACTCGCTCTGGAACGTTTTTTAAACGTTTTTGTAGTGTTCCCTGGACAGTAGAGCCATTAAAAAGAAATACATCATCATACATTATAGTTCTGTTAATGATCATGGTGCTGCAGCCTCAGAATGGGATTAGTAGGCTATAGCTAGTTTACTTTTTCGCCCGCAGGATTGCACCTAAATGAAATTATAGGTGTAATACAATTCCAGTTTTCACCAGTAATATTATGTTAACTGTGATTAAATATGAAATTAATATACTGTGAATGCGTACTGTTGTACTAATGTACTCTCTCTTTTGAAAACAGCAGCCGCTGTCTTGCTTTTTTAACGAAATACATGTTCAAACTCACTGTTTGTGCGCATGAGTATTTCCGCAGACCCGTTTGTTTGTGGTTGTTACCATGGTGAATCGTAGAATCATGGCTCCATTCATACTGCCTTTTGTGCACGCGCGTAACCCTGAGTGAACATACTCCGAGTTGATTGAACCAACTCAAATCAGCTGTTCTGGAACCGAAAACTCAGAGTTTCCATCTCAGGGTAAATCAACTCAGAAATCAGGGTTAGACTCAGAGTTTGGTAAACCTCCTACCTGGAAAGGGCCTCTGGTCTTTTGTGTCCTCAGTACTTTTGGAAAGTTTTTTCCTGTTTCTTCAGGACGCTTTTTGTTGTACCATTGCGTAATTATGTCTTTGAACTCTACACTGCTCCTTCTTCTCTACATTTGGGTCCATGCCTCGCCACTCCCGTGACAGTTTCTGAATCAGTCGGTCTTCCCGTTTGTTACATCAACAGACCTTTCAAAATGTGTTCTTAAAAAAACTAAACAAAAGGTAGTAAAGTGTTTAAAAGATGACCATTGATGTGAAATGTTTAATGATGCACTCCTTAATATGTGCCGTATGGCATGATGAGATATGCTATATGTATAATATTGCATAATATCCAGTCTATTTCACTCAAATGGAGATGTACTGTAACTGTGTGAATGAATGATAAATTAATTATCAAATTTATCAAAAAGTGATGAATGTCTGGTACCAAATTTAAGGATTTTGAAATGTAACGCATCAACTATCAGGTGAATGTTTATATCTTTTGTCCCCTACAAGCCAAATTCCTCACTACTTAATTACTTTAAAACCTTTTGTAATAGCGATAATAAAAACAGGATGATGTGAACTTGAAGCCGAATGTGGAGGTGAATGTGGAGGTGTAACTGTTGCTGTAATTGTGTGTTTTAGGGAGTTATGTGGAGGATTTTCCTGATGGTCAGTGAATGTGGAGGTGTAACTGTTGCTGTAATTGTGTGTTTTAGGGAGTTATGTGGAGGATTTTCCTGACGGTCAGTGAATGTGGAGGTGTAACTGTTGCTGTAATTGTGTGTTTTAGGGAGTTATGTGGAGGATTTTCCTGATGGTCAGTGAATGTGGAGGTGTAACTGTTGCTGTAATTGTGTGTTTTAGGGAGTTACGTGGAGGATTTTCCTGATGGTCAGTGAATGTGGAGGTGTAACTGTTGCTGTAATTGTGTGTTTTAGGGAGTTACGTGGAGGATTTTCCTGATGGTCAGTGAATGTGGTGGTGTAACTGTTGCTGTAATTGTGTGTTTTAGGGAGTTATGTGGAGGATTTTCCTGACGGTCAGTGTGGTGTAACTGTTGCTGTAATTGTGTGTTTTAGGGAGTTATGTGGAGGATTTTCCTGATGGTCAGTGAATGTGGTGGTGTAACTGTTGCTGTAATTGTGTGTTTTAGGGAGTTATGTGGAGGATTTTCCTGACGGTCAGTGAATGTGGAGGTGTAACTGTTGCTGTAATTGTGTGTTTTAGGGAGTTATGTGGAGGATTTTCCTGACGGTCAGTGAATGTGGAGGTGTAACTGTTGCTGTAATTGTGTGTTTTAGGGAGTTATGTGGAGGATTTTCCTGACGGTCAGTGAATGTGGAGGTGTAACTGTTGCTGTAATTGTGTGTTTTAGGGAGTTATGTGGAGGATTTTCCTGACGGTCAGTGAATGTGGAGGTGTAACTGTTGCTGTAATTGTGTGTTTTAGGGAGTTATGTGGAGGATTTTCCTGACGGTCAGTGAATGTGGAGATGTAACTGTTGCTGTAATTGTGTGTTTTAGGGAGTTATGTGGAGGATTTTCCTGATGGTCAGTGAATGTGGTGGTGTAACTGTTGCTGTAATTGTGTGTTTTAGGGAGTTATGTGGAGGATTTTCCTGATGGTCAGTGAATGTGGTGGTGTAACTGTTGCTGTAATTGTGTGTTTTAGGGAGTTATGTGGAGGATTTTCCTGATGGTCAGTGAATGTGGTGGTGTAACTGTTGCTGTAATTGTGTGTTTTAGGGAGTTATGTGGAGGATTTTCCTGACGGTCAGTGAATGTGGAGGTGTAACTGTTGCTGTAATTGTGTGTTTTAGGGAGTTATGTGGAGGATTTTCCTGACGGTCAGTGAATGTGGAGGTGTAACTGTTGCTGTAATTGTGTGTTTTAGGGAGTTATGTGGAGGATTTTCCTGACGGTCAGTGAATGTGGAGGTGTAACTGTTGCTGTAATTGTGTGTTTTAGGGAGTTATGTGGAGGATTTTCCTGACGGTCAGTGAATGTGGTGGTGTAACTGCTGCTGTAATTGTGTGTTTTAGGGAGTTATGTGGAGGATTTTCCTGATGGTCAGTGAATGTGGTGGTGTAACTGTTGCTGTAATTGTGTGTTTTAGGGAGTTATGTGGAGGATTTTCCTGACGGTCAGTGAATGTGGTGGTGTAACTGTTGCTGTAATTGTGTGTTTTAGGGAGTTATGTGGAGGATTTTCCTGATGGTCAGTGAATGTGGAGGTGTAACTGTTGCTGTAATTGTGTGTTTTAGGGAGTTATGTGGAGGATTTTCCTGACGGTCAGTGAATGTGGAGGTGTAACTGTTGCTGTAATTGTGTGTTTTAGGGAGTTATGTGGAGGATTTTCCTGACGGTCAGTGAATGTGGAGGTGTAACTGTTGCTGTAATTGTGTGTTTTAGGGAGTTATGTGGAGGATTTTCCTGACGGTCAGTGAATGTGGAGGTGTAACTGTTGCTGTAATTGTGTGTTTTAGGGAGTTATGTGGAGGATTTTCCTGACGGTCAGTGTGGTGTAACTGTTGCTGTAATTGTGTGTTTTAGGGAGTTATGTGGAGGATTTTCCTGACGGTCAGTGAATGTGGAGGTGTAACTGTTGCTGTAATTGTGTGTTTTAGGGAGTTATGTGGAGGATTTTCCTGATGGTCAGTGAATGTGTTGGTGTAACTGTTGCTGTAATTGTGTGTTTTAGGGAGTTATGTGGAGGATTTTCCTGACGGTCAGTGTGGTGTAACTGTTGCTGTAATTGTGTGTTTTAGGGAGTTATGTGGAGGATTTTCCTGATGGTCAGTGAATGTGGTGGTGTAACTGTTGCTGTAATTGTGTGTTTTAGGGAGTTATGTGGAGGATTTTCCTGATGGTCAGTGAATGTGGAGGTGTAACTGTTGCTGTAATTGTGTGTTTTAGGGAGTTATGTGGAGGATTTTCCTGATGGTCAGTGAATGTGGTGGTGTAACTGTTGCTGTAATTGTGTGTTTTAGGGAGTTATGTGGAGGATTTTCCTGACGGTCAGTGTGGTGTAACTGTTGCTGTAATTGTGTGTTTTAGGGAGTTATGTGGAGGATTTTCCTGACGGTCAGTGAATGTGGAGGTGTAACTGTTGCTGTAATTGTGTGTTTTAGGGAGTTATGTGGAGGATTTTCCTGACGGTCAGTGTGGTGTAACTGTTGCTGTAATTGTGTGTTTTAGGGAGTTATGTGGAGGATTTTCCTGACGGTCAGTGAATGTGATGGTGTAACTGTTGCTGTAATTGTGTGTTTTAAGGAGTTATGTGGAGGATTTTCCTGATGGTCAGTGAATGTGGAGGTGTAACTGTTGCTGTAATTGTGTGTTTTAGGGAGTTATGTGGAGGATTTTCCTGATGGTCAGTGAATGTGGAGGTGTAACTGTTGCTGTAATTGTGTGTTTTAGGGAGTTATGTGGAGGATTTTCCTGACGGTCAGTGAATGTGGAGGTGTAACTGTTGCTGTAATTGTGTGTTTTAGGGAGTTATGTGGAGGATTTTCCTGATGGTCAGTGAATGTGGAGGTGTAACTGTTGCTGTAATTGTGTGTTTTAGGGAGTTATGTGGAGGATTTTCCTGATGGTCAGTGAATGTGGTGGTGTAACTGTTGCTGTAATTGTGTGTTTTAGGGAGTTATGTGGAGGATTTTCCTGATGGTCAGTGAATGTGTTGGTGTAACTGTTGCTGTAATTGTGTGTTTTAGGGAGTTATGTGGAGGATTTTCCTGACGGTCAGTGTGGTGTAACTGTTGCTGTAATTGTGTGTTTTAGGGAGTTATGTGGAGGATTTTCCTGACGGTCAGTGAATGTGGAGGTGTAACTGTTGCTGTAATTGTGTGTTTTAGGGAGTTATGTGGAGGATTTTCCTGACGGTCAGTGTGGTGTAACTGTTGCTGTAATTGTGTGTTTTAGGGAGTTATGTGGAGGATTTTCCTGACGGTCAGTGAATGTGATGGTGTAACTGTTGCTGTAATTGTGTGTTTTAAGGAGTTATGTGGAGGAGTTTCCTGATGGTCAGTGAATGTGGAGGTGTAACTGTTGCTGTAATTGTGTGTTTTAGGGAGTTATGTGGAGGATTTTCCTGATGGTCAGTGAATGTGGAGGTGTAACTGTTGCTGTAATTGTGTGTTTTAGGGAGTTATGTGGAGGATTTTCCTGACGGTCAGTGAATGTGGAGGTGTAACTGTTGCTGTAATTGTGTGTTTTAGGGAGTTATGTGGAGGATTTTCCTGATGGTCAGTGAATGTGGTGGTGTAACTGTTGCTGTAATTGTGTGTTTTAGGGAGTTATGTGGAGGATTTTCCTGACGGTCAGTGTGGTGTAACTGTTGCTGTAATTGTGTGTTTTAGGGAGTTATGTGGAGGATTTTCCTGACGGTCAGTGAATGTGGTGGTGTAACTGTTGCTGTAATTGTGTGTTTTAGGGAGTTATGTGGAGGATTTTCCTGATGGTCAGTGAATGTGGTGGTGTAACTGTTGCTGTAATTGTGTGTTTTAGGGAGTTATGTGGAGGATTTTCCTGACGGTCAGTGAATGTGGTGGTGTAACTGTTGCTGTAATTGTGTGTTTTAGGGAGTTATGTGGAGGATTTTCCTGACGGTCAGTGAATGTGGAGGTGTAACTGTTGCTGTAATTGTGTGTTTTAGGGAGTTATGTGGAGGATTTTCCTGATGGTCAGTGAATGTGGTGGTGTAACTGTTGCTGTAATTGTGTGTTTTAGGGAGTTATGTGGAGGATTTTCCTGATGGTCAGTGAATGTGGTGGTGTAACTGTTGCTGTAATTGTGTGTTTTAGGGAGTTATGTGGAGGATTTTCCTGATGGTCAGTGAATGTGGTGGTGTAACTGTTGCTGTAATTGTGTGTTTTAGGGAGTTATGTGGAGGATTTTCCTGACGGTCAGTGTGGTGTAACTGTTGCTGTAATTGTGTGTTTTAGGGAGTTATGTGGAGGATTTTCCTGACGGTCAGTGAATGTGGAGGTGTAACTGTTGCTGTAATTGTGTGTTTTAGGGAGTTATGTGGAGGATTTTCCTGATGGTCAGTGAATGTGGTGGTGTAACTGTTGCTGTAATTGTGTGTTTTAGGGAGTTATGTGGAGGATTTTCCTGACGGTCAGTGAATGTGGAGGTGTAACTGTTGCTGTAATTGTGTGTTTTAGGGAGTTATGTGGAGGATTTTCCTGATGGTCAGTGAATGTGGTGGTGTAACTGTTGCTGTAATTGTGTGTTTTAGGGAGTTATGTGGAGGATTTTCCTGACGGTCAGTGAATGTGGTGGTGTAACTGTTGCTGTAATTGTGTGTTTTAGGGAGTTATGTGGAGGATTTTCCTGACGGTCAGTGAATGTGGTGGTGTAACTGTTGCTGTAATTGTGTGTTTTAGGGAGTTACGTGGAGGATTTTCCTGATGGTCAGTGAATGTGGTGCTGTAACTGTTGCTGTAATTGTGTGTTTTAGGGAGTTACGTGGAGGATTTTCCTGACGGTCAGTGAATGTGGTGGTGTAACTGTTGCTGTAATTGTGTGTTTTAGGGAGTTATGTGGAGGATTTTCCTGATGGTCAGTGAATGTGGAGGTGTAACTGTTGCTGTAATTGTGTGTTTTAGGGAGTTATGTGGAGGATTTTCCTGATGGTCAGTGAATGTGGTGGTGTAACTGTTGCTGTAATTGTGTGTTTTAGGGAGTTATGTGGAGGATTTTCCTGATGGTCAGTGAATGTGGAGGTGTAACTGTTGCTGTAATTGTGTGTTTTAGGGAGTTATGTGGAGGATTTTCCTGACGGTCAGTGAATGTGGTGGTGTAACTGTTGCTGTAATTGTGTGTTTTAGGGAGTTATGTGGAGGATTTTCCTGACGGTCAGTGAATGTGGTGGTGTAACTGTTGCTGTAATTGTGTGTTTTAGGGAGTTATGTGGAGGATTTTCCTGACGGTCAGTGAATGTGGAGGTGTAACTGTTGCTGTAATTGTGTGTTTTAGGGAGTTATGTGGAGGATTTTCCTGACGGTCAGTGAATGTGGTGGTGTAACTGTTGCTGTAATTGTGTGTTTTAGGGAGTTATGTGAAGGATTTTCCTGACGGTCAGTGAATGTGGTGGTGTAACTGTTGCTGTAATTGTGTGTTTTATGGAGTTATGTGGAGGATTTTCCTGAAGGTCAGTGAATGTGGTGGTGTAACTGTTGCTGTAATTGTGTGTTTTATGGAGTTATGTGGAGGATTTTCCTGATGGTCAGTGAATGTGGAGGTGTAACTGTTGCTGTAATTGTGTGTTTTAGGGAGTTATGTGGAGGATTTTCCTGATGGTCAGTGAATGTGGAGGTGTAACTGTTGCTGTTATTGTGTGTTTTAGGGAGTTATGTGGAGGATTTTCCTGATGGTCAGTGAATGTGGTGGTGTAACTGTTGCTGTAATTGTGTGTTTTAGGGAGTTATGTGGAGGATTTTCCTGATGGTCAGTGAATGTGGTGGTGTAACTGTTTAATGTAATTGTGTGTTTTAGGGAGTTATGTGGAGGATTTTCCTGACGGTCAGTGAATGTGGTGGTGTAACTGTTGCTGTAATTGTGTGTTTTAGGGAGTTATGTGGAGGATTTTCCTGATGGTCAGTGAATGTGGAGGTGTAACTGTTGCTGTAATTGTGTGTTTTAGGGAGTTATGTGGAGGATTTTCCTGATGGTCAGTGAATGTGGTGGTGTAACTGTTGCTGTAATTGTGTGTTTTAGGGAGTTATGTGGAGGATTTTCCTGATGGTCAGTGAATGTGATGGTGTAACTGTTTAAAGTAATTGTGTGTTTTAGGGAGTTATGTGGAGGATTTTCCTGACGGTCAGTGAATGTGGAGGTGTAACTGTTGCTGTAATTGTGTGTTTTAGGGAGTTATGTGGAGGATTTTCCTGATGGTCAGTGAATGTGGAGGTGCAACTGTTTAATGTAATTGTGTGTTTTAGGGAGTTATGTGGAGGATTTTCCTGACGGTCAGTGAATGTGGTGGTGTAACTGTTGCTGTAATTGTGTGTTTTAGGGAGTTATGTGGAGGATTTTCCTGACGGTCAGTGAATGTGGCGGTGTAACTGTTGCTGTAATTGTGTGTTTTAGGGAGTTATGTGGAGGATTTTCCTGACGGTCAGTGAATGTGGAGGTGTAACTGTTGCTGTAATTGTGTGTTTTAGGGAGTTATGTGGAGGATTTTCCTGACGGTCAGTGAATGTGGTGGTGTAACTGTTGCTGTAATTGTGTGTTTTAGGGAGTTATGTGAAGGATTTTCCTGACGGTCAGTGAATGTGGTGGTGTAACTGTTGCTGTAATTGTGTGTTTTATGGAGTTATGTGGAGGATTTTCCTGAAGGTCAGTGAATGTGGTGGTGTAACTGTTGCTGTAATTGTGTGTTTTATGGAGTTATGTGGAGGATTTTCCTGACGGTCAGTGTGGTGTAACTGTTGCTGTAATTGTGTGTTTTAGGGAGTTATGTGGAGGATTTTCCTGATGGTCAGTGAATGTGATGGTGTAACTGTTGCTGTAATTGTGTGTTTTAGGGAGTTATGTGGAGGATTTTCCTGATGGTCAGTGAATGTGGTGGTGTAACTGTTGCTGTAATTGTGTGTTTTAGGGAGTTATGTGGAGGATTTTCCTGATGGTCAGTGAATGTGCAGTTGTAACTGTTGCTGTAATTGTGTGTTTTAGGGAGTTATGTGGAGGATTTTCCTGATGGTCAGTGAATGTGGAGGTGTAACTGTTGCTGTAATTGTGTGTTTTAGGGAGTTATGTGGAGGATTTTCCTGATGGTCAGTGAATGTGGTGGTGTAACTGTTTAATGTAATTGTGTGTTTTAGGGAGTTATGTGGAGGATTTTCCTGATGGCCAGTGAATGTGGTGGTGTAACTGTTGCTGTAATTGTGTGTTTTAGGGAGTTATGTGGAGGATTTTCCTGACGGTCAGTGTGGTGTAACTGTTGCTGTAATTGTGTGTTTTAGGGAGTTATGTGGAGGATTTTCCTGATGGTCAGTGAATGTGGTGGTGTAACTGTTGCTGTAATTGTGTGTTTTAGGGAGTTATGTGGAGGATTTTCCTGACGGTCAGTGAATGTGGAGGTGTAACTGTTGCTGTAATTGTGTGTTTTAGGGAGTTATGTGGAGGATTTTCCTGATGGTCAGTGAATGTGGAGGTGTAACTGTTGCTGTAATTGTGTGTTTTAGGGAGTTATGTGGAGGATTTTCCTGATGGTCAGTGAATGTGGAGGTGTAACTGTTGCTGTAATTGTGTGTTTTAGGGAGTTATGTGGAGGATTTTCCTGATGGTCAGTGAATGTGGTGGTGTAACTGTTGCTGTAATTGTGTGTTTTAGGGAGTTATGTGGAGGATTTTCCTGATGGTCAGTGAATGTGGTGGTGTAACTGTTGCTGTAATTGTGTGTTTTAGGGAGTTATGTGGAGGATTTTCCTGATGGTCAGTGAATGTGGTGGTGTAACTGTTGCTGTAATTGTGTGTTTTAGGGAGTTATGTGGAGGATTTTCCTGATGGTCAGTGAATGTGGTGGTGTAACTGTTGCTGTAATTGTGTGTTTTAGGGAGTTATGTGGAGGATTTTCCTGACGGTCAGTGAATGTGGAGGTGTAACTGTTGCTGTAATTGTGTGTTTTAGGGAGTTATGTGGAGGATTTTCCTGACGGTCAGTGAATGTGGTGGTGTAACTGTTGCTGTAATTGTGTGTTTTAGGGAGTTATGTGGAGGATTTTCCTGATGGTCAGTGAATGTGGTGGTGTAACTGTTGCTGTAATTGTGTGTTTTAGGGAGTTATGTGGAGGATTTTCCTGATGGTCAGTGAATGTGGTGGTGTAACTGTTTAATGTAATTGTGTGTTTTAGGGAGTTATGTGGAGGATTTTCCTGACGGTCAGTGAATGTGGTGGTGTAACTGTTGCTGTAATTGTGTGTTTTAGGGAGTTATGTGGAGGATTTTCCTGATGGTCAGTGAATGTGGAGGTGTAACTGTTGCTGTAATTGTGTGTTTTAGGGAGTTATGTGGAGGATTTTCCTGATGGTCAGTGAATGTGGTGGTGTAACTGTTTAATGTAATTGTGTGTTTTAGGGAGTTATGTGGAGGATTTTCCTGATGGTCAGTGAATGTGGTGGTGTAACTGTTGCTGTAATTGTGTGTTTTATGGAGTTATGTGGAGGATTTTCCTGACGGTCAGTGAATGTGGCGGTGTAACTGTTGCTGTTATTGTGTGTTTTAGGGAGTTATGTGGAGGATTTTCCTGACGGTCAGTGAATGTGGAGGTGTAACTGTTGCTGTAATTGTGTGTTTTAGGGAGTTATGTGGAGGATTTTCCTGATGGTCAGTGAATTTGGTGGTGTAACTGTTGCTGTAATTGTGTGTTTTAGGGAGTTATGTGGAGGATTTTCCTGATGGTCAGTGAATGTGGTGGTGTAATTGTTGCTGTAATTGTGTGTTTTAGGGAGTTATGTGGAGGATTTTCCTGACGGTCAGTGAATGTGGTGGTGTAACTGTTGCTGTAATTGTGTGTTTTAGGGAGTTATGTGGAGGATTTTCCTGACGGTCAGTGAATGTGGAGGTGTAACTGTTGCTGTAATTGTGTGTTTTAGGGAGTTATGTGGAGGATTTTCCTGACGGTCAGTGAATGTGGTGGTGTAACTGTTGCTGTAATTGTGTGTTTTAGGGAGTTATGTGGAGGATTTTCCTGATGGTCAGTGAATGTGGAGGTGTAACTGTTGCTGTAATTGTGTGTTTTAGGGAGTTATGTGGAGGATTTTCCTGATGGTCAGTGAATGTGGTGGTGTAACTGTTGCTGTAATTGTGTGTTTTAGGGAGTTACGTGGAGGATTTTCCTGATGGTCAGTGAATGTGGTGGTGTAACTGTTGCTGTAATTGTGTGTTTTAGGGAGTTATGTGGAGGATTTTCCTGATGGTCAGTGAATGTGGAGGTGTAACTGTTGCTGTAATTGTGTGTTTTAGGGAGTTACGTGGAGGATTTTCCTGATGGTCAGTGAATGTGGTGGTGTAACTGTTGCTGTAATTGTGTGTTTTAGGGAGTTATGTGGAGGATTCTCCTGACGGTCAGTGAATGTGGAGGTGTAACTGTTGCTGTAATTGTGTGTTTTAGGGAGTTACGTGGAGGATTTTCCTGATGGTCAGTGAATGTGGTGGTGTAACTGTTGCTGTAATTGTGTGTTTTAGGGAGTTATGTGGAGGATTTTCCTGATGGTCAGTGAATGTGGAGGTGTTACTGTTGCTGTAATTGTGTGTTTTAGGGAGTTATGTGGAGGATTTTCCTGATGGTCAGTGAATGTGGAGGTGTAACTGTTGCTGTAATTGTGTGTTTTAGGGAGTTATGTGGAGGATTTTCCTGACGGTCAGTGAATGTGGGAGGTAACTGTTGCTGTAATTGTGTGTTTTAGGGAGTTATGTGGAGGATTTTCCTGACGGTCAGTGAATGTGGAGGTGTATATGTTGCTGTAATTGTGTGTTTTAGGGAGTTATGTGGAGGATTTTCCTGACGGTCAGTGAATGTGGTGGTGTAACTGTTGCTGTAATTGTGTGTTTTAGGGAGTTATGTGGAGGATTTTCCTGACGGTCAGTGAATGTGGTGGTGTAACTGTTGCTGTAATTGTGTGTTTTAGGGAGTTATGTGGAGGATTTTCCTGACGGTCAGTGAATGTGGAGGTGTAACTGTTGCTGTAATTGTGTGTTTTAGGGAGTTATGTGGAGGATTTTCCTGATGGTCAGTGTGGTGTAACTGTTGCTGTAATTGTGTGTTTTAGGGAGTTATGTGGAGGATTTTCCTGATGGTCAGTGAATGTGGTGGTGTAACTGTTGCTGTAATTGTGTGTTTTAGGGAGTTATGTGGAGGATTTTCCTGACGGTCAGTGTGGTGTAACTGTTGCTGTAATTGTGTGTTTTAGGGAGTTATGTGGAGGATTTTCCTGATGGTCAGTGAATGTGGTGGTGTAACTGTTGCTGTAATTGTGTGTTTTAGGGAGTTATGTGGAGGATTTTCCTGACGGTCAGTGAATGTGGTGGTGTAACTGTTGCTGTAATTGTGTGTTTTAGGGAGTTATGTGGAGGATTTTCCTGATGGTCAGTGAATGTGGTGGTGTAACTGTTGCTGTAATTGTGTGTTTTAGGGAGTTATGTGGAGGATTTTCCTGACGGTCAGTGAATGTGGTGGTGTAACTGTTGCTGTAATTGTGTGTTTTAGGGAGTTATGTGGAGGATTTTCCTGACGGTCAGTGAATGTGGAGGTGTAACTGTTGCTGTAATTGTGTGTTTTAGGGAGTTATGTGGAGGATTTTCCTGATGGTCAGTGAATGTGGTGGTGTAACTATTGCTGTAATTGTGTGTTTTAGGGAGTTATGTGGAGGATTTTCCTGACGGTCAGTGAATGTGGAGGTGTAACTGTTGCTGTAATTGTGTGTTTTAGGGAGTTATGTGGAGGATTTTCCTGATGGTCAGTGAATGTGGTGGTGTAACTGTTGCTGTAATTGTGTGTTTTAGGGAGTTATGTGGAGGATTTTCCTGATGGTCAGTGAATGTGGAGGTGTAACTTTTGCTGTAATTGTGTGTTTTAGGGAGTTATGTGGAGGATTTTCCTGACGGTCAGTGAATGTGGAGGTGTAACTGTTGCTGTAATTGTGTATTTTAGGGAGTTATGTGGAGGATTTTCCTGATGGTCAGTGAATGTGGTGGTGTAACTGTTGCTGTAATTGTGTGTTTTAGGGAGTTATGTGGAGGATTTTCCTGATGGTCAGTGAATGTGGTGGTGTAACTGTTGCTGTAATTGTGTGTTTTAGGGAGTTATGTGGAGGATTTTCCTGATGGTCAGTGAATGTGGTGGTGTAACTGTTGCTGTAATTGTGTGTTTTAGGGAGTTATGTGGAGGATTTTCCTGATGGTCAGTGAATGTGGAGGTGTAACTGTTGCTGTAATTGTGTGTTTTAGGGAGTTATGTGAAGGATTTTCCTGACGGTCAGTGAATGTGGTGGTGTAACTGTTGCTGTAATTGTGTGTTTTATGGAGTTATGTGGAGGATTTTCCTGACGGTCAGTGAATGTGGAGGTGTAACTGTTGCTGTAATTGTGTGTTTTAGGGAGTTATGTGGAGGATTTTCCTGACGGTCAGTGAATGTGGTGGTGTAACTGTTGCTGTAATTGTGTGTTTTAGGGAGTTATGTGGAGGATTTTCCTGACGGTCAGTGAATGTGGAGGTGTAACTGTTGCTGTAATTGTGTGTTTTAGGGAGTTATGTGGAGGATTTTCCTGATGGTCAGTGAATGTGGTGGTGTAACTGTTGCTGTAATTGTGTGTTTTAGGGAGTTATGTGGAGGATTTTCCTGACGGTCAGTGAATGTGGTGGTGTAACTGTTGCTGTAATTGTGTGTTTTAGGGAGTTATGTGGAGGATTTTCCTGACGGTCAGTGAATGTGGTGGTGTAACTGTTGCTGTAATTGTGTGTTTTAGGGAGTTATGTGGAGGATTTTCCTGATGGTCAGTGAATGTGGTGGTGTAACTGTTGCTGTAATTGTGTGTTTTAGGGAGTTATGTGGAGGATTTTCCTGATGGTCAGTCTGCTCTGCTGGAGCGCTGACGGACAAGTGACTTGCAGAGACCACAACAATGGAGAAGTGGACTGGTGAGACAACACTTCTACTACTACTACTACTACTACTACTACTACTACTACTACTACTTTGAAGTAGTTTATTTCTGTTCTTTTTTCAGCAGAACAATAAACATATGGGAGAATTAGCAGAGTGCAGTGAACTCCAGATTCAATTTCTGATTCAATGTCCTATTTCAGTTGCAAAACTAATTATCTCTGATATTTCTACAAGGTTCCCTCTTACCTGCTGCATTATTAAAAGTTTCAATGTTTACATAAAAAATTGCCCCAAAGCAGTTACATTAATGTACTTTTTACTGAACATGAACACACTACAACAGAATAACACAACAAAGTTGAACTCTCCAGACACTACAGTCAGAGAGTATTTAGTGACATTTCATTCAGATATCTCGACAGACAGAGAGACCCTTTTAAAATGGCCATGCCAGTTTTTCCCTTGCCAAAATGTAGCCAAACTTCCTATAAAAGCTAGCATGACCCAATTGGTACCAGTGGATTCCTCAGATCTTGTAGTTTCATATGATACAGACAGAGATCCATTCTGAACTGTAGTAATATATGTTGTTGTATGGTATTAAAAAGGTTTTGTATTTAGAAACCTTAAATTTACCATAATGAACCCTGCAGGTAACCTGAAAATTATGTTTTATTATTTAAAAAAAAAATAAGAAGTCAAAATGTTTATCACACTTTTATTCATTTAATCCGACAGACATTTCAGATCAAATTCTCCTGGTTCTTTAACCTCCTTTTGTAAATAGTGATAGAGGGTCCCAGACAGTTCAAGCCTAATTTAGCATTTGGAAAAACTTTGTGATGCATTTTTTTTTTGGCCACTAAACGAAGCTTAAAACACTATCAAAAGTTAGCTTTGGCTGCTTCTCACTTGCCATGATTACTCGTTTCACGAGTTCACATGTTAATGAAATCTGATGTAATATTATAATGCGTATTTGGCTTGCTGTCCGGGGGGAGGGCTCCGAGCTCGGAATTCGGCCCGACCCCAGGGTACTCCCCCCTATGAATGTATAGATCATAGGTATCTATGAGCAGACCCATCTGAATGTGAGGTGATGGGGTGGTGGCGGGATGCTGAGAAATTTGTCATGAGACAGGAGGTAAGGGAAGGCTTTATTTATACTGGCTTCTTCTTGTGCTGATTGGATGATTACCTGAACATGCTCCTCCCGAACTTTGTTACATAAAACTTCATTTGTTACTTTGTATCGCGTTACACCAAACACTGCTTTTACATGCCTTTATTTGTAGACTTATTCAATGAAAAGGGTTCTCAATTTGGTAGTGTGACTTTTACATTTTTAGTCAGAATTTGCGTTTTGAAGTATCTAAACTAAATGTATGACTTGGTTGACGTTGACCATTTGTAAGACCCGGTCTCTGTTGACCTCTTCCAGAACCAAGTCTCCGCTGCGTGTTGGACTTTTAAGGCAGAAAGCTGTTTTCCCATCAGGCACCGAGTCCTAGTTCACAGCCAACTGTTCACCAATTCCTCGCAAAGCACAATAGCACTTTTACAACTTTATAAAAGATTAAGTTAATATTACCTCATTCAAACTTCTTTTAAGGGAATTGTAGAGCCATTGTATAATGGATAATGGAGTACAAATCAAGGCTTCCCCACCTCTCTTGCTATTACACATGTTCTTACATCATAAAGTAAGCAAAAAGGAATCTAAACATGTTGCACTCTTGGTTATCATCAGGGCCAGACGGAATCTGCAGATGCAGAATTTCACAGATTTTCTGCAGATTTAGATTATTTTTTTAATTAAATGCAGAATGTTAACATATCTTCATCACATGCAGAAACACAGTCCTCTAAATTCCTGCAAATTTTCCTTTTGCATCACTGCCCAAAAATCTGCAGATTGCGTTAGTGCCTGGTTATGATGTACCTTGTGTTCTAAACGTATGACTGGTGTTTACCAGCTGTTACTAGAGACAGTTCAAAGGTCAGAGAACCGACCACATGGCTCGTTTGTTTAACACAAGCTTCAGATACATATGAACAGATACAGGGGTTACTATAGTATCATCTCTCAGTACATGGTGCATGGAGAATGGGAGCAATGTTCTACACTTTTTAAAATATATAGAAGAATCACAAAGTGATAAAATACTTCATAAATGCAACACTTTAAGAGTGTAATATACTAATACGAGAAAAGAAAAAAAAAATACGATCTTCAAGAAAATTATAAAATGTAACACTTTAAAAGTGTAATAAACCAAAGAAAGATTGGTTTCAGGATTCAGGATTATGTAATCATTCAGTAAACACACGTTAAGAGTGTGTACTATGAAAGTAATATCGGTTATTTAATTCAAGCAACATTATGATTAAAGCAAAAACTTAACACCGTAAAACAACCCGTTCTCACTCCCATCTGGTAAAATACAGACCCTTGGTCAGGTGGCTTTTGACTCTAAAAGTCTCCTTTAGAGTCAGATTTAGATGTGGTTGGTTGGCACTTTTGGTGTCACTTTTTGGTGCTTTGGATCTGGACGTAGGTTTAACTGACAACAACAGGACACTTAGGTTTAGGTTAAGATGGTTGGTGGGGTTACAAAATGTACGTTTCAGGGACACGCGGGACAAGAACGGGACCTGAACCCCGGTCTCCTGGGGGAAAGTCCTGTATTGTTTGACCCATCCCCCCCAAAACCTGCATCCTTATGCAGCATTTCAGCTTTCCTACCACTCTCTAGAGTTGCTACCGTTGTCTCTCCTAACACTACGTCATCTCACGGCGCCGCTGAGCTGCTGCTCTGCCCGCTGCGTTCCAGACAGACGCTGTTAGTGTTGGGTATCTGACGGTGAGAGATGCTGTCTAAGGGTCTGTATTTTACTGGTTAGGAAACAGGCTGTAAAACAGTATTTAGGAAAAACATGATTACTTCTTTTCAGACAATGTATGTGTGGATCATGTCTGTCAAACTACTTCCAGGATACCCACAATGTCAGCACACGTATGTTTGTTTCTTATTATCAACATTATTGGCATTATTGGCGTGGACACTCTGTCCCCCTCTGCTGTTATAATATAAATATAAGGTGACTATATTATTGTTGGGCAGATGAACTTGTAATGTTATAAGAATCATTATGATAGCTACACTGGCTAACTGTTGTAAATAAGTAGCGGTAAATCAGAAGGTAATCTACTGAGGGTGAGCTGTAAGACTGAAGTTTTAACTTATGACATGGTTAGACCTATTTCAGCTAGGGCAACCCTTAAAATGTTAAACGCATAAACTCTGACTTAAAGGGATACTTCACCTCTGGAAAGATGAATGTGTATTTAAAATAGGTCATTTATGTAGAAGAAATGTGAAGACATTTTTGAATTTGGAGCTTTCTAGACTGAGAAAAGCCAGAAAATTTATTTTTGGCTTATGTGGATGAAAGACAACAACTCCCAGAATGCACTTGCTTCGCTGCCCTAGGAGGCCACGCCTACCGGTAAGACAGCGCAGTTGAAAACAAGGTTAGGCTACCCTATGAGGCTACCAGTGAGTCTCCGTGACGAGTCTGCCTGGGATTTCGGGATCGCCCAAAATGTCCGGGATTCGGCTTTTGCGTTCTACAGTCACCATTCCTCATGTTTACTGTGGCGAGCAGGACGAGACTGAGGGCCGCGGGAGAACGGCGCGCGGCCGGTGGCGTCATTACTGAGACGCGCCGGGTCTCGCATCTCTCACGGAGGTGAGGGAATTTTCTTAGCAATGTTTAAAACGCACATCAACCGATCACTTGTTTAGCGTTCATGTAAACACTACATTCAGATTCACCGATTGGAATGAATTCAGTTAGATTGAAACAAAAGGTGTGCATGTAAACAATGAATGGCGACCGCAGAAAGCAAAAGCCGAATCCCGGACATTTTGAATGATCCCCGCCCGCCGGACAAGTCCGGGAAAAGGAGGATGGTTACCCATACTTACTCAGCTTTCTCCACAGAACAAGAGCCTGCTAGCTTAGCTTCCAAAGAAAGACGGCTGACACTGTGTACATTCTGTGAGTGAGATCCCTCTATGGGCGGGTTGAAAACATGCGGAACAACGCCATCTACTGGCTGTAGTCTTTAGCCTCTGGACAGAAAATCCTCCGATGACGCAAAATAACGATTTTTGAGTCATTGCAGGATTTTTTCCAGACAAAAAAATACATAAATCTCTCGTCTCAGGGGGATATGAGGGGGGAAAGCATGGTAATTCAAAAATACTACAGGTTTTCTACTAATACAAAGCTTAATGCTAAATCCTGAAGTATCCCTTTAAGTCAGAAACGTTCAAACTATTAACTTATTACATCAACACCGACTTGAATTGGTAGCAATTATAATTTTTTTGAAGTTATTTATATTTCTGTCCACCCTCTTTTGTATTTCACTATGGATTTAGAAATATATGTCAATACATAATAATTATAAAGTGAAAAACCGAAACACACTCAGACCCAAACACCAGAAAAAAAACAGGACTTGTAGACGGCGAGGAGAGGCGTATTTATCCTATTGATCATTAATCAGAGTCATCGTCACAGGCAGAGCCAGGGTCAAGTTTAGCTTTCTTAGAGGGAATAAGGTCAGGGGACGAGTGGTGACGCTTTAGGGGGTTTGGACTTGGGCAATCCTTAGTTCCAGCAATAAGAACTTTAAATAGGTCACTTGCCTGTTGATGTTCAAAGCACAGTGCCCCCCCCGGCCTTTCGTATTGGGTGACTGCTCTGTTTACATCAGCGATACAGATCAAATTATTATTATTATCTTTAGCTACACACCACTTGGAATGATCATTACAAGGCTCCCACTCAACCTCCCATTTATCATTCTCTTTACCCAGATCAGCTTTTACAGATTTAATATTGATCACTTGATGTTGATTTTGTTCGCAGTAGGAACCTTCACGGTAACACTGTTGGCCCCAGGTCTGGACTCTCACATCAATGTTGGATTTCTTTATAGCACTGTATCTCTTTGCAATAGTGAGGTAAAGATCTCCATCTGCAACAACAACAACACATGAGTCATGTTACAGAAACTGTTCACATCCTGACAGTTCAATACTGACTGATGTTACTCAAAATACTGTAGGACACTGCACAACACGCTCAAGCAAACTAAACACACACTGTGTGACTTTACAATTTACTGTGTGACGTGGATGTTATACGACAGTTCTGAGGTCTGTACTACGAAGCAGGATTTGGCGTTAGCAAGCTAACTTAAGGCTCAATCCAGGATTTTCTGTACTACGAAGGTGGATCAGTTATCGGGTTCAATCGCCGTGGTAACTCATGCTGAATGCCTAACCTGGTCGGGAGCAGGTTAAGTTGGAGATCAGAGATCAACAGGTGTTAAAGCCCCGCCTACTGACCAATCAATACTCGGTTGATAACGGCGTCACCGTTCTTTGAAGACCAGGCGGAGCTCGGTGCACTGAGCGAGAGAGAGAGGGGAGAGAGGGGAGAGAGGGGAGAGAGGGGTGCGCATATAAAAGATAAAACATTTAGAGACCGAAAACCCCGTTAACATTCCCTGATGGGTATTTTTATGAAATGTATATATTTTAATGGGAGGGAATTACATCTCGGCTATTTGTCGGCATCTTGAGCCGTGTGGTGCCAATGCGCACATCGGTTTGAATTATGTTTTTATATTTTTTATTTGCTCTCACGATCGCTTCCACTGCCAGGGTTGCAACTGAAATAACAGGCTAAAGCAACGGCAGTTTATGGAAAGCACCAGTGTAATTATGGTCAGATCTTGTTCCTGACTGATGGGGAAGTGATATTAATAAGAGTAATTTACGCATCTACAGCGTCGGCAATTTTTTTTTTTTTGCCAGCTTTCCTTCTTGTTTTAGGAAGCAGCGACTGTATTGTGTTTTCTCTGTAAAACCGTGTCTGTGTTCTTCATATTTATGTAGAATTATAGTTTGCTCTTCTTGTTTAAAATATGCGGCTCGGGTAGATGTTTGCGATTGGTCATGGTGCGCAAACACCGCCTCTTTTATGTGAACGCGTGCGTCTCTAGATTGGACAAACCTTGGACAAACTTGTTGATAACCACCTTCGTGACACCGGTCATCCGGGACCGCAGTTGTTAGGGTTAGTGAAGCCGGATTACTGAAAGTAATCCAGGCCATGTTGATCTTGCTTCGTAGTACAGGGGCCAGGTGCTGTTTACGTGTTTTAAATCCATAAATCCATAGACATGGTGAGAAAGCTCTGGCCCTAAATCAATCAGTTGTCAGGATAGAAAACTAAATGTCTCGTCCCGTGCTTCTAACAAGCTAATGTCAGCTCGACTCCAGTAAGTAAGAGACAGTGGTCAACGTCAAGAAAGATGTTTATATATGCAGCATTGAATTTATTTGCATTATGTTAAGGGAGGAGGAAGATAAACAACGTGAGCCCCTCAGTTTTCTACACCCTTTATGTCACACTTTTCCCTCAACATTCAGCAATGTGACCAACATGACATCATAACATACACGCCACTGTCTAAATTGGCGTGTCATACACTTCATGAGGTCAGTCTGATGTGACAATAAGCTAATCAATAAATCTGTTCCACTTCCATACTCAATGTTTAGAGTATTTAAGCTCTAATTGTTGAAATATATGAAAATGTTGAGTTTAAAACACTTTTAGTCACTGAGAACAACATTTAGTTACCAAATCTCTTTGAGTCCTTAAGTGTGTCCTGTCGAGGTGTAGTTTTAGTAGGTTCTGAAAAACAAACCGTAGAATTGTCAGTTAGTGTCATCTTCTTCACACTTGAGGCAGGGTTCATTTGTATTTTGTGTTTACAGCCCATAATGTCCCTGACATGTACAGACAATGTCAGGGACATTATGGCATTATGTTAAACTACACTAGTAAACTTCTCTCAACCAGTTCACATAATATTTGATTTCCACAGTAAAAATGTCTCTTTTCTTTGTAACTTTGTCTTTACTAAATTAGGTAATGTGATTCAAACCATCATGCAGATATCTTACTTTTATACAGTTCTTTAGCAATGCTACGGAACGATGCTTCTCCTTCTGCTGATGTCAGCTCCTGGATTCTATCTCCTGGTGATCTTTCCTTCTTTGTAACATCTATAAGCTCTTTAAGGAAGCCTTCTGGAATTTGATGATCAAACGGGAAAGCTCTGATGTTCAGCAGGTGTTGACCTTCAAACAACATTAACATCCTATTCAAATCAACCACTAAGACTATAAATATGAATATTTAACTGAGAACATTACCTATCTTTTTGAACTCCTTGTACTTGAATGTTACACAGATAAATGTCTGAGCATTTGCAGTTCCGCTGGATGGCCAGAAATTATTATCTCTTGTGGAAGGGAATTGTGGTGTGCTGTGTAAGAGCCAGACTCCTGTGGTGGTTTTATCCATCATCACAACTCCTGAAACATCAACAGATAGACAGACAACTATTGGCTGATAGAGGAGGATTGTTTAATATCATAATATGTGATTTCCTGAATGTTTTAATACTTTAAATAAAAGATAAAATACTGAGCTTTGTTGCTGCTCTGTTATTTACTGTTTTTTTTTATCAGCATGAGCCACTCTGCTTTTGCGTCACTATGATCGGTTGTAAACACAGATTCTCATTCAAATGATTCAAAGACAGCTGAAAAAGCTGAAGGAATTCAATTCAATTTTATTTATAGTATCAAATCATAACATTATCTCGACACTTTACAGATTGAGTAGGTCTAGACCACACTCTATAATTTACAAAGACCCAACAATTCCAGTAAAAAGGAAGTGAACAAATAGGAGTCACAGATCATTCTGTTAGGCTATGGTTCTGACCCAGCAAACAGAGAAACAAACACGGACAAGGAGTATGATTAACAAAAAGTATTTTTAATGAATATTCAGTTCTTTGGGTGTCCAAGGAAAGCAAACGCAGGGTAGGTCGGCTCTGGGCTGGATAGAGGCTGAGGCAGGCAGGCAGAGGAATGTCCAAAACTGTCATACAGTAATCCAAACGAGATGGTTGGAGTGACGGAGTGGATTGAGCTGGCAGCAAGGCACACCACGGCAGCAGGTCTCGCGGTGTAGGTCATACTGGTAGGTGCAACGATCTGGCGCCGAGGAGAGCCAAGCCCTGGAATATATACTGCAGGTTTGCTGAGTGGAATTGGAAGCAGCTGTGCAGGTAAGTATCAGTGGGATTGCCAGCAGCTGCGCAGAGAGGTAGACTCCCAGCCACGCCCCTTGACCTACTTCCAGGAGAGTAGGGTTGGGTATCGTTTGAATTTGAACGATTCTGATTCCGATTCCGATTCCTTGTTTCGATTCCGGTTCCTAACGATTCTCGATTCCGATTCTTTTAAGAGGCAGGGTCAAAAAAGTTTAGATCAATTTTAATTCTATGAACTTTTTACTTTTTATGAACTTTACTATGAATTTCTCACAGGGCTGTTTTCAACTACAATATAAATATCAAATCAATTTTAAATATTTTTTTTAGGACATTTTAAATGAGCTAGCTAACCAACGGTCTTTCTAAAGGGAATAGTCTGACCTTCTCCATCAATTGAAATATAAAAAAAATTGCATCACAATAAGTGTATTGTGATTGTCACTAGCATTTTAGTAACTAAACTGAATTTTATTAGGTTTAGTGACATGTTACAATGTTTACATGGTACAACTTCTGGTAAGCTACTCTTTTTATTATTATTTCAATTCAATTATTGTGATTTGATTTAATATTGACTACTTTGGATAAATATTAGGTACTCAAGATAGGCGTTAATTTAAAAAGTCTAATGCTGTAAACACACAGAGAGCCGTATCAGCTGGCAGTATTATTTAAGGTTAAAAATAACTCAAATTAAATATAATGCGTTATAAACGCATTATATAATAAATATGTAATATAGTAGGCCTACACATATAGCAAAATACTCTCTATAGCTCTTTTTTTATTGCCAACTATGTGCTATAGCCCATATTATGTTCATTAAATGACTTTCCTGAGGTAAATATGACATAATTGTTCTCCAGCTATGTTATTGACCTCTTCACGCTGATAAAAAACACTGACTGATCGATATTATGAGGAATATACATTTCGGTAAGTTGTACTGTATCTTTCAACAGTGTTTGTGTTTTTTTTTTACTATCAGCTAGAGATGATCGGTTCACGTGCGCTAGGGATCTGTCACGTCACATTTACAAGCGCCAAAACGGTAGGCCTATTTATTGTTTGATTTTCGTAATAAAATTGACAGAATCAGAGATTTTTTTTGTATAAAGTGCTCTGTCTAGTCTGTCGGTCTCCGTGTTCTCTTTGCTTCGCGATTTTATTGTGCATGAGAAAATGGATGTGTGGCGTGAAAGCGTGTGAAAAGTGTTAATTGCGCGAGTCTCACGGTGAATGCGTGAGAGTTGGCAGCTCTGCATGTGTAAATGTGTTTTCATGATTTTTTTTTTTACGTTCGCCGGCATCGCGCACAGTTTTCAAATGGACGAGCAGAGGACGAGAGAATATGGTTGCAACTTGCAAGATACCGAACAATAAGGAAACGTTTTTAAGGTTTAACGTCAGGGTTGTTTGCTCTAAATACATTTTATGAGACGCTGTGTGAGTTAATAAGGCAACTCACACAGTGTCTCACAGAATGTATCGGTTCGCAGTTAAGCATAACAATCCATAAACGTTTACACCTGCTAGTAATACACGCATTTACCATGCCGTGTGTACGTTACAGTTTACAAACTAATGTGGGGAAGTAGGCTACAGCTGTCAGTGTTCAGCGAGTTAACATTTGGCAGTTTGAAATCGATTAGGTAGTTACTTCAGTTCAGAATAGGGCTAGAAATTATCAAATTGGTAACTTAGACAGCGGTTTCTTCTTCCGGTCGGCGGACTGTGAATCGAAACTAGGAATCGAAATTTAAGATTTTGAACGATTCCGGGAAAATCGCAAAGCTATTCCCGGTTCCAATCGATACTCGATACTCAATACCCAAGCCTACAGGAGAGTAGTCAAACACCCATACAAACACCCAACACACAGTGGGGACAAACACACATACACACACCACTGACACAGTGGGGACAAAACAAGGGGAGAGAGGCACACAGAACGGGGAGAACAGCTGCCCACATAACAGATTCAATTAGAGATAAAATTCATCACCTTTTGCCCTCAACTTCAAATGGCTCACCTCTAAACGCAGGAGTGCTAGAAAGAACGATAAGACCTGACATATACTTAGACTGCTTTTATCCAATAAACCTTCAACAATTAATGTTAAAGGTCTCTTAAGCTAAGCCATCTACCGGTCTCTTAGACCCCATCCAAACGAGGCTACTTAAAGAAGCACTATTAAAGTGGTTAACACTACATTACTAGATATGATCAATATGTCTTTATTAACAGGTTATGTACCGCAGTCATTTAAACCTATTCTGAAAAAACCCACCCTCGATCCTGAGGTCCTATCTAACTATAGACCTACAGTAGATTTAACCTTCCCTTTCTCTCTAAGATCCTTGAGAAGGTAGTCGCTAATCAATTATGTGACTTTCTACATAGGAATGGTCTATTTGAGGACTTTCAGTCAGGATTTAGAAAGCATCATAGCACAGAGACGGCACTGGTGAAAATTACTAACGACCTTCTAACTGCTGCTGACGAAGGACTTGCCTCCATACTTGTCTTATTAGATCTTAGTGCTGCATTCAACACTATTGACCATACCATCCTGTTACAGAGACTGGAACATTTAGTTGGCATTAAAGGAATCGCACTAAGCTGGTTTAAGTCCTATTTCTCTGACCAATCTCAATTTGTTAATGTTAACTGTATATCCTCCAGCTATGCTAAAGTTAGCCATGGTTTTCCACAAGGCTCACTGCTTGGACCAATTCTATTCTCCTTATACATGCTTCCTCTACGCAATATCATCAGGAAACACTCAATTAACTTTTACTGTTACGCAGACAGACAATACTTCGCTAAACTTCAATTGTGCATTAAAGATATAAAATCCTGGATGACCTACAATTTTCTTATTATAAACTCAAACAAAACTGAAGTTATTGTGCTGGGCCCTAAACACCTCCGAACTTCATTATCTAAAGATATAGCTACCCTGGATGGTATTGCCCTGGCCTCCACCACTACTGTCACTACTGTTATTTTTGATCAGGATATATCCTTTAACCCTCTGGGGTCTGAGGGGTTTTTGGGGTCCTTGAGATGTTCTGACATGCCCTGACATTTGTGCTTTTTTCAGTTGCTTATAAACATATTAATGGCAAAGGTGTAAATTCACTCTATTTAGCACAAACAGGGCTACCATAATATGTGAACAACTTGCATGTACATGTTTGTATTTTTGAGGGAATAATGTTTATGCATGGTTTTTTAAAAAACAAAAAACTAAAGTTTCTGAAATAAGGCCATAAAACACATTCTAAATATATGTAAATAAGACTTTTGACGAATGGATTTCGTTGCCTAGAATTTTTTCTTCAAAATTATGTGAAAATCATCCTGCCTAATCATTCACATAACACAATACATTGATTTAAATCTTGTAAAACACTTTTTGTTTGGAAAGGCCATATGCGGGTGGGCGTGATTCACACCTGTGGAGTCAATGGGGCCCGCATAATGAGGCTGCATACGTAATGAGCCTTTCATTCAGGTGTGTGACTGAGCCACACGAATGCAAGGACAATATATAACTGGTTTGTTGTTTTTTCCACAAATTTTGCTTGCAAATTGTACAATATCCAAGGTAAACATTTCTAGTAATTGTGCAGTTAATTGTTCTCATACTGTATTTTCAGATTTGGAATATATTCTCTTCCCAAATGTGTCACTAATAAAGCTTAATAAAATTATTTAAAGAGAAGGCTTATAATGACCTTTTAAGATTTTGTTTACATCTATCCATATATATATATATATATACAATTTTTATATTGTATAAGGTTATACAATTACAACAACATTTAAAATTGTAACAATATTTCCAGTGTAATCTTTCTTTGTATTCGCGATTCATATTAAAACAGTATTTTTGCCAGCTGTAGTAGCTCCACAACAGCACGCATCTTTGCGTTCATTCATTCATAGTAACGCGATTCATATTTAAACAGTATTTTTGCCAGCTGTAGTAGCTCCACAACAGCACGCATCTGTGCGTTCATTCATTCAGATTAGAACAAAGCAAACAGAACTGACCTAATTCCTCAGCGGGATCCGTTTGCTCCTCGAAATGATACTTCCAGAACTTCTGAGGTAAATTTTTGCTGGATTATTATCAAGATAGTATTATTCCTCACAGCATCGTAAAGTAGGCTACATAAGTCTGAAAGTGAACGTGTTATCCAGCTGATGTGGGCGTTTTACAGGTTTGTTTGGATCGGCTCACATTTGTTAATGAAAAAATTATTAAAAGTAAGATACAATTGATACAAAACGAAATTCGTTTTAAAGAAAGGATTTGTACTTTCTGTTTTGAGGTCTCTGTGAAAGTTTGAAAGTCTTTTAGTGCTTTTTTTAGAGCGCTCACGACCATAATGGAGAACTGTCACGTAATATTGTTTTTTCCTCATACATGCGAACACGAAAAATAAAAGACAAAAGACTTTTAAGTAAAACTTACTCCGAAATTGTGTTCTCGGCGGAATTCGCTCTTCAATATGCTGCCGTTCGTCGTCTGAGTTACAATCTTCCTCTGAGGAAAAGGTGCATTCTTCCTCGCTGTCCAGAATCATCTGAAGGGCATCTTTATTACCGGAGAAGCGTGTCATACTCAAAACGCGATGAACTATCAGTAAGTCTGATGAAGAAACTTTTTATGGCATTGATCGAGGGGCGTATGCGATGCATACTAGATCACCTAACTATTTACATGTGAATCGCGCCGGGGGCGGAGCAGCCTCAGCACATTATAGAGTTAATGAGGCAGAAGGAAAAACGGTACCTCTCCTTGCTTTCAAACGGATTACATGAGTTGAAAACATTTGTTTTTTATATAAATTACTTCATTTAAAAGAGGAGATTTCAAGCTTCATAAAGACATATCTCACGTGCCTGTGTGAGAAGTATTCGCTGAGTTATGATTCATTTTCGGACGCGTTTCAGAATGGATTACACGGACAGAAAGAAGGCAGAACTCGCTTCGTGTTTATTTTTCTTTATTAGGCGAAAAGCACAACACTTTGTTTTTATTGTGAGTGTACACAAAAATAGTACACACTTAACAGGATAGATTGATGTATAACACAAGCATATAAGAAAAATTATTTTAAAAATATTTTTATTTTATTATTTTTTTGCACTCATACGGAAAAAAACGAGCCTATCGCGCCGGACCTCAGGGGGTTAACGCCCACCTAAAACAAACCTCAAGAACAGCCTTTTTCCATCTTCATAATATTGCCAAAATTAGGAATATCCAGTCTCAAAACGATGCTGAAAAACTAGTCCATGCATTAGTTACTTCCAGGCTGGACTACTGTAATTCTCTATTATCAAAATGCGCAAATAAGTCCCTTAAGACTCTCCAGCTGATCCAGAATGCTGCAGCGCGTGTTCTGACAAGAACTAAGAAAAGAGATCATATTTCTCCTGTATTAGCTTCTCTGCATTGGCTTCCTGTAAAATCCAGGATTGGATTTAAAATCCGTCTCCTGACCTAAAAAGCTCTAAATGGTCAAGCACCATCATATCTAGAAGAGCTCTTTGTACCTTATTGTCCCACTAGAGCACTATGCTCCCAGAATGCAGACTTAATTCTGGTACCTAGAGTCTCTAAAAGTAGAATGGGAGCCAGAGCCTTCAGCTACCAGGCTCCTCTCCTGTGGAACCAGATCCTAGTCCGGGTTCGGGGGGCAGACAGTGTCACCACTTTTAAGAATAAACTTAAAACTCTCCTCTTTGATAAAGCTTATAGTTAGGGAGTGAGGAGTTGCAGCGTCCGCCTAACCGGCCCACCTGCTTCTCTTCATAGTCATCAGATGTATGTATCGTATAATCTATAATATAGTGAGAGTAGAGGGAGGCAGGCCAGTACAGCCCGATCCGGTTGGGGAGAGTTCTAGCCCAACCAGGCTTCTCTCCTTAACCTGCCTCTTAGTTATGCTGTTATAAATTCTAGATACATTCTAGACTGCCAGATGACACACTTAGCTGCTCTCTCTCATCTCTCTTTTCATTTGTTTCTTTTTGTGTGCATCCTTGTCCCAGAAATGCAGGGCAGTGGTGGCCTATAGGTTAGAGGAGACCGGGAGGTCGTCAGTTCAATCCCCAGACCAACAGGATAAAATCTGGGTGGGGAAAGTGAAAGATCAGTGCTTGTCCCTCCCTCATTACCATCACTGAAGTGTCCTTGAGCAAGGCCCTTAAGGCCCGTTCACACCAAGCACGATAACTATAAAGATAATGATAAAGATAACTATATATGTGTCCACACCAGCGACCGATAATGGTCTTTTTATTCTAAGCAGGCGCGCGCCCGGATGATCCAGATCCATTTTAAATGTGCGAGACCTTTAAATTAGAATGGATTCTGATTGGCTGTCAGTGTTTTATCGTTCGACAGCTGGAAATAAATCGTTCTGAAAGTGATCCCAACGATATCGTTCCTCATATCTTTATCGTTATAGTTGTGGTGTGAACTCTGTTATTCTTTAATATGGAGAACGATTTTTAGAATTATATCTTTATCGTTATCTTTATAGTTGTCGTCCTTGGTGTGAACGGGCCTTTAACCTCAACCGCTCCAGTGGAGCTGCTCAGTGGCAGCAGAGTCAGACTGTGGTTGTACTGGGCAGCTTCCAGGTATGAATGTCTAACTGTGTGAATGGGATCAGGGCGTTCCTGCAAAAGAGAGGCTGCCTCTCAGGGAACCTCCCCAAAGTAAATAAAGGTTAAAAAAAAAAAAAATATGGTTTACTAACCTGGGACTACTGAGCTCTCTCAGTGTAAAAATGCTTGTTACTACGCCACTGCTGAGTCCTTATGTTTCTTCTTCGCGTAGAATATTGCCTTGGATTAGGGTGGCACCAAGATCTGGGTCGCCGTGGACCTGCTACACCCTGCTACGTGCTGCGATTCCCTGAAATGTCCGGCTGCGTCCTGCTGCGTCCACTGCATCCACCCATGCTCTGCTCCACTACATCCCGTAACGCCCTGCTGTGCCCTGCTATGACATGAACTACTACGACTACCATTGTAGTCACTGAGGTTTCTTCCTAAAAGGAGTTTTTCCTCGCCACTGTCGCAACAGCCACTGCTAATGCTTGCTCTTGGGGGAATTATTGGAATTATTGGGGCTTTGTAAATTATACAGTGTGGTCTAGACCTACTCTATCTGTAAAGTGTCTCGAGATAACTCTTGTTATGATTTGATACTATAAATAAAATTGAATTGAATAAATACGATAACAGAGATGTGATGTCATTACATACAAGAAGTATGATGACATCACACTGAGCAGACTCTGTCCTCTGGGATGAAAACCTGATGGAGGCTCAGAGAGATGTTTCCCGTGAGAGTGATGCTTTCTCTACTCACCTTTACTGTGACCATCCGTAGAGCCAGCACCCTTTCCATCTGGAGGTGGTTGATCGCTGTAGGAGATGAATCCAAAGTCTGCCGGCTATAAATGATGCAGAATGAAGAAAAGAAACATTATGATTTATTTTTAAATTATTGGGATGTCTAAAGAGGGGAACAGAAAAGTACCAAATCTACCGCTGCCAATCAAATACAACAATAAAACACGCTTTCTGGACACATTCTTGTTAAGACATGTTTAGGTCTGTAGGCTATGGTTAAACTGTAACAGAGAGGTGCAATCGATCACAAAACTCACGGTACGGATTGGATCCATTTTTGGATCAGCACAAAACAAGGGGGAACAATTTAATAACAATAACTATTAACAATAATACTTATTTCACCAGGAAAGTGCTGTTAAGTGACAAAATCAGCTGAGAAAAGGGTATTTTTAAATAACTTTGAATGCACCACGAGATTTACCAGTTTCAAGTGAACGCACCATTTAGTCATGCCTGTTTTGTTTTACCAACGACAGCTGCAGACGGTTGTGTGTCCTGGTGTTAGAATCCTCTCCAGTGAAATACAGTCTCACTTTACACCGTTTATCTGTCAGCATTTAAACCGTGTTTAATACAGTTACTAGCTAACACTAGGCTAACGTTACCTGCTGCCAAGTGTAACGTTAGTGTTAACCAGTGTGACATGCAGCGAGCAGCAGAGAGCAGACCAGGCATTTAAGTGTCCGAGAAATGCGGCACTGAAATCTGCGTTGCTATACCGTCTGGTAGATACCAATGGTTTAGGCCCCGGGGCCGTAGTAGCACCTGATTTTAACCGTTAAGGTGAACAGAAAATTGCGTTGCGTGTATATTTTCACGGCAACCCTCCCTAGAGATTTCTCAGCCTACTTTGAATAACAGTGACAGTAAAAATAGATTTCAGACTTGTTATGGTTAAATCTTTTTAAATTGATGTGCGGTTCACATGTATTCTGAACTGTGAGTATTGATCTGTACGGACCACAGATCAACCATGGTCTGTTAACCACTACTGTAGCAGCCTGGGGGCGTTTTCAGGGGATCTGACGAAGGTTAACATAGTAACACGGTAGTTACAGCCATGCATAATGGCAACTCAGTCAGGCACCGGCTGGCTGAGCATTCACAAACGCACACACACACACACACACACACACACACACACACACACACACACACACACACACACACACACACACACACACAGCTAGCACTGAACCCCCCAGGAGTGTAACAACAGGTGACTGTTATCTCTCGCTTTCAAAATCTTTTTTGTGTGAAATAAAGCTGCCTTCAAGTGCAGTCGGACAAGTTGGTTGCCACTGTCACTGAAGTTCGAAGCTCAGAAAATTGTTTTCCCTATTATAATTAGTACAGACAATAATATTTGCAAAGGAATTGACCCTAGCCTGGTGGCCTGTTTTTCCAACAATCTGTGGGCACACACACTGTTCCCAGCCTGTGGAAAAGATCTATTATTACACCTATTCCAAAAAAATCATGTCCAATGGATGATAACGACTATAGACCAATAGCGTTAACATCTGTTGTAATGAAATGTTTGGAAAAAATCTTAGTTCCCCTGCTTAGAGCCGATACTGACCCCCTGCAGGATCCTTTACAGTTCGCGTACAGGTACAGGAAAGGTACAGATGATGCGGTTAACTTTAAAACATCTAGAGGATAGCAAAGCCTATGCACGCTTGCTCTTCGTAGATTTTAGTTCTGCTTTTAACACGGTTCAACCTCACCTTCTGATTCAGAAGATGAGTCAGTTGAATGTTAACCCTTTTTTGATTAAATGGTACCACTCCTTTTTAACCAGCCGTACTCAGGTTGTAAGGGTCAATAATACCCTATCAGATTCTAAATTAACACACATAGGTGCTCCGCAGGGTTGTGTGAGTTCACCTGTTCTTTTCACAATCTATACTAATGACTGCGTGAGTCTACATGCTGGAAATTACATTTTTAAATTTTCAGACGACACAGCCATTTTGAGCCTACTGTACAAAGATTCTGATCCATCTCCCTATCATTTTGAGATAAAGAACTTTGAACATTGGTGCGATGCCAACAAATTGATTTTAAATGTTAAAAAAACAGAAGAAATAGTGTTTGACCCCAGAGCAGTCGGCGCCCACAGTCCTGTTGTTATCCATGATACTCAAATTAAACAGGTGTGTTCATATAAGTATCTTGGCATCTATATTAATAACACGTTTACATGGCAGGTGCATGTTGACAACTTATGTACTAAACTCCAACAAAGACTTTACTTTCTGAGGAGACTCAGGCTGTATGGTGTTAGCAAAAAAATGATGACTGTATTTTACCAGGCTGTTCTGGAGAGCCTAATCAGGTATGGGATCCAAGCATGGTATGGTAACCTCTCTGTACAGTTAAAAAACAGACTTTCCTATATTATCAAAACTGCCATGAAAATTGTGGAGTGGAAAGACTTTCCATCGCTTCAAACACTATACGAGCAGTCTGTGTATCGAGGGGCACACAGAACACTGGCGGATCCCTCCCACATTCTTTATCCTGAGTATGTTCTTCTTCCTTCGGGCAGAAGGTATAGAGTGCCCAAATGTCGACTTAACCGATTTAAATACTCTTTTGTGCCTGCCTCCATTAGAATCCTAAATGACAATACAAGTTCAAAGACTTGATCGTTTCTGGTTAGCACTGATTATTTTATTTTATACTGTTTTTTATTTACTAGTTTGTGTGATTTAAAATTGCAGCATACACACTGTGCCCAAGACAAATTTCCCTAAGGGGACAATAAAGTATATTGTATTGTATTGTATTGTATTGTATTGTATTGTAATATCTATCCATCAGTTTGAGTCATGGTTTCATTTTTATCAAAATAGAAACAGAGCTGCAGTTTAAACATGAATCTCACCATGGTTAGTTTAAAAATGGGCTTCAGGGTGTTTGCCAGGACACCGTTAGGATTGTCGATGAGCTTATTGTGATCTGTAGAGGTCTGCTTCTTCTTCCCTTTTGAATCAATGTAAATATATTCTAAACCATTAGTGTCGATCTCTTGCAGTCTGGGTGCCTTGTACATGATGTACCTGATGATAAGTAGAGAAGAGAAACATCAATGTGCAGAGAGGACAGAGACTACTACTACTACTAATAATAATAATAATTTAAATATCTAAAAGTTTGTTAGAGAGTTTGCTTTTATCTTGAGCCTTTGTTTGTCTTGTGTACCACGCAGTAGCATTGGTGCAGATAAAGCAAAGCTACAGCAGCAGCGTTTGAAGGCTTTAGTGACGTGAGGACCCCTTGTCCTATGCTGCACAGACGGTCAAACCTCTTAAAGGAACACGCCGACTTATTGGGAATTTAGCTTATTCACCGTAACCCCCAGAGTAAGACAAGTCCATACATACCCTTCTCATCTCAGTGCGTGCTGTAATGCTGTCTGACGGCTCCAGCGGCATCAGCCCATCACAGAACAGGCAGGCGAATGGTTCCAGTAATCCTACTGCTCCCAATAAGTGACAAAATAACACCAACATGTTCCTATTTATATGTTGAGATTTGTAGAGTCACAGCGTGTACAAAAAACACCGTAACATGAGGCACAGCCATCTTCTAACAGTAAACAAACCGGCAACTATATTCTCAGGCGGAAGAATATAGTACTTGGGCGGGGTGATATGCTCGCAGCAAGCCTGTCTGAGAATATAGTTCCCGGTTTGTTTACTGTTAGAAGATGGCTGTGTCTCATGTTACGTTGTTTTTTGTACACGCTGTGAATCTACAAATCACAACATGTAAATAGGAACATGTTGGTGTTATTTTGTCACTTTTGTCACAATTCGGAGCAGTAGGCTAGTTGGAACCAGTTACCTGCAGGATCTGCGCTAGGCTAAGCTAATGCTGGAGCCGTCAGACAGTGTTACAGCACGCACTGAGATGAGAAGGGTATGTATGGACTAGTCTAACTCTGGGGGTTACTGTGAATAAGATAAAGTCCCAATAAGTCGGCGTGTTCCTTTAAGGACAGTTCTTTTTCTAACTTCATGCAGTGTTTCACTGTCACTGACAGCACGTCTGTCCGTGAAAGACAGGTCGAACTGTGCTAGGGCCGTGCCCCCTCATATAATCACCATGAAGAAACTATACTAAGCTCCCTCAGCGCTTCTCGGCCATCTTGGTTGGTTATCTGCTAAACAATTCACAGACGGAAAGTACTACGTCACCGATCGTAGTTCCCGACCCAGTCTGGACTTGCTGAGCAAGTACTTCACAAGAAGTTTTACCTTGTTGTTACACAGTTTGAAAGCAGTGTCCGCGTCAAGGTGAACTGCTCCTCTGTCTAGCTAGTCGGTATTTGTTTATCGGTTGCTTAGCTGTGTAACTTCTTTAACCTCTATGTATGAGGGCGTGCCCTGACAGTACCTAGGTAAGGACTATTAGCCAGTCAGGAGCAGAGTATGAGGGCGTGCCATGCTAGCAGCTAGGCGAGCATTATAACGTGTGTTACAAAGTGACCCACGTTTGTCTCTGAAGTGAAGGCTGGACTACAATAGAGCTGTTTGGAGCAGTTGGTGAACAGGGTTTTCTGTTGGAGAAACGCAGGCCAGGTTTAGAAAAAAGTTCTTTGATGTTCAAGAAATTTGGTGGGAACATCTTTAAGAACATAAACCTTTTCAAGAAGTCAGCCATACTGATTCATCAGCCTATATGAGTAAAGAACTGACAGATCCTGTGGGTAAAACCAAATCCCCCAAAAATTACTACAGCTCTTGCGAAATAGGTGGCAACTAACTGCAGACCTGTCAGCATCGTAGAAGACTCTTGTCTTAAAGAAGTACTACGGTTGGCAATCTGACCCATGTCATTGCCGTCGAGGGGGCCAGCAGCCCCATGCACACACAGCCAGTACTCCACGGAGAAAACAGCCACACTGGAACTGCTGCTGTGCTGCAAAAGCTGTCTCATTAACCGGTGATCACTGGACGTCAGTGAGTAATCAAAATGATTTAGGAGTTACTAAACACTATACGGATTCTGGTAACGGTAGGGATTTTTAGTTTTTTTGTTGGGTACTTGGAGGAATTGTGCAATAATGACAGATTCACACATTTTTCTTTTGTTTACAGTAAATAAATATTAAACAAATACAAATCTTAAGTCAAGTTCATAAAGTAACTTTCTTTGCATTCATTTGATTCCCAATCAAGATACACTGGTAAGAATTGCTTTCCATTGTTAATATGTACTTAAAAACAGTTCTGAAATGCAAAATAATAAAATTTTAATCATGTGATAAAAATGCGATTAATAACTATAGAAATTCAGCGATTAATCGTGATTAAAAAAAATATCGTTTGACAGCCTATATATATATATACATACACACACACACACACACATACATATATATATATATATATATATATATATATATATATATATATACACACACAGTACATACGTATATATTATCATTTTTTAACGGTAGTAAACTTCTAACCCTGTATAGATGTGATATCATTGCTATCATTGGCCTGGCTCAGGTTAAACTCTTTGTAAAACATGAAGAAATACAGACAAAGAATTAATCTATAGTTGTTGAGTGTTGTCTCACCAGTCCACTGGTTCATCCTTTTCGTTTCTGCATCTCACTTCTCTGACTTGTCCGTCAGCGCTCCAGCAGAGCAGACAGATCGTCAGGAAAATCCTCCACATAACTCCCTAAAACACACAATTACAGCAACAGTTACACCTCCACATTCACTGACCGTCAGGAAAATCCTCTACATAACTTCCTAAAACACACAATTACAGCAACAGTTACACCTCCACATTCACTGACCATCAGGAAAATCCTCCACATAACTCCCTAAAACACACAATTACAGCAACAGTTACACCACCACATTCACTGATCGTCAGGAAAATCCTCCACATAACTCCCTAAAACACACAATTACAGCAACAGTTACACCTCCACATTCACTGACCGTCAGGAAAATCCTCCACATAACTCCCTAAAACACACAATTACAGCAACAGTTACACCTCCACATTCACTGACCGTCAGGAAAATCCTCTACATAACTTCCTAAAACACACAATTACAGCAACAGTTACACCTCCACATTCACTGACCATCAGGAAAATCCTCCACATAACTCCCTAAAACACACAATTACAGCAACAGTTACACCACCACATTCACTGATCGTCAGGAAAATCCTCCACATAACTCCCTAAAACACACAATTACAGCAACAGTTACACCTCCACATTCACTGACCGTCAGGAAAATCCTCTACATAACTTCCTAAAACACACAATTACAGCAACAGTTACACCTCCACATTCACTGACCATCAGGAAAATCCTCCACATAACTCCCTAAAACACACAATTACAGCAACAGTTACACCTCCACATTCACTGACCGTCAGGAAAATCCTCCACATAACTCCCTAAAACACACAATTACAGCAACAGTTACACCTCCACATTCACTGACCATCAGGAAAATCCTCCACATAACTCCCTAAAACACACAATTACAGCAACAGTTACACCACCACATTCACTGACCATCAGGAAAATCCTCCACATAACTCCCTAAAACACACAATTACAGCAACAGTTACACCACCACATTCACTGACCATCAGGAAAATCCTCCACATAACTCCCTAAAACACACAATTACAGCAACAGTTACACCTCCACATTCACTGACCATCAGGAAAATCCTCCACATAACTCCCTAAAACACACAATTACAGCAACAGTTACACCTCCACATTCACTGACCATCAGGAGAATCCTCCACATAACTCCCTAAAACACACAATTACAGCAACAGTTACACCACCACATTCACTGACCGTCAGGAAAATCCTCCACATAACTCCCTAAAACACACAATTACAGCAACAGTTACACCTCCACATTCACTGACCATCAGGAAAATCCTCCACATAACTCCCTAAAACACACAATTACAGCAACAGTTACACCTCCACATTCACTGACCATCAGGAAAATCCACCACATAACTCCCTAAAACACACAATTACAGCAACAGTAACACCACCACATTCACTGACCATCAGGAAAATCCTCCACATAACTCCCTAAAACACACAATTACAGCAACAGTTACACCACCACATTCACTGACCATCAGGAAAATCCTCCACATAACTCCCTAAAACACACAATTACAGCAACAGTTACACCACCACATTCACTGACCATCAGGAAAATCCTCCACATAACTCCCTAAAACACACAATTACAGCAACAGTTACACCTCCACATTCACTGACCATCAGGAAAATCCTCCACATAACTCCCTAAAACACACAATTACAGCAACAGTTACACCTCCACATTCACTGACCATCAGGAGAATCCTCCACATAACTCCCTAAAACACACAATTACAGCAACAGTTACACCACCACATTCACTGACCGTCAGGAAAATCCTCCACATAACTCCCTAAAACACACAATTACATTAAACAGTTACACCACACTGACCGTCAGGAAAATCCTCCACATAACTCCCTAAAACACACAATTACAGCAACAGTTACACCACCACATTCACTGGCCATCAGGAAAATCCTCCACATAACTCCCTAAAACACACAATTACAGCAACAGTTACACCTCCACATTCACTGGCCATCAGGAAAATCCTCCACATAACTCCCTAAAACACACAATTACAGCAACAGTTACACCACCACATTCACTGACCGTCAGGAAAATCCTCCACATAACTCCCTAAAACACACAATTACATTAAACAGTTACACCACACTGACCGTCAGGAAAATCCTCCACATAACTCCCTAAAACACACAATTACAGCAACAGTTACACCACCACATTCACTGGCCATCAGGAAAATCCTCCACATAACTCCCTAAAACACACAATTACAGCAACAGTTACACCACCACATTCACTGGCCATCAGGAAAATCCTCCACGTAACTCCCTAAAACACACAATTACAGCAACAGTTACACCACCACATTCACTGACCATCAGGAAAATCCTCCACATAACTCCCTAAAACACACAATTACAGCAACAGTTACACCGCCACATTCACTGACCGTCAGGAAAATCCTCCACATAACTCCCTAAAACACACAATTACAGCAACAGTTACACCTCCACATTCACTGACCATCAGGAAAATCCTCCACATAACTCCCTAAAACACACAATTACAGCAACAGTTACACCTCCACATTCACTGACCGTCAGGAAAATCCTCCACATAACTCCCTAAAACACACAATTACAGCAACAGTTACACCACCACATTCACTGACCATCAGGAAAATCCTCCACATAACTCCCTAAAACACACAATTACAGCAAAAGTTACACCTCCACATTCACTGACCATCAGGAAAATCCTCCACATAACTCCCTAAAACACACAATTACAGCAACAGTTACACCGCCACATTCACTGACCGTCAGGAAAATCCTCCACATAACTCCCTAAAACACACAATTACAGCAACAGTTACACCTCCACATTCACTGACCATCAGGAAAATCCTCCACATAACTCCCTAAAACACACAATTACAGCAACAGTTACACCTCCACATTCACTGACCGTCAGGAAAATCCTCCACATTACTCCCTAAAACACACAATTACAGCAACAGTTACACCGCCACATTCACTGACCGTCAGGAAAATCCTCCACATAACTCCCTAAAACACACAATTACAGCAACAGTTACACCTCCACATTCACTGACCGTCAGGAAAATCCTCCACATAACTCCCTAAAACACACAATTACAGCAACAGTTACACCACCACATTCACTGACCATCAGGAAAATCATCCACTTAACTCCCTAAAACACACAATTACAGCAACAGTTACACCTCCACATTCACTGACCATCAGGAAAATCCTCCACATAACTCCCTAAAACACACAATTACAGCAACAGTTACACCACCACATTCACTGACCATCAGGAAAATCCTCCACATAACTCCCTAAAACACACAATTACAGCAACAGTTACACCACCACATTCACTGACCGTCAGGAAAATCCTCCACATTACTCCCTAAAACACACAATTACAGCAACAGTTACACCACCACATTCACTGACCGTCAGGAAAATCCTCCACATAACTCCCTAAAACACACAATTACAGCAACAGTTACACCACCACATTCACTGACCGTCAGGAAAATCCTCCACATAACTCCCTAAAACACACAATTACAGCAACAGTTACACCTCCACATTCACTGACCATCAGGAAAATCCTCCACATAACTCCCTAAAACACACAATTACAGCAACAGTTACACCACCACATTCACTGACCGTCAGGAAAATCCTCCACATAACTCCCTAAAACACACAATTACAGCAACAGTTACACCACCACATTCACTGACCATCAGGAAAATCCTCCACATAACTCCCTAAAACACACAATTACAGCAACAGTTACACCTCCACATTCACTGACCGTCAGGAAAATCCTCCACATAACTCCCTAAAACACACAATTACAGCAACAGTTACACCTCCACATTCACTGACCATCAGGAGAATCCTCCACATAACTCCCTAAAACACACAATTACAGCAACAGTTACACCTCCACATTCACTGACCATCAGGAAAATCCTCCACATAACTCCCTAAAACACACAATTACAGCAACAGTTACACCTCCACATTCACTGACCATCAGGAAAATCCTCCACATAACTCCCTAAAACACACAATTACAGCAACAGTTACACCTCCACATTCACTGACCGTCAGGAAAATCATCCACATAACTCCCTAAAACACACAATTACAGCAACAGTTACACCACCACATTCACTGACCATCAGGAAAATCATCCACATAACTCCCTAAAACACACAATTACAGCAACAGTTACACCACCACATTCACTGACCATCAGGAAAATCATCCACATAACTCCCTAAAACACACAATTACAGCAACAGTTACACCACCACATTCACTGACCGTCAGGAAAATCCTCCACATAACTCCCTAAAACACACAATTACAGCAACAGTTACACCTCCACATTCACTGACCGTCAGGAAAATCCTCCACATAACTCCCTTAAACACACAATTACAGCAACAGTTACACCTCCACATTCACTGACCGTCAGGAAAATCCTCCACATAACTCCCTAAAACACACAATTACAGCAACAGTTACACCGCCACATTCACTGACCGTCAGGAAAATCCTCCACATAACTCCCTAAAACACACAATTACAGCAACAGTTACACCTCCACATCCACTGACCGTCAGGAAAATCCTCCACATAACTCCCTAAAACACACAATTACAGCAACAGTTACACCTCCACATTCACTGACCATCAGGAAAATCCTCCACATAACTCCCTAAAACACACAATTACAGCAACAGTTACACCACCACATTCACTGACCGTCAGGAAAATCCTCCACATAACTCCCTAAAACACACAATTACAGCAACAGTTACACCACCACATTCACTGACCATCAGGAAAATCCTCCACATAACTCCCTAAAACACACAATTACAGCAACAGTTACACCTCCACATTCACTGACCGTCAGGAAAATCCTCCACATAACTCCCTAAAACACACAATTACAGCAACAGTTACACCGCCACATTCACTGACCATCAGGAAAATCCTCCACATAACTCCCTAAAACACACAATTACAGCAACAGTTACACCACCACATTCACTGACCGTCAGGAAAATCCTCCACATAACTCCCTAAAACACACAATTACAGCAACAGTTACACCTCCACATTCACTGACCGTCAGGAAAATCCTCCACATAACTCCCTAAAACACACAATTACAGCAACAGTTACACCACCACATTCACTGACCGTCAGGAAAATCCTCCACATAACTCCCTAAAACACACAATTACAGCAACAGTTACACCACCACATTCACTGACCGTCAGGAAAATCCTCCACATAACTCCCTAAAACACACAATTACAGCAACAGTTACACCTCCACATTCACTGACCGTCAGGAAAATCCTCCACATAACTCCCTAAAACACACAATTACAGCAACAGTTACACCACCACATTCACTGACCGTCAGGAAAATCCTCCACATAACTCCCTAAAACACACAATTACAGCAACAGTTACACCGCCACATTCACTGACCGTCAGGAAAATCCTCCACATAACTCCCTAAAACACACAATTACAGCAACAGTTACACCTCCACATCCACTGACCGTCAGGAAAATCCTCCACATAACTCCCTAAAACACACAATTACAGCAACAGTTACACCTCCACATTCACTGACCATCAGGAAAATCCTCCACATAACTCCCTAAAACACACAATTACAGCAACAGTTACACCACCACATTCACTGACCGTCAGGAAAATCCTCCACATAACTCCCTAAAACACACAATTACAGCAACAGTTACACCACCACATTCACTGACCATCAGGAAAATCCTCCACATAACTCCCTAAAACACACAATTACAGCAACAGTTACACCTCCACATTCACTGACCGTCAGGAAAATCCTCCACATAACTCCCTAAAACACACAATTACAGCAACAGTTACACCGCCACATTCACTGACCATCAGGAAAATCCTCCACATAACTCCCTAAAACACACAATTACAGCAACAGTTACACCACCACATTCACTGACCGTCAGGAAAATCCTCCACATAACTCCCTAAAACACACAATTACAGCAACAGTTACACCTCCACATTCACTGACCGTCAGGAAAATCCTCCACATAACTCCCTAAAACACACAATTACAGCAACAGTTACACCACCACATTCACTGACCGTCAGGAAAATCCTCCACATAACTCCCTAAAACACACAATTACAGCAACAGTTACACCCCTCCACATTCACTGACCATCAGGAAAATCCTCCACATAACTCCTAACCCAGAGATTGGCATGGGGTACTTTCCATAAAATCATCTCTCAATGCAAATCAAACCAGCTATTAGGCTAACTGAAATAAAACCATGCCAATCTCTAGGTATGGTGAAGGCTATGTGATGATGTGGGGCTATTTTAATTCCAGAGGCCAAGGGAACTTTATCAGGATGCATAGTATCCTAGATCCATGAAGTAACTGGCCTTTAAAAATAAAAATCTGCCTGCCTCTATGGGAATTTAACATAGGGGTGTCCAAACTTATGCACCCTGTATTTTAAGGAAGAACATTTATTTATTTACGATACATTATTCATTCACAAAGAAAACTGGTGTCCTTAAAGGTTGGATTTTTCCTAATTTTTTTAATTAAATCATTAAGTTCAGTTTCCAAAAGATGATTTTTTATTCCTCTTTTTAGTCAACTTTAGTATGGGTGTCTAAACTTATGCATAGCACTGTAAGTTAACATCATTTCATACATTTATTTTGTAACTATTTTAAGTGTAACCATAACCATATTAAACATTTTCAATTACAACTAATGTGCTAACTAGTTTTGATTTGGTATTGACTTTGAAGTGCTTCATATTGCAATACAGAATTGTCACTCTCTATAGCAATGCTCTCCCACATATTAAGCTCTTGTAACTGCACTTATTTCCGTCGTTGGTATAAGTGGCAGTGGGTGGTATAGACAAGAAATGTTCAGTTTTAATTATCGGATTCTGAGTAAAAACATTGACGCAATCTAAGAAACAGTTCTTAATTTAAATTCAGCTCTTTTCATTTCAGTGTTCTTACCTGTGTTGTTGGTCTGTGTTGTTGGTCAGTGATGCAGAGGAGGCAGAGAGCAGTTTATATATCAGCAGAGGGGGAGGAGGATGCTCTGCGGTCACATGGTTTGGAAATTACAGTAAGTAAACTCCCTTTACTTCTTGTTAAACTCACACCCTTTCTCTGAATGTAACAACAAAATTATCAAGGAAGGTAACTTTTGGCACAATCCAGAAATTTGCATATAGCACCTTTCAACAACACCGTAAATTTTATTTGTATAGCACCTTTTATAACAAGTAAACCCAAAGTGCTTTACATTAAAACAGCATGAATAGAAAAGAATACAATAAACACAAGACAATAAACACATTTTTTTTTTTAAACTTTAATAATTACAAGCAATCAGAAGCATTGAAATGTATTGAAGATGTGAATTCAATTGTGGTTTCATCTCACAGTGTTTATTTCATTTTAATTCTGCTTCAGATGGAAATACAGTCAATGTTCCTTACATAATGTTGGATAGTTTAATAGAATAGTTCAGCATACTGGAATGGAAATTGAATGATTTGAAACAGGAACAATGCGCAAATAAACTTTAAACTTGTTAAACAAGAGAATATGTCTTGGGCCAGGTTATAGCAACAACTGCTAATTTCCACTTGTAGTCCCTGGGCTAACATACCATAATATAATTTAATAATATAAACATACAGTGCTATGCATAAGTTTAGACACCCATACTAAAGTTGACTAAAAAGAGGAATAAAAAATCATCTTTTGGAAACTGAACTTAATGCCTTAATTTAAAAAATTAGGAAAAATCCAACCTTTAAGGACACCAATTTTCTTTGTGAATGAATAATGTATCGTAAATAAATAAATGTTCTTCCTTAAAATACAGGGTGCATAAGTTTGGACACCCCTATGTTAAATTCCCATAGAGGCAGGCAGATTTTTATTTTTAAAGGTCAGTTACTTCATGGATCTAGGATACTATGCATCCTGATAAAGTTCCCTTGGCCTTTGGAATTAAAATAGCCCCCCATCATCACATAGCCTTCACCATACCTAGAGATTGGCATGGTTTTATTTCAGTTAGCCTAATAGCTAGTTTGATTTGCATTGAGAGATGATCTTATGGAAAGTACTCTATGCCAATCTCAACTCAGGCTTTGATCCTCAAGCTATGATTACTCCACGCGCGCGTGCACATAAAAGAGTGACGTCGACACTGAACAACCAATCGCGGGTAGAGCGAGAGCAGTATATTTTTACGCGGAGGAGCAAGAGATAATCATTCATAATTACTATGAATTTAAATATGTATTTCAAGCTCGAAACAACACGGTCTCTGCCGCCAAAGCAAGAGAAGACTGTTGGAGAAAGATTGCTGATTGTTAATGTGTAAGTTAAACAAATACGTTCTATATTTATGTAAAAGTATCTATAGCCTATACGTGTAATATAGCCTGTAGCCTATTTTTATAATATATAAAAATGTGCATGTACTAAGAAAGATTAATATTAATTGATTTTTAGATGCAACCCCAACTCCAAATGTTCTTGGCAGCAGATAAAGACAAAATATAAAAATATAATTCAAAGTGGTGAGTATTTACCACAGCCTTTTATTATTTGTGTGAACATTTTATCACAAACACTTGTTTGCAGCAAACAGAAATAAAGCGTTATATTCAGAAAACCAGAATACACTGGCGGAGGAGTTGGCTCTGAGTAGGCAATAAGGGACGGCCGATTATGGATGGGATTGCAAGTAACACTGGGTACGTGTGCAATACATTACTACTTTTTTAAATTTAAAATATGGCTGACTGTATGTTCTGCAGTAGAGGGAAACACATACACAGTCTCCCACACAGTGGTCAGTATGCAGCAGACAGAACACCAAACATTTCCTGCTTTACAACAGTTATGCTTTACATTGGCCTATTTTTATTTATTAGGGTGGAGGAAATGAAGACACTCTGTCTGTGTGTTCTCAGACAGTTGCTGATGTGAATGCGCTGGGCTTTTTATTATGGCAAACATTTGAATGTGTGGCATAAAAAGGGAATGGCCCTTACACATCTCTTTTATTGTAGGATTTTCCACAACCTGCCCCAGAAACTGAGGCCTCTACCTCAATGGGCTTCAGAAGAAATGTGTAAGGATTTAAAACCCTTGACATAAATTACAGTCAGTCCTGTGTTTGTAGGAAGTCAAGGAACTTTTTGTGCTTTTGATGAGCCTCCAGAAAACTTGTAATGATCATGTTTGTGGTGGAATTATGTTTCAGGTGGAAACAGACTCAGTCAGGGCCCTGTACAAAAGGAGTCTTGAACTAGACTGTTCACTAAAGGAGTCTCGAACTAGACTGTTCACTAAAGGAGACTTGAACTAGACTGCACACTAAAGGAGTCTCGAACTAGACTGCACACTAAAGGAGTCTTGAACTAGACTGCACACTAAAGGAGTCTTGAACTAGACTGCACACTAAAGGAGTCTCGAACCAGACTGCACACTAAAGGAGTCTCGAACCAGACTGCACACTAAAGGAGTCTTGAACTAGACTGCACACTAAAGGAGTCTTAAACTAGACTGCACACTAAAGGAGTCTCGAACTAGACTGCACACTGAAGGAGACTTGAACTAGACTGCACACTAAAGGAGTCTTGAACTAGACTGCACACTAAAGGAGTCTTGAACTAGACTGCACACTAAAGGAGTCTTGAACTAGACTGCACACTAAAGGAGTCTTGAACTAGACTGTTCACTAAAGGAGACTTGAACTAGACTGCACACTAAAGGAGTCTCGAACTAGACTGCACACTAAAGGAGTCTTGAACTAGACTGCACACTAAAGGAGTCTTGAACTAGACTGCACACTAAAGGAGTCTTGAACTAGACTGCACACTAAAGGAGTCTTGAACTAGACTGCTCACTAAAGGAGTCTTGAACTAGACTGCACACTAAAGGAGTCTTGAACTAGACTGCACACTAAAGGAGTCTTGAACTAGACTGCACACTAAAGGAGTCTTGAACTAGACTGCACACTAAAGGAGTCTTGAACTAGACTGCACACTAAAGGAGCTGACTGTGAGCTGAGGAGGCTCCAAACAAAATCAAACTGCTGGATAAAACTGATCTCAGTTGTAGCGACAATGGCATCTGCTTTTCAAATTAAGGAATCATGTGACGGCAAAACACATCGTCAAATGTCCTTGCTGGTTAATAATTGCCCCAGAGGGACATTTGAGCCATAAAGAGGACCCTGTTTTAAGAATCCCTTGTAAACCCCCCTAGTTCAGCATGGACTTCCTCTGACTTTACAGCCTCATGACATTCCAGAACACACACCCCCCCCCACACACAAAACCTCCTTTAAATGCCACTTCATGTAGAAATATGGCTCTTGAATGTATACCTTCCGATATGTATGTGTGTGATTAGCTTTGCTTTATAATAGAGATGTGGGTTGCTAAGAGTAAAATCTTTAATTCTGAAGGTTCATTGAAAGAAAATCACTCAATAGTGTCTTGTAACACGACCTCGACTTGGTCATAAACTTTTATGGCTCCAGAGCTGCAGCTCATCCTTTTCCTGCAAGCCCACATTCCATACACTTCCACACAGGCGATCCAAGAACCATGTTTTTGATATGTATTTTTATGTGTGTATAATTTCCATGGCAGATTGAGATTTTCTATGTTCTATCCTAAGAAATCAATTGACTCTTAAAATGCTCAGAATCCTACATTAGAAATGCATATCTGTATTCCCATGTTCTGTACACCATGTCTGGTATCATTCTAATCGTAGTGATCTCACGGAATTACATATATGTATGAGATTACAATGAAATGTATTCTTACGGGTAGTATCTTGTCTGAAAGAGGAAATACGAATTCTACCTCTCACATGACAAAGTCAAAGTAGGCGTCTTCCTCTTCACACAAGGAAATGTGCCTGCTTCAGATAACAAAATCTGATTGGCTGTTGTTACAAACAGGGCGTAAAACAGATGTCTGTTAAAAGGACGAGACCCCCACTCTTCTCTCTCTTCTCTCATCGATCCCGCTGATCTCTCTTCTCCTCTCCGGTCGCTCTCATCCCTGACCTCTCACCCTTCCTCCTCTTCTCCCCGGCGCAGCGCTTCTCCAAGGAACATCTGAAGAAGGCCTTAGTCTTCTCTATCGAGCGAGCACATGTCCGAGTCGTAGCTGCGTCCCTTGCAACAAAGACTTTAAACCTCTCCCATCCCGGGAGATGAATCTTATTTTCCGGGAACATTACATTCAGTGAGCCTTTCAAGCTTCTCGCGGCACTGGAAGACCCAGCAGAAAGGACACCGTCCGCGCTGTCCACTTCCTGCCTCAACCGCAGCCTCACCCGAAAGAGCACAGAATTCTGAAAGTATATTGAGCTGATAAAAGCTGTTTCCAGGGGTCTCGTGAACAAAGGTTTCTGTATGTAATAATTACTAATTTTCCCTTCTCTCTACTTCTCTTTCTTTCTTTCTTTCATTCCATTTCATTCTGATCACTTATGTTATTGTTTGGTTATATGTTTGTTTGTTTATTGTTTGCATTTTTACGTATGTTTATATTCGTAGCTCATATAATCTCTAGTTTTGCATTTATTAAAATTCATAAATACTTTTCACTGTCTCTGTGTTTGAAAATCCACCTTATAAGTCAATGAAACTTTAAAAGATCCAATTATAAGCTACAAAGCTCGATATATCGACTACTTGAGTAGTTTTAATTAATAAACTCAGAAAGTTTGATGTCCGTGGCCAGAACATAAAACTTTCTTGAAGTTTGTGAATACCTCTTCTTAACTGCAATGATTTTACATTTATTTCGCTGGACGAATTAAATGTTGGTCAGATCAGTTACAGAACAAGGTAATCTCGATAATTGATAAAATAAATGTGCATGCGACTTATGAATTATGACCATGAGTCATAAATATTAATATTCCCAAAATTCCCCATATTCTTGAGCTAATTCAAATTTACCCAGAGTCGTATACGCTACAGTTGTTTGGTGGAGAACGCTTGGCAGTTTCAAACGTTATTTGGTGGAACAAACTCAGTTTCAGCTGAATGTGTATTAGTAATATTAATAAATTGTAAAATTATTTTAAATTTGTGAGGTAAGTCGCTAAGGCGAACTCACCCAGCTGAAGGCAGGCACAAAGCCAGCTCAGCTCTGCTAAAACTGCAGTTCATGATATTACATTTGTCTCTGTAAAGACGAAGCAAAACTCTTTACAGTTAGTTCATGTAATACGATTTAAACCGACTAAATGAAGACGAAGGAATCTCTTTTAGGACGAAGACGTAAATCTGGCCTGAGCAGTGACTCAGTTTTTCAGTCGTAATAGGCCTTATGATATACAATACGTTAACGATAAGCTCCTGGTCAGAAATTGGCCTCGCGATCCAATTTCGTAAACCTACGCATTATCATAAAGTGCTATTTTGATTAATGCTTATGGGAGATGAGCAGACGCATAATCCCTGCTCACAGCTGTGCAATTAAACAAGAAGATAATTCCTGTTCACAGATGTTTAATTCCTGTCGTGCTCACAGCTCTAATTAATTAAAACAGAAGTTCTAATTCCTGTTTTTATTGTAAACCGTTTCATATATAATGTGTAATTGGAGACCAGTTTTATGAATTAAAACAGATGATAATCCCTGTTCTCATTCTAAACCGTCTCATGTATGATGTGTAATTCCTGTTAGTCACATGTTATGAAACTCGTGTAATTTTCCGCATGCAACAGAGCGCAAAATACTCGTGATCCCACAGAAAAAAAAATCTGCTGAATCACGCCACTGACCGACACTAGAGGGCAGCCTCTAGGTGTGTGGCAGTTCTCAAATCACGCGCCCCACCGACGTCATCCTGCGTGAGCGTCGCCTCCCACTGACGTCAGCCTGCGCGAGCACAATTACGCCCTCTGGTGGCGTTCTCGTAATACCTGCTTTCAATTTCTTTTTCTCTCTCTGCATTCATTTTCTCTCTCAAATACTTAACTGCACTCAAATCTTAGCTTGTGCTGATATTATTTGGAGTTTTTTTTTGTTTTGTTTTTCTGTTTTTGACTGTCACACTTTAAGTGAAGTTTGAAAAAAAAAACTTTTTCGAATTAAAGCTTAGACTTGATTCACTTAGTTTATTGATAGTCCACCCAGTCCCAGTCTGCATGGAAGTGCTTTATTGCTACCCTTTTCCTTTGAGTATTTTTATAAGCAATACTAATAACTTCAGTGTTATTGTAAGGATTATAGGAAGTCATTCTGAATTTCAGTTTAATTAATTTTAGTATTGATACATCCCTGTCATCATTCTAATTTTCTCTCCTTCCTTATTTTTATTATTTTGGACCTCTCCTTGCACGCTTAGTTGAATTTCAATTCAAACTAGTTTGAATTTTGATTTAAAATTGTGTCTAATCCACCAGGTAGACCACTGAGAGGACATACGCCCCTCACCCTGGTGGCACAAATCCACTGCCGGGGCCTATTCCTCTGCCTGCGTCTCAAGCCTGTGTTGTTATTCACATTTTATTTCATTGATAATTTTCTTTTTCCTCTTCCCTCTTTTCTCCAGTCTCTCCAAAAGGGGGGGGGGGGGGGGGGGGGGGGGGGGGGGGGTAGGTTATTCTGATAAATCACCATCAGTTATCATAATTTCCCTTTTGTTGTATCACTATTTTAGTAAAGCCTTTGCCTCTGACTCCTGCATACATATTTACTCAATTTGATGAAACCAGAAAGCCTTAATTTACATTAAGTCTAACCTCTTAATCCCTTATTGTGTATCTATTGGCAGGACTCAGTCAGTGCACTGTGGTGATTGAGGCGTCATCAATGGTTGGCTTCCGGTGGGCGGGGATCATCTGTCCGACGTTACTGGCACTGCGCTCTGTCTGGTGTTGGGACCGTCGGGGGGGTCTGACCGCGCCCGCTGGTTTCCACCTGGATGACCTCTATTCACCCCAGGTAACTAAAATTTGATAGAACCCATCCACTTATTATGAACCACGGAATACTAGATATTCCTCCTGGTATATTTTAAGTGTTTGGCCCACCTTTTTCTCTCTAAGACACACCTTCTTTCGAGGTCCTGTCCCGATAACTCTAGCAGTGTTAATAGGCTTAGGCCTCTTGATTCAATTTTTTTTATATATTATTTTTAATAACGCTCCCCGTGTTATTGTTTGTGACATTTCATTGCAGACCAATTCACTTCCTTGTGTTGTGTTTCCCTTTTCTTTCCTACCTCTAACTTTGTCTTTCTCCATTCTGTTGTGATTTGTTTCTCTCATTTCACTTACAGACAGAACCTAAGAGAGACCCCAGGAAAGCGAATAGAGTAACGATCAAAGCCGGCGTCATTAGACGACCCCCAGGCTACCGCCTGTCAAAATCTCTATTGTGGGTTTATCCATACCCACGAAATTGGCTCCGCTAACTGTTGTAGCGTTTATTGGTAACAATCGTAATTAGGTCATATATGAAATATTAGCTCGAGCAGTAAGGAAATTTGGGGAAATATTAAAATCATAACTCGTAGTCATAATTCATAAATTTCACATATGCTATTACATTACCTGCTAATTATCAAAAATATTTCGTTCTATAACTGGTCTCTCATCAGTCATTCGACCAGCGAATGCTTTGATTATACCAGTTAAGAAGGAATATTTATATTATCAAACCTCAGACAAATTCTCTCCTGGCCGTGGATGCAAATTGCTGGGTTTATGAATTAAAATAAAGAGCTAGTAGCCAGATCTTATCGCAATTTCATTGACAATTACATTGGTGAGATTGTAACACAGAGTCAGTCAAAGTATAAAAGATTTATTTAATCAAAAATGACACACAAAGAATTATATGCATATAGGAAGTAATATAGGCTAATCTACGTACGTAAAATTACACAAGACCCACGAACGTTTAAACAAAACAAACATAAAACATGACTTGATCAGAATGAAAATAGGAAGAAAGTTAGGGAGAAAGTATGGTAATTTACAAACAGAACCTTTTAAGAGACAACTGTGAAAGCCGCTTCGAGAGAGATCATTTTATACGTTACTTGCGATTCTGTTCCTTTGTCTGTGTGAAGCTGGGCTTCGGGACCACGTGCGTATCTTGGCCGGACCGTGTATCATCGATTTGTAGGCTTGCGTTTCGCGTGAAGTTCTTAAAAACTTACTGATCGTAACATTACCGAGAGGTACGAAAGTCTCTTCCCGGTGCGGGAAGGGCGAGAAAACTTGGTTACAGGACGAGACTGGATTTCTACATCCGCGGTTCGTTTGGATGAAGGCCCTGTCCCCTCTCCCGAGTGCAGAGTTCAGAGTTCGGAGTCACGAGGGTGAGAGCGTATGAGAGCAGAGAAAGAGAGAGGCGTCTGCTTGTGTTGTGGTTTTTAAAGCAGCGCGGGGTAACGCCCTGTTTGATGACGGGACCCAATGAAATCTTTCGGTTCTGAGGCGGGAGCGTTTCATTGTTTGTGAAGGAACGCCTCTTCTGATCGTACACAGAAAAATGCATTAAAACTTTAATACCACATTATGTCTAGGAATAAACATTTGTGCGGAATATAGTTTATATTTCTGTATAAAGACGCTCATTACGATCCGTAGGATATCACACCCGACATTAATATCAGGTAATGAAACAGATACATCTCAAATCTATCAACACACGTGTCCATTACATCTGCAGAAGGGCATAAATCTCTCAATTTATCCCATCACAACCCATAGACAAGAAAACTACATAAAAACATTTTGATAATGATTCATGCGTGTGTGTAACTTGTATTTTAGGAGTTTCAGAGTGGTTTGGTGTGTGTGTGATTCAGAGCGGGTTTTCTGTTGAGATTGGAATGTCAGTAATGTCTTTGAAGCTCACACTGTCGAGAGGGGGGAAGCGAGTCGTAAACGGGGGTTCAGTTACAGAGTTTGCCAAGTCTGTGGGACTTAGAAATTGTTTTCACTTTTAATTAGTATATAAATTAAAAGTCCATTTTTACCCATCGAGCCATAGTCGTTACACTGTCAGCATCAGTTAGCCCCGAAATTCTCATAAACGGCATAGCCCGTATGAGTATAGCTCATTTGACCCTAAAACAAACTTGCATTTTGTCTCTTTTTGTGTGTGCTGTGCTTCTCTCACCACAGTAAGCAGAGATGTCGAACTCACCCAGTCCCGCAGTCCGCTGGCACACTCTCGAAACATGGCTGAGAGAGATGACGGCAACCATCCTACCCCAGGACGCCGCTGACCCTCAGGACCTGGACCAGTTTGAGACCTACGATCCAGCCCAGAAGTACGACCACGAGCAGCTGGCCAAAATCTTCGGAAAACTCGCACTCAACCTCGTCATCAAGGCCCGGGCCAGCGAAAGGACCAACCTCGACCTGGAGCAGAAGGCAGCCGCACTACAGCTCCAGGCCACAGAGGCCCTGGAGGACCGAGCACACACACAGAGCCGTCTAGACCAGCTACTCTTCCTGACCGAGGAAGAGGACGAGACGGACACAACGCTACAACAGGAAGTTGAAAGACTTCAAAACGCCCGGAAGGAATTCGACGAAAGCCTCCGACGGGCTGAAGCTCGCCTTAAGAGAGCAGAGACTGAACTCAAAGACAAACACGCTAGAGCCAATGCCTGTGAAGGACATCTACACGTGGCCCGAGCTAAAATCCATGAGCTCGCTCAACAGAGACAAGATCTCGAAGACGAACTAGACATGGTTCGCAGAGAGACATGCTTACAGACTTAACAGTGACAGGGAAGGGGAAGAACATCTCACACCGTTTCCCCCTTCCAGCGAGTCCGCACCTTTCAGCCACACACCCAGAGCTGAAAAGGGGGGCGAAAGCCCACTGCACAAAACCTCGCCTGTCAGCCAAACACCACGAGCTGTAAAGGGTCAGAATCCTCTCCAGACGGATTGGGCCCCCAGCAACAGCTCTCGTCCAACAAGCCTTGACAAGCTGGCCAGAAACATTCCTACGTTTGCCGGAGACCACAGTGTTTATTCATACCTTCAAGACATTGATTTTCACCTGCAAACTGTCGCTAACGTGACAGCTTGGGACAAGTTGTACTTGTTACGAATCACCGCAAATAGAGAAGTGCGTAGTTTTCTGGATCGCCAACCAGAGGCTGTCAAAGCAGATTACAAGCAACTGCGACAAGCTTTGATCCGTGAATTCTCTGATCCAGAATCAGACCAAGGGTTTATCAAGGCCTTTGACGTCAAACAGGCCCGACTTGAACACCCACGCTCCTACTATGGCCGACTCCGACAAACGTTTTTCGGAGCAGCCAACACTCCACATATGGAAGAAGATGTAACCTTTAGAACTTTGTTTCTGCGAAATCTACATAGCACTGTGAGTAAACATCTTGATGTGCTCGTCTGCCCACGAACCATGTCTACTCGAAAACTCAGAGACTTAGCCCACAAGGCTTACACCAAGCAAAGGGCTATGGATGAAAAGACTGTCGAAACACACACCATTTACTCCGTCTCTGAGCACTGCTCAGAGCCAGACAGCAGGTGGCAGCACGACTGTGACGGTGCTCATCCAGAGCATCGGACCGAGCGCTCAGAAAGATTCTGCATCCGCCGTCCAGAACTCCAAGCCCAGACCGTCGAACCTGCAACCTCTCTCTCCAGAACACTGGTGAGCCAGAGTCTTCTTACACAACAGATGAAGACAGTGCAGCCACGTCTGACCCCGACACAGAAAACGAACACTGACACCTACTGCTTCAAGGTCATCTCTGACCTGCAGCTGTGTAACCAGACCAATGTCTGCGCCACATACCTACCACTATCACGATTGCAGTGACTACACAGCACAAACAAACTTTACCAACTACACTGCACGCCTCAGAGCCGCTTACGCCACCTCCGCTGTGTACAAAGAAAGGTCATGCGGGCCTCTGATGAACAGACCTTTCCTATGCCACCAATGACGCCCCATGTGCTGAACACCGTAGCACCACAGCCACGCATGAGATATCAAAGCATGTGGCATACCAACCTCAGCGAAGCAACAAGACTGTCCTAACCAACCAAGGACATCCATCGCTGAAATTTTTCCTCCCTTTCTCTCTCTCTCCCTTTTGCCTCTAACAGGATGCTGTGGTGGTTCGCGAGAAAGCAGCCACAATCGGACATCACCAGGTCCGGCATCCGGCATCGCATTAAGAGAGAACACCCCCGACTCCTGATCACCAAGGCAGGACTCATACTCAGGAAGTCTAACACTGTGATGGGCATCTCCACGGTCACCGACCACGCCCCGACACTCGTCTTGGCTTTCATCCTGCACCAGACTCAACGAGACGTGAGCACCCACAGCCAAGCTCACCAAGCCGTGTCTGGCGATTTCCTACGAACCCTGGAAAAAGGGGGGGGTCCCATACCATCGACCCCCTCAACCTCACTTGAGCTGAGTCATCGGCCTAGCAACCACCTGCTATTTGATCGTCATGATCCACCTGCCATCCATTGTGCCTATTTGTTGTTCGACGAAGTCCATCCCGGATTTCGTCTAACAACAGGGGGGATTATGTAGCGACAATGGCATCTGCTTTTCAAATTAAGGAATCATGTGACGGCAAAACACATCGTCAAATGTCCTTGCTGGTTAATAATTTCCCCAGAGGGACATTTGAGCCATAAAGAGGACCCTGTTTTAAGAATCCCTTGTAAAACCCCCCTAGTTCAGCATGGACTTCCTGTGACTTTACAGCCTCATGACATTCCAGAACACACACACCCCCACACACAAAACCTCCTTTGAATGCCACTTCATGTAGAAATATGGCTCTTGAATGTATACCTTCCGATATGTATGTGTGTGATTAGCTTTGCTTTATAATAGAGATGTGGGTTGCTAAGAGTAAAATCTTTAATTCTGAAGGTTCATTGAAAGAAAATCACTCAATAGTGTCTTGTAACACGACCTCGACTTGGTCATAAACTTTTATGGCTCCAGAGCTGCAGCTCATCCTTTTCCTGCAAGCCCACATTCCATACACTTCCACACAGGCGATCCAAGAACCATGTTTTTGATATGTATTTTTATGTGTGTATAATTTCCATGGCAGATTGAGATTTTCTATGTTCTATCCTAAGAAATCAATTGACTCTTAAAATGCTCAGAATCCTACATTAGAAATGCATATCTGTATTCCCATGTTCTGTACACCATGTCTGGTATCATTCTAATCGTAGTGATCTCACGGAATTACATATATGTATGAGATTACAATGAAATGTATTCTTACGGGTAGTATCTTGTCTGAAAGAGGAAATACGAATTCTACCTCTCACATGACAAAGTCAAAGTAGGCGTCTTCCTCTTCACACAAGGAAATGTGCCTGCTTCAGATAACAAAATCTGATTGGCTGTTGTTACAAACAGGGCGTAAAACAGATGTCTGTTAAAAGGACGAGACCCCCACTCTTCTCTCTCTTCTCTCATCGATCCCGCTGATCTCTCCTCTTCTCCTCTCCGGTCGCTCTCATCCCTGACCTCTCACCCTTCCTCCTCTTCTCCCCGGCGCAGCGCTTCTCCAAGGAACATCTGAAGAAGGCCTTAGTCTTCTCTATCGAGCGAGCACATGTCCGAGTCGTAGCTGCGTCCCTTGCAACAAAGACTTTAAACCTCTCCCATCCCGGGAGATGAATCTTATTTTCCGGGAACATTACATTCAGTGAGCCTTTCAAGCTTCTCGCGGCACTGGAAGACCCAGCAGAAAGGACACCGTCCGCGCTGTCCACTTCCTGCCTCAACCGCAGCCTCACCCGAAAGAGCACAGAATTCTGAAAGTATATTGAGCTGATAAAAGCTGTTTCCAGGGGTCTCGTGAACAAAGGTTTCTGTATGTAATAATTACTAATTTTCCCTTCTCTCTACTTCTCTTTCTTTCTTTCTTCCATTTCGTTTCATTCTGATCACTTATGTTATTGTTTGGTTATATGTTTGTTTGTTTATTGTTTGCATTTTTACGTACGTTTATATTCGTAGCTCATATAATCTCTAGTTTTGCATTTATTAAAATTCATAAATACTTTTCACTGTCTCCGTGTTTGCAAAATCCACCTTATAAGTCAATGAAACTTTAAAAGATCCAATTATAAGCTACAAAGCTCGATATATAGACTACTTGAGTAGTTTTAATTAATAAACTCAGAAAGTTTGATGTCCGTGGCCAGAACATAAAACTTTCTCGTAGTTTGTGAATACCTCTTCTTAACTGCAATGATTTTACATTTATTTCGCTGGACGAATTAAATGTTGGTCAGATCAGTTACAGAACAAGGTAATCTCGATAATTGATAAAATAAATGTGCATGCGACTTATGAATTATGACCATGAGTCATAAATATTAATATTCCCAAAATTCCCCATATTCTTGAGCTAATTCAAATTTACCCAGAGTCGTATACGCTACACAGTATGTATTTAGTTATATAGTGTATATATAGTATAACTTATTTAACCAAGTAACACTTTAGTATGAATATATATTAATGCAACTTTCTCTTGCTCTCTTTCTCCCTCTCATCCCACAAAACCAATAAAACAGTTTGAGACCTATCTGCAGTTTCAATGTGCTCAGTTCAAATTAACAGTGTTTTGTACTGTACCAAATTTAACTTGCTTTCCTCAAAGTGCTGACACAACACAGACTCATGGAAAATTTGTGAGACAAGCACTGGAGCCAGGCCATTTGGCATCCAAACTTAATCATATGTTCATGACCACAAGTCGTCTGCAGATGAAATGTTTAGCAGATCATTGTTATATCTGTTAATGTTACTATTAATTTAAAGATTCATCTCACAGAAAATAATCTAACATATTCCCATCATCTCTACCTGAACATTATGGCTGTGATAGGACTTCCTATTAACATAATCTGCCTCATGTTCCCTAGAGCAGTGGAGATTGGAGCAATAGACTGCATACATGTTGCAATGACTTGGGAATCCTATCATAAGATTAACAGAAGAATAATAAAAAAGTTTCAAAATAATTCTTAACATGTATTATATTGTATAGCCTAGTACATTTGTGAAATTTGCTTTTTGAAAAAAAAAAAAAGTGTTCATGTGATGTCACCCTATCAATATATCTTACTGGCACTTTTATAAAAGCCCTCTTTTATGGACATGGTCGATAAATGTCCGGGGAACACTATTAATGAAACTTTTCATGTAGGCTACTCCTGCAGAGCCAGGACCACCTTGCGAATGGTTCGACAAACATATGTTTTCCCCCAGCTTCTGAGCGTCACCTTGCAAGAATGTACCACTTGCAAAAAAAACAACAAAAAAAACGCAATACAACGTGAATACAGACATGCATCTTACAGACACTTTATTTTCTGGCAGCATGGCTCATTAGGACAGGGGAACAGGAGAGTCATTCCCAGCTGCTGTGTTTGCAGGATTAGGGAAAAATTCCCAGACCCTCAGGGACAATACACCGGCTACATTCCAGGGATCTAATAACATTTTTGTAAATACTGTAAATAGTTATATCGATTTATATATTTTGTATTCTTTGAAGTTCTGTGGACCTCAAACTTTATTTTAAACAATAAAACATTTTTCAATGGACTCTGTGCTGTATTTGCTCTACATTAGGGATAGAGAAAAAAACTCAAAATTATGTGCAAAAACTTTTTGATACAAAAAAAGATTGAAATGAAGTTTGTTTGAAAACACAAATATAGATTTATTTACAATGAATTTTGATTATGCATTTACAACTCAAATATCAGCAAAACAACATCTCAATCTGTCTCCAAGTTGGAAACAGCATGGAAGGCTGATCTTGTGAAAGACATGTGCACAAAATTCAGTATCAGTTTGAGGCTAAGTTAATGGGCTACAATAAGGGCAAGTAGATGTTTGACACTTACCCAGACCTCTGCTGACCTGTGTATTTACCAACTCTGATGTCAGTGGTGGCAGTATCGGTGGCACAACACCAAGCCGCCTTGGGTCATCTGCTCTTAGGGACCTCTTTCGCGGCATCCCAACTCCGCTTTTGACTCTTCCTTGCAAGATGCGTGCTTGTAACTCGGTGATGTAATCATATGATTTTGGACACTTTATGGCGTAAAGGCTGTATCTCCTCGCATTTTTATTGTACTTCTTCCTGTAACTAAAATTCACAAAAGACAATTATGACAAGTCATTTAGTCATTCTGTGAAGTAAACCGTCATACTTGTGAATACATAATTTATATTGTGAATATGCAATTATTTGAATACAACAAATTTTGATGAGAGTTTGACATACACTTGATGGCCCTCAGCCGTTCTGTATGTTGGCAGTTCGCGGTGAAAATTGTAGTCCAGTGCTGCGAGCACAACTCTCGTGTCATACACTCGGGGAGTGAAGGCCTGGCGCTTGCTGGCATACATTAGAATGTGGTTTTAAAATGACTCCAGATGTGCTGTCGATCTGAAAAAAAAATATATATATATATATTTGACCCTAAAAACACCCACCCACACATGACTTGTGGCACTGTTACATTTCTTTTTAAATGTCATGTCCCCACACTTTACCTGAAGCGCAGATACTTGTGGACATCCTTCTGCCAGCGCTTGTTGAGGACGATCTCCACTAGCGCTTTATGGCTCTTGGAATCTCTCTCAATCCACTCTTTATCCTGAGTGTCTTCAAGGTGATCGTGTTGGCAGCTTCCCGTTTCCCTGGTGTGATTGTTGCAAACATGATGCAGAACTCCAATCCAAAGTGCCTGAGGAAAGTAAAACAAATAAACACAAAAACATTATCATATCACAAGTATTTGAATCATGGCATTATTACCATTTTTTTTTTTATAACATTCCTTCTGCTTACAAGAAACTGCTGAAATGTTTCTGCTGTCTTGCAGCACCACCAGAAATGGTTTACTATATCCCTCAGCCAGTGAAGGAGAAGAGACTGTCCTTTCACCTTTCCTGTCTCACACAAACAATGGAAGTTATTCCTTGTAAATATTTTTGATGGAGATCTAACATAACAAAATTATTCCATCGACATGCAGGAAGGTACAATTCATTATTAAAGGTCCCGTTCTTCGTGATTCCATGTTTCAAACTTTAGTTAGAGTGTAATGTTGCTGTTAGAGCATAAATAATATCTGTAAAATTATAAAGCTCAAAGTTCAATGCCAAGCGAGATATTTTATTTAACAGAAGTTGACTACAGTGAACGGCTGGATTGGACTACACCCCTCTACTTCCTTCTTTAGTGACGTCACTAGAACCGTAACCTCCGCCCACAGGAACACAGGCATATTGATAGCGAAATGTCAACAGACGTGGTTGATGTTTATCTATAATCGGATACCGCAAAAGTTTTAATTCGAAGTTGTTAGTTTGCTCTGTCCATTTCACCACGGACTGTTTTTCTAACCTGGGATAATATCAAGCAGGGAAATAACCTTCTCTCAGCGTTTCATACTGACGAAGGGGGCAGTTTCAACTATATTCCAGCAAGCGGTAAGTAGTGATTTACTACAAAAGTAGCGATCAACTTCACATCGTTTCTCTTAGTAGGATGAAAATAATCTTACTTAAACTGTGATTAATATACAGAAAGCGATCACAGAACAATCCCTTTCCAATCGGCCAAGCTGTCAATCACACAGCGCGAGTTTATCTGGACACTTGCCAAAACTCGTTATGAAATCAATGACGCTGTTACACTGCACAACGAAGCTCTTACTGTATTTATATACCTCATGTTTGCATTGGTGAAATCATTAGTGAGAGTGCAGAAACTGCGTTGCAATGATAAGATCTTCATTCACGCGATCAACAGGCTGTCATCTGCTCAATGCTCATCATCACTGCAACCTATTATGTGATGGGAATAGATCTAAATACCTAAAAAACTTATCACGATTCGTTAATCCAGATCAGGGGTGGGGAACGTCGGTCCTGGAGAGCCACTGTCCTGCAGAGTTTAGTTCCAACCCTAATCAAACACACCTGAACCAGCTAATCAATGTCTTTAGGATCATTAAGGCTACAATCAGATGAGTTTTTATCAGGGTTGGAGCTAAACTCTGCAGGACAGTGGCTCTCCAGGACCGACGTTCCCCACCCCTGATCCAGATAGCTGTAATAGTAAAAACGTATAATAGCTGTAATAGTAAAAGTTTTCCACATGTAATGCCAGATATTTCATATGCAAGCATGTCAGCCAATCACAGGAGAGGGCGTTTACACTGAAGTCTCACAGCAGACACGCCCCTTCAAACAGAGCGTTCAAATCAGAAGATGAAATCAGGCTAGGAAATATGCCTTTTATTTTCTAAATTATAACAAATTTTGATCTAATAAACATACTAACATTATAAGGGCACCCCAGGAAACATTATAAAATAATAAAAATAATCCATGGAATGGGACCTTTAATGAAATTAGATTAGTGTTATAATTTACGGTTGCTATTTTTTTGCACAGATTTTTGGCACCATGCCACATGTCCAGGCTGTGGTGAATTCTCAGATCCTTATATCTGCCTTTGTCTGGGACTGTGGAGTATGTAATAATTTTAGTCCCAAGTGTCAAGTGTCTTGTATTCAAAGATTATATAATCTGACCACTAACTCAAAAGGGCTCCAATCTGGACATGAGCATCCGTGCAGAACTCAACTACCTTTATCTCTTGGGTAAGCTTGTCCACTGTCTGGATAAAACCCTCCTTCTCCATGATATTGGAGTTCCAGTTGGTCGGCCGCTTGTCTACAGTGGCCACATGGATGATTTCCTTAGAGTCAAGCTCCATGGTTGTGTAGCTACAGTATTGGGCAGAATGCCCTGGTGAGTCATTTCTGCCGTCACCTAAAGAAAAAAAAGGTAATTTAAAAATACAACAACTGTATGATAGATGATTGCAAAATTAGTTTAATTGAATAGTACCATAACTTTTTATGTAGAAGAAGGTCCAATATAAAAATAAACACACCTAGGAGCACAACATCTTTCCCCTTTTAGTCGGCTGATGGCCTCAGGCCTCTTCTCTTCCCAGAAATCTTTAATAGGGTCAACACAGTAGGTTTCCCGGATGGTGTAGTGTGTGCTAGGGTTTACCATTCGCATGTTCATGAATTTAAATAGGAGAGAAACTTTAGTGTAGTTGTTTCCAGAGAGTAAAATGTTTGTGGAAAGAAGAAAGTCCTCGGCCTGCATGCCAAACTTCAACACAGGCTGTGAGTTCCACCGCCATAGGCAGTGTCCATTGGGGCAGATCTGGTAAGATAAGGGTAGCCGTATAAATTCATAAGGCATATACAGTGCTGTCTGTTACCATACATTTTGATGTGATCTGAAAGGCTTACCCATTCAACACTCATTGCAGTGCCCCTGATGGCGATGTTTGTTGAAAAGGGGGCAACACTGTCACACACCAAACCAGTCCTCAAGACACCAGTACATCTGTTCACGGGCAGAGTTAAAAATGTGACAAGCAGCCTCAAGCGGTTCTCATAGAGCACTGCTGCTCTGACGCCAACAATGTCATCCTCACTGAGGACCTTCTGAGGGCCTGGCAAAATTGTCAGCTCGTGACTCAAGGGCTCATCAAGAGGAACTTCAGGGGCAGGCAGATCATGCACAGTCTCATCAATCCCAATAGTTGGCAGATTATCAATTACCTGTGCTCCCTTCAGTGCACCACCCATTCTGGGAAAGCAGAAAATCAAGAATCATACACAGAAAAATTAAATTATTTCTATTATTTGTTGCCATATAACCATGATCTTATTTATCACCCGCAACATCAGTGTGAACTAAAAGAATACAAAAACATTTCAAAATAGCACTGAATCTTTTTAAAATGTAAAAACTCAACACATAAACAAAGTAAAAAGTAGTAATAAATAACTCACCGCAATGAAATGGTTGGAAGGTATTCCTCATCAGAGCTGTCGTCCGGGTTACCATGAAGTGAGGGTCCCTCTTCTTCCCAATCAATCCTGTAAGAAAAAAAATGGAATGAATAAAATCAATTCAATAAAAATCAAAAGATAGAATAGAATATAAGCCCACTTACACACTGTTCATGGGGTCATTGAAGGCATTTTCATTCAACTCCTCTTCAACAATACTCATGTCATGCATACTAAGAGAATAAAGGATCATTTAAAACATGTATCAGATGAAAACATGCAATTGAGAAGGGACACAGACTAAAGAACTAAAAAAAAAAAAAAAAGAAAAGATTTATGGGTAACCTATGGAAGCTTGTTTCCGCCACAAAATAATAATAAAAAAAAAGATAATTGCGACTTTTTATCTCACAATTGCGAGTTTACATCTCGCAATTCTGACTTTATTTCTCAGAATTGCGAGATATAAAGTCAGAATTGCGTGAAATAAAGTCAGAATTCTGAGATATAAAGTCAGAATTGCATGATATAAAGTCGCAATTGCGTCTTATAAAGTCAGAATTCTGAGATATAAAGTCAGAATTGCGAGATATAAAGTCGCAATTGCGTCTTATAAAGTCAGAATTCTGACTTTTTTTCTCGCAATTGCGACTTTATATCACGCAATTCTGACTTTATATCTCAGAATTCTGACTTTATTTCACGCAATTCTGACTTTATATCTCGCAATTCTGAGAAATAAAGTCAGAATTGCGAGATGTAAACTCGCAATTGTGAGATAAAAAGTCGCAATTATCTTTTAAAATGTTTTATTCAGTGGCGGAAACAAGCTTCCATAGTTACCTCTGCTCTGCTCAAGGGTTTCAATTTCCGGTGCACTCATATGTTCATCTCTACAATAAATAAATAATATATATATATATATATATATATATATATATATATATATATATATATATATATATATATATATATATATAACTTTATTGCAGACACAGGTCCATATAACAACATACAGCATAAAAAAGGAGATACAAAAATACATTAAAAAAAATTCCATAATAGCCTATAGAATATACAGGCTATTACACCAGTGTCGTCTAAGCCTCGAAGAGTATCTATAACAGCTTTTCAGAGGATTGACAAGGGCTTCAATTATATGGTTCACTGAATTGTCCAATCGACACATAAAACCAAACATCAGTTGCCTTAAGAGTGCCTCACAGGTTGGCACTCTATTAGCCACAAACAAATGACTGGCACTATGCCACCTAGGGACACGGAGCAGCAACCTCATTGCATCATTGTATGCTACCTTTAGCCGCTGCATACTCGTTTTCTTATAGTTAGACCACAATTGAGCAGTATATAGCGGTGTGATATAGGTTCTAAACAGAGAACACTTCACAGAGTCAGAACACATATAAAACTTCCTTATGAGCATATTGGCTTGAGCATAAATTTTACAGCGCTGACGGTATAGGTCTTTGTCATCTGTCCAGTCATTAGATATAACATGACCTAAGTATTTAACTACCTCACACACAGCAAGAGGGCTGTCTGACAAATAAAAAGTCGGAAAAGTTGATTTATTGTCCTCATTGCTTCTAACTACCATTATGTGGCTTTTCTTAGTGTTATATTTAATATCATAATCTAAGCCATATTGCGAGCAGACTTTCAGCATCTGCTGCAGCCCAGCGCTGTATGGACAGAGCAGGACAAGATCGTCTGCATACATAAGATGATTAACAACAGTGTTGCCCACAAGACAGCCAGTTTTTAGCCTATTTAACTGGTCTGACAGATCATCCATATAAATAAAATAGGAGACATAATTCCTCCTTGTCTCACTCCATTACTGACATGAAACGGAGCAGATACAACATAACACACTATGAGATATAGGTAGATACAAGTTTTATATGAAACCTGAACAATTACAGAATAATTCCCATGGAATGACTTACCTATCTGTTCCACCGGAAATGCTTGACAATGCTGGAGCATATGCCACTTGAGAACGTTTTGCTTGAGGGGGGTTGATGTGTTCCTAATCAAAAGGGTACTCTCATAACTGGACAAATCAGATGGGGAAATCAGATCAAGGTTTATTGACCAATTAATCATACAAAAAAGCAAATTGACTCCAGCAGTTGTTGACCCTCTTCAACATGTTCACAAATAACACTATATACGCGTAAGATACATACTGAATTACTGTATGCGTCTGTATTATTCAATGCGAGGACACAGTATAAGTGATAAATAACAGAAAATGTCAGATAACATTAATTTGGTAGCCTTAGGTGTGTGTGCAAACAATGCAAGAAAAATCATATGCTCTATTAAAATATTTCTATAGAATTTCTAGGTTACAAAAAGTAAAACTTACAAACATTGTTTTTAGCACCTTCGCTACTTTACTCAATAGCTGCTATTCATCAAAGAGCCTGTTTAACTTTTAACTATAAATGTTCGTCTAACTATATAATAACAACCAAGCAAATAACAAAGATTGTAATTAAGATTGTAACACTGACTTACCTGTCGAGAAGAAAACAGGCCACTTCAGCGTCTCTTTTGAAATCTTTCCACCTGGAAAAAGCTACCCCGACATTAACTCTTGTTTTCTGTAATCTACGGTCACGTTTCCTTTTACGTTCTATTTTTGACGACGATGTTTTCTTCTCCTGTGGCGCGGCATATGTATGGTCCATAATAACAATGCAATCCATGCTGTAAAAAATGATCTGTTGGGTATTTTGGGCTGAAACTTCACATACACACTCTGGGGACATCAGAGACTTATTTTACATCTTGTGAAAAGGGCATAATATGGGACCTTTAATGCCTGCGAATTGCCCCTACATGAATAGGTTGAATAACATACTGTTCTTCCAGTTTCCCCACTGATATTCTAACAGTTGGGTAAGTTAATTGTATTACTAACTACAACTGCCATCTTCAACAGTGTAATTAGATTAATGTAATAATGACTATCTTTAGAAAGCATTGGTCTACTTATTACTAAATTCCATATCAACCTCAACCACTTGAACAACACAAGGAGAGACAAGAAACTGCACTTTTAATGCTTTCAAATAAACAATATACAATCGCATGAACTATTCTTGAATTGACCAAAGTGTGTAGAGGGAGAAGGTTACATTAAAAATAAACCTTTTAAAAATGTGTTAAATATACAGAATTGTTCTATAGTCTAATGCAATTACATCAGATTTTACTTTAAATTACAGAATAATTAAGAGTAATCCCTTTAATTAAATTACAGTATTAATGTTCTAATACTGTAAAATTACAGTAATAATGTTCGTACTGGTGAGAAATATGCAGACCTCTTTTTGGCTGGCGCTGTTGCCATGGTGACTCGTAATATCTGCGCTCCATTGATAATGCAGTTGTATAGTTGTGGTGCACGCGCTAAACTCAGAGTAGGTCAACTCAGAGTTCATTGAACTAACTCATTTCAGCTGTTCTGTAACCGAAAAGTTTCCCATCTCAGGGTAAGTCAACTCAAGAGTTCAAGTTTTAACTCAGAGTTGGTTGAACCTCCTTATTGAAACAGGCCCCAGAAGGCCTACTCTCTCGTTCCTGCATTGAAAGACGCACGTGCAAACGAGGCTCTAACTTTAACACGGTTAAAAGAGCAACTTACAAAGAAAATAATCGAATCACACTGATACACATTATGATATAACCTCTTAACATTGTTTTGACATATAAATAAACTGATTTCATTACAGAAAATCAGTTAATACAAGACAAGTAGGAGAGATAAAAACTACCTCCGCTTCCCTGTCTGCATACACCATGCGTCTGAGCGCGAACGCTTAAAGCTACACTGTTTGATTTTTACCCCCATCTAGCGGTGAAATTTTATATAAGACTACCCAGTGAATATTAGTTTCTGTTCCTCTCAATTCCGAGGGCGTTTTAACTCCTACGGTGGCCGTATTATTCCAAGATTAACATGGCTTCCAGTCATCACTTCGTCCATGACTGTTACGATAGCAGTAGCGGATGGAGGCCCAAAGTGACAGAAGAAGCCGTTGGTCAGGTTCAAGGATACATTTTTTTTATTTGCCACACTTGAGTCACTCAATAATTGGGAAACAAAACACAAAAACAAAAAAAACTTAAATACGAACTGCACCAGACACATAATAAAAATAAATTATATTGACAAGACAAACTCTGACCTGTACGTGCAGCCGCACGACACAAACAGCACTTCCCATCCCCATACTTCTTCCTCTTTTTCTTCTTCTAGGATTTAATGGCGGTTGGCAAACCAACTTAAAAGGTGCATTCCCGCCACCTACTGAAATGGAGTGTGAAGCGCATATTTGGAAAGGAAGTTTAAACTAGATCTACTCTTTAAAAAAAAAAAAAAAAAAAAAAAATTATATATATATATATATATATATATATATATATATATATATATATCCATATAGAATTTACACATAATGGAGTTTTAAATCCTATTAAATAATCCTGTTTCCTTTAAAAATATAAATAACTCATGATAAACTCTTGATTGTTTAGCACCTTGTCCTAGGAGAACCTGAAGTGTCAACTCATTGATTTCTACACTTCTTAAAGCATGTCTTAACTGGGACCGCTCTCTTTCATAAGCTTCGCATTCTAAAAGGACATGCTCTATAGTTTCAACTAACCCACATTTGTCACAATTTCCATTCTCATGTTTACCAATTCTTTGTAAGCTTTGATTTAATAAACAATGTCCAATACGCATTCTTGTTATTAAAACATCCTCTTTCCTGTTTCCGAATCTTCTTCTCTCTGACCCAACTTTTCCTTGAATGCAGTAAAAATGTTTACCTTTTATTCCTTCATTCCATTCTTTCTGCCAAATTTCCTGTATTTGTTTAGCTATTATCACTTTAATTTCTGTTTTACTTAATGCCACTTCAATGTCAATTTGTGAATGATTTAATGCCTGTTTAGCCAGATTATCAGCCTCCTCATTTCCTTTCACACCCATATGCGATGGAACCCATACAAGATTTACCAGAAGTCCATACTGTCTTGTTCTGTAAAGACTCTGCATTACTTCATTTATCATGTCTTGCCTTGCTGATGATGTTCCACTTTCCAAGCTCCATCCCCATACTTCTTCTTCTTCTTCTTTGGTGTTTATTGGCGGTTGGCAACCTAGCTTATTGGTGCATTACCGCCACCAACTGGAATGGAATATGGATCAAGTTATTTGCTTTTATACAAAACAAATAAACATAACAACCAAGTAAAACAAATAAACAAACTGGAAATAAAACATAACAAATAAACAAAAAACAAAACAAAACCGCTATATTCTATTATATAATTTACTTTCTTTCACAAATGTAATGATTTCATCATACAACTTACTATCTGTTTCCCTTAATAGACCTGAGAAAGTAAAGTCATGATGTTTTACTTTCTTCAATGCTTGAATAAGGTGACATCTCTCATTATTATATTTCCTACAATGGATTAATACATGCTCAACTGTTTCTTGTTGGCTACAGTGTATGCATTCCCCAGTTGGGTGTTTTCCAATTTTATATAGTGTACTGTTAAGTCCAGTATGACCTATTCTCATCCGAGTTATGATACTTCCTTCTCTTCGATTCCTACTCTCCCTCCTCCCAGCACCAACTTGTTTTTGTATGTTGTATAAATGTCTACCGGTTTCATTATCATCCCAATATATCTGCCATACTGATTGTACATATGTTTTTATGAGTACTTTTGCTTCTGCTTTGCTTAATGGGACCTGAAAATCTACTTGCTTTATTCTTAAAGTTTGTTTAGCCAGTATATCCACCTTCTCATTTCCTTCCACACCAACATGAGCAGGAACCCAAATGAAATGTGTAGAAATACCCATAACTTCCATATTATACATTTTACTGAATATTTCATTGATAATATCCATCCTAACTAATGACCTGCCAGACTGTATACTTTCTAGTGATGAGTAGCTATCTGATGCAATGACCGTGTTTTTAATTTTCTTCTCCTCTATCCACTGCAGGGCCAGTAATATTGCCAAATGTGGTAAGTATATTTGTATGACTCTTAACACTGTACTTAATAAATCATATAAACCAAATAATAATAGTGAGGTGTTTTATTTCTGTACATCAGACAACAATCCTATTATGTTATATACACTGATGTTACAGCCACTGATTCCCCATATAACTCACGTAAACCAGGTAATACTAACATACAGGACATAATACACCACAACACACCTTTAAACATACAATAACATCAAATTTTACACAAGTCCGTGTGTACATGATTGTCAGTGCCGGCAAACAGACTGTGTTAACATGACGCCCATGTATGTATGAAATGTGCCTGTGACAATGACAATAATAAACAATACGTCTAAAATGAATAAAACTACAGGACAGATGTCAGGAGGTAAACGTCACCCTTGGAATCGGCTATCCCAGCATAATCAGATTAGGCTAACGTTACAATGTGTACAAAGTAAAAGCAATTAAAAATGACTAAAATTTGCAGTGTCCTTTTTTTTATATAGCTTAAAAAATTGCGCCTTTAAAACTATTCATTACCTGTAATCCGTCGCAGCACAGATTTATGTTACAAGGTAAACAATACTTTTTCACCATAGACGCGAGGATGAAGTTATACTAGAGGTCGTTCTGGCGTTATGCACAACCATGCTATGGTTAGACAAGCAACTATAAAACTTCGAATTTACACAAATGAATTACAACAGGCTGGATTACCTGTCGAGAAGAAAGCAGGCAACCTCGGCGTCCGTTTTAAAATCTTTTCTCCTCATGAGCTCTTTCCATCTGGGAAAAGTTACTCCAATATTGACTATGGTCTTGCTGATTTGTCTGTCGCGTTGACGTTTTAATTCTCTCTTTCAAATGTGAGTACGCACGCACCACAGTATCTTTCAAATCTGCCGGCACTCGCGAGCAGTGTTGGGGAAGTTACTTTTAAAAAGTAGTGTTTGCTCGTTACTCGTTACTTTTAAAAAAAGTAATCCGTTACTTTACTTAGTTACCCCATTTGGAAAGTAACTTTTTACGTTACTCGTTACTATTACGTTACTTTTATGTTGCTTGACTTTGGGCAGAACCCAATATCTGTTCCTAAATATGTAGACATAAAGTTATACAATGGAGGACATAACAGGTAATTATTTTGTGCTCTTTATTATAAAAAATAGTATCAATTTCGAAAGAAAAAAAGTCCTTCTCATTGGCGCTGCTGTGTGCGGCAACTTTTATTCTCAGCCGGCTCTGCATCATGGGGTAGAGTGCGACACTCCGCGATGAGCAGCGCGGCCGCACCACTTCTCTCCGCTCCGCTCCCCCTATCCACCGAACTTTAAATTTCGGCAACAGCCAATAAAGCGCTCCTGCTCTCTAACACCGGTGCGCATCGCGTCTTGATAGCATAGGACAAAATGATATAGAAGACATAAGCTTAGTTTTCAGACATACGACTCACTCTAAGGGAGTAGGAGAAAAAATATATATTTTGAGAAAAAAATATATTTTGTTTAAAAGTACACATATTCAAGCTTTCTATATATTTCTCAGGTCTGTGAGACAAGTATAGCTTATCTGAGTTTCGGTTCATTTACAGTATGGAGAGGAGCTCCAGTTCACGCGCTGGTGCCGTCATGATTATTTTGCATGCCATATTTACTTATTTATTAAATTCAGGCAATTAATTGGTTGGTAAAACATTGATTAAAATTAAGATACAATTAATACACAACGAAATTCGTTTTAAAGAAAGTCTTTCTACATGTCTGCCCACTCCATTTATCTCCCGATATATTGCACAAAATTATGATCTTACTCATGCTTTTCACTTTTCATATAATCAACATAGATTAAATTATTTATTTATTTATTTTATTTAAACATAAATATGAAACTAAATAGTTTTCTTTAATTTACTTATTAAATAAAGGCAATTGATTGATAAAACATTGATTCAAATTAAGATACAATTAATACAAAACGAAATTCACTTTAAATACAGGTTTTCTACAAAAACAAACTTAATAAAGTGGTAAAAATCATGTCTCCACACAAAATTGTTATTTTATTTTTAATTTAAACATAAATATGAAACTAAATCGTTTTCTTCAGTTCTCAACAGTTCTCTTCTCTCAAGCGCGCAGCTGAGGCAGTGTCGCTGTCAAATATATCCATGGGAAAAGTAACGTTGCGCCGAATTGAAAAAGGAACTACGTTTCGTTACCAAATTTTTAGTAGTAACGCGTTACACTACTTTTTACCCGAAAAAGTAGTTACGTTACTTTGTAACGCGTTACACACAACACTGCTCGCGAGTAATCTCCCCCTCGCATTCGTCACGGTGTCACTGAGTGAAAAACGCAAAAGGCGAAGTTTGAATTTACAAGCATGTCCCTCTTTGGCTAATGTAGATTCAAGATGGAGGGGCAACATGGCGACCGGCATTCGAACCATAGACAGTAGATTCGAACCTCTCACCCGTATGTACTTTCAATGACAGATTATAAACTTAAGAGAATACTTTATTACTTGAAAGAAGTAAATATACATTAATGAGCACATATATTTTTGAAAGAACTAAGTGTTTTTTGCTAAGAATCAACTAAAAAAGTTACACAGTGTAGCTTTAAAGGAGAAGCGATATAGTTTCCTTTGGAGTCTCACTAATTAATGCCCCACATACAACAATAGGGCTTGGGCGTCGTGACGTCATACTTGGCGTGGCGGCCATGTTGATGGCCTCGCGAATGTAAACATACAGCAAGTCAACGAGGAGAAGCAGAGTTGGGAGAAAGAAAAAAGAAGTTAAAATCCCGAAAAGGATGTGGAATTTACGGGGATACGTTAAATAGGGAAGCAAGGGACCAGTATGTGGACAAAATCGGCAAAAAAAAGTGTAGTAAGTAGCTGTCAACCCTCCCGTTTTTTCCAGGTTTCTCACGTATTTGAGCTATTTTCCCGCTGTCTTCCCGTTTTAGTATTTACCTATAATATATCCCGAAAAATTACAATTTCAACATTCATCTTTCTGTTGCTATCCCTCTGCAAAACTGCAGCATTATCTAAGCGAGTTGTGAAGCTAGGTCTAACGTGACCTTGCTTACAGATTGGCGTGAAATCGTGCTCTCACAACAACCACGCTGTTATCTAAAAAAAGGCCAATATCACGCTAAGGTTGCCTTCAAGTAAGCAAAACGATGCTTTGAAAACATCTGTTTTTCTGGAAGGGCAAGGGGGTAGCAACAGGACAACAGTACAGAGACTGACAGGTCCGATGGAAGGGCTAACATTAATGTTATGAATATGATAGTAAGTTATTAAAATACGGGATATTTTACAGGAAAATTTGTCCACATAACTTACTGGTCCCTGGTTTCCCTATTTAACGTATCCCCGTAAATTCCACATCCTTGTCGGGATTTTAACATCTTTTTTCTTTCTCCCAACTCTGCTTCTCCTCGTTCGACTTGCAAATGTTTACATTCGCGAGGCCATCAACATGGCCGCCACACCAAGTATGACGTCACGACGCCCAAGCCCTATTGATAGGAACTCTTGATCGGAACCATTGAAAATAGTACATTGAAAACAAGTTTTGCTGAAGTTAACAGTTTATACTACATTTCTTATTACACATAAAAAAAAAATTCAAATAAAACTCAAATGCCTAAATTGACCGGCTACATAAGCTTGCAACTATTACAAAAATTACACCTTTGGTATGAGTCAGCAGTGAGCGGGCGCTTAAGGCGGGCATACACTGTGCGATTTTCGTCCGATTTTGAGCCGAATTCTGACTCGTACTCTTTTTCGGGTCGGGCCGATTTTCTGCTTTGTCGTGCGTCGTTTGTAGTGCAGTGTACAGGGGGAAACAAGAGGCGATTTTTTTTTAAATAAAGCTGTTTTTAATTTTCATTGATGAATTATTGCAGTTTTCGGACATATTATAGACTATTAATTATTAATTATATGTATATAATTCATTGTAATCGATCTAAATGTTTTAGACAATTTTTAATGAGGAGAAGTAAAGCTTCTATGTAGGCTAATATTTTATTATCCTCACAGCGCGTTGGTTATGCGGTGATGCACTATGAATTTGTTGCGTGGCTATTTAATTATAATAGCCTATCACTTTAATAATAAAAGTAGCCTTCCCTAATAATAATAATAATAATACAATAATACTAGCCTACTAATAATTTAATATATAAATTGGAAATGCTAAATCTTCTTGATATTGATAGCTGATGCTTGTTTTGACAATATCTCTGGATAGACTACATGATATCGTCCATAAGTGCAACCCGGCACGAGGATTTATCGCGCTGATTCGCGCATATTTCACACGTATAGTGTGAGCAGTCAAGTCGCAGCTCGACGTTCGGACCGTACAGTGTGAGCACATAAATCCTGAGCTTTGGCTTTACATCGCATGCGATCTTCTCGCTCAGTGTGAGTAGGTACCTTGCTGAAATCGCACAGTGTATGCCCGCCTTAAGGGTAGAATAGTTGCACTGCACCCTCTGACTATTTCAGGACTGGCTGGATCGTGATTGTGAGCACACATTTACGACATGACGTTTCAAAGTGACACTGGGTCCTTAATGAACAAATATTTGAAATTATGAGATGCTCAGAATAATTAAAGGAGAACTCGGTAACTCTAGCGAACTCTAGTCACTTCTTCGCTGATTTTCCCTTTTGTTGTCGCATGTTTTCCCCACGAGCTCCCCCTACAGCTGTGGGAGGGTGTATATTTCACAACACGGTCGTAAAAAACTCACTTGCGGCGGCCTCCTCCCCCTCTCTACCGCTGCTCATGTGCGTTTGTTTTGATCGGAGCAAGCCAACTGTATCGTGTGGAGCTATGTCTACCGAGGTGGGTAATCTGGTAATACATCATACATGCGTGTTTGTTTATGTCGAATTGCCGTAAAGCAATTCGTGTTTCGCGCTCGTTCTCATTCTCGTTCTCGCTTCTCACGAGACTTCCAATTTCTATCTTGCCGGGACGGTAGTCCCCAAGTTGCAAGGTTAGTTTTCCGCCTGGGAACGCTGGGGGGAGCGGGGAAAGTCACCAATATCACCAGAACAGGTTGTTTAACCATCCAAATGATTTCTAGACAGTTTTATTACGTTAAAAAGTTACCAAGTTCTCCTTTAAAGATCTAAATTAATTAATAATTTATATTATGACTATTTTCTAATAAGAAACAAGATCTAAATTTGATTATCATTTGAAATTGGAGTCAGATTAAGCGTAGAGCTAAAGTAATATTGAAACTAAATTCTAATAAATTAAGTGAACTTCACTGGAGCGCTGAAAAGACATGTACACATTATCCCTTCGTCCACCGTTGGACTCCGTCTTTGGGCCAATGGGTGGTCTTTACAAAGCCATAGGATGATTTAAACTTGATCTAATAGATCTGCAACCCAGTGACAAGGGGAGGTACAAGTTCATTTTCTCCTGCAACAAACCCACAAACAAAGTGTTAAACTCCTCTCTAGAAGTGTCAGCTCACATGGGATCTGATCAGGGAAGGTATTTTATTGGACATGTAAGGAAAGTTGTGTGAAATGTAAACATCAGGCAGAAACTGTACACATGCAATGGTCTTCTCGCATTTATCTTATTGTGTGACTGTCTGGAGTCAGGTTTCTCAACTGACTATGAAACCTGTTAGATCACTATATAAACAAACACTAAACAGTTTGGACAAGAAACCTGTTAGATGGCAATGTTGTAATACTTTAAAAAAAAATTGTTTGCTTAGTTGTGAAAATTAAAAGTCTCTCATTAAAATGTTTTTTAAATGTGTAAATAATCTTGCTCCAGGTAGTAAGGGGATCACTACAAGAGTTGCAACTAATCAGAATTGCACAGTACCGAAGAGAAAAAACTAATTTGCACAATCGACAGTTTCAGTTCAAGGTTCACTTCTTTGGAAGAGCTTATCAGGTGAACTGAAAATGCAAACATAGTTGAACATCTTTAAAAGAAATCTAAAAATTGGTTCAAACAAAAGCAGGTTTGTGAACACTGATGGTCGTACACTGTCTCAGCTTTCTGTTATTATTGTTATATTTTTTTCCAATGTTTGCTTAGTTTTAATTGTTGAATAAAAGCCTAACCAGCGACTGGGGCTGCAAAATAGCCTTTGGCTAGAAGCCTGTATGTGGAGCATCGGCTGCTTGAAACCTGTTTTATTGTTTTTTGTTTTGGCTGTTTTATTTATGCTGGCTGTTTCAAGTCACAGAAGTCAGATAAATTCCAACACATAGGGTCAAAATGTTATTGATGTTAAACAAATAAAAAACGAATATAATACAGATGAACAAATGATAAAGCTTGGGTGGCTGAATATTTGATCCCTTTCTTCAGAAACACTTTCTTACATTATTTTAAATGAGTCCAGCCCGCAAGATTACTGTTATAAACATGAACCTCGTCTGAAAGGCAAAGGGGGAGGTATCGCTGTAATTTTTTTAATATTTTCAGTATTACTGAGAAGTCTAGTTTCAAATAATTATTTTGGTGTGTTGAATGCTTGAAGTGGTCACTTATGCTCCCAAAAATCTGTGCAACCTCAAAATTGACAAAATATTACGAAGTCTGTTAACAGGACGTTAACACAGGCCGAAGGACACACTGAAGATGGACGCAAAGATGCGCACCAGACACAGCAAGATCACTGTTCATGATGCTCGAAATATAGGAAGAAAAATAAATATTGAATTGGGTGGGTTTATATGAATGTATCTCTGAAGGAAACTGACTGTCTTCTGAATAGTTTTGATGGCATTTTCTTTTCCTCTTACCTCGTATAAAGTTGTGCTTATAAGCGCAGCTGCTTTTTTACAGCGGTACCCAAAGGAATGCATATTTTCCATAAGCGCCACCTACTGTCCGAGAGTGAATTTGCATTTTCATTCAGTCCGTCTGTTTTTGTTTTATGCAGGTGTCTTATGTAATGATTTCACAAACCTAAAGTCAGACCATTCCATATTTGCTTTAAGTCTTGAAATTACACAATCTAGTTTAAATCAAAAACAACTGCTCATGCTACATGTGTGTAGCATCTTTGTTTGGATTGTGATTAAAATGCAGTGGTTGACTCATTTCAACTGGCTACAGTTTTTTTTTAAAGGCCAGTTTGGACTGTTATAGTCCAAATGGCAGCTGGTATTGGTATTGGCCAATTTGCTTGTAAAAACAACTCCGGAAAACGGATGAATTTCACATGAAAAATCTATAGGTAGATCTAGCCTTTCATCAAAGCTGAGGTCAGGGATCTTGGCCTTGAAAAGGTTGGTGACCACTGACTAGTGTGAATGATTAATCCCGCTTGACATTTGTGCTGGCTACTGTATACAGGCCACCAGGGCACCATACAGACTTTATCAAAGAATTTGATCAAAGAGTTAGTACTGGCTGCAGATAAAATCCTAATTGTTGGTGATTTTAATATACATATAGATAATGAAAAAGATGCATTGGGATTGGCATTTAAAGACATTCTGAACTCTATTGGAGTTAGACAAGTCAAGTCAAGTTTATTTATATAGCGCTTTTCACAACATAGGTTGTATCAAAGCAGCTTCACAGTAATAAATTAAAACAATACATCAATGTTTGTTTCTAGTGGAACGTCCACGTTTGGTAATGCTGATCAATAGTATTGTTGATTGATTAGTTAAATTAAATATCCCCAAATATCCCCAACTGAGCAAGCCAAAGGCAACAGTGGCAAAGAACCGAAAAACTCCATCAGGTGACCTAATGGAGAAAAAAAAAACCTTGGGAGAACCCGGGCTCAGTCGGGGGCCAGTTCTCCTCTGGCATTTATGAACTAGAGGTCGGATTTAACTGTGAGATTAACAATATTATATGAATGCCTGGCTGAAGAGATGCGTCTTTAATCTAGTTTTAAACTGTATCTAGTTTTAAATGCTACTCTATAGGTACTCAAGATTAACATGAGATTGACTGAAACTGAGTGTTTCACCCCCCCTTTAAATGAAAATGATCTTGCTAAATAATATTGAAAAAAATAATAGAGAAAAAATATTGGTCCATCACTGCATCACGACTGCTGGTAAAGCGCATCTGAACCCCATGTGAGACGAGATGATGCCTTATAGCAGGGGTTCCCAAACTTTTTCAGTCTAGGACCCACCTAGACAAGTATAATCAATCTCAAGACCCACCATAAAATGTTTAAATGGAAATAAGGGGAAAAACGCATCTTCATTTAGTAGTAGAGAACAGTTTTTATTTTCCTATTAATTTAATTTATTTTCATATGAATGAAATATATAATTGATTGCAATACCAAAAGGCTTGAAAGAAATACAGAAAGTTATAACCACTCAGATGTCAAAACAGCAGCCTCATTGTTATGTTAAGGTTATGAGAGGAATAGCTGAGTACTACAAAAAAACATGTACAAATCTCAAGAACTGAAATATTGTGTTTAATAACTACTTCAAGCTTAAGAGTAAGCAAGTTAAATGTATTAGTGTGAAGGGTGTGCCTGCTTCTTTGAACACAACACATCGAATCTAGGAATTATTTTCGACAGACTGACACGCATGTCTTGTGATGGTTGTAGCTGTGATCTGTATTTTGTTTTCATTGCAGTCAGAGCAGAAAATCCACTCTCACATAGGTAGGTGGTAGAAAAGGGTACCAAAACTTTGAGTGCAGCAGCTCCTAATGTGGGGTATTCCTTGGAAACAAACACCCAGAACTGTCCAAGACTCTTTGACTCTCTGAAAAGCAGTTGAAGGCTCCTGTCTGAAGCCACATCTATCAGCTCCTCCTCTGCTCTTCCTGTTAGGACACAGTGCTCTCTTGCCTCACTACAAAAAGGATCCCGTATCCAGTCCCATTCTGTCATATCTACAGATGATTGATTTGATAGAAAAAGATAAAATTGCTATTCCAATGAAGTCAACTGATAAGAGTGTTTAACATGTATAAAATAATAATAATAATAATAATAATAATAATAATAATAGAACCAAAAATATGTATCTTACCTCTAATATCAGGAAAATACTCGTGGAATTTCTGAATGAGTGCGCCGAGGTGAGAATGCACAGTGTCTCGGATGCGTTCGCCGTCATTGGCGCACACCTCGCAAAGTGATGGAAACATGTCCCACACTCCTTTTTCCACTCGGGATCTCCACAATTTCAGCTTGCTAGTGAAAGCTGTGATCTTGTCCATATAGGTCAGGATGGATGATGATGGACCTTGCATGCTTTCATTCAGTACATTTATATGAGTGAATATGTCCGACAGATAGGCAAGCTTCGCGCACCATTCTTCATCTGACAGATGTACAGCAAGAGGAGAATTAACATTTGCTAAAAACTGTGAGACCTCTTCTCGCAGCTCAAGCAGACGAGTTAACACCTTACCCCGTGATAGCCATCTGACCTCGGCGTGAAGTAGGAGGTGCTGATGTTCTGAGCCCATTTCAGTGCATAGCGATGTAAAAAGTCGTGAGGAGAGTGCCCCGGCCTTGATAGCATTTACTATTTTGATGGCAGTCTGCAACACATCGTTTAACTCCGGGTGCAGTTTCTTACTGGCAAGGGCTTCTCGATGTAAAAAACAGTGGGTAAAAGTAGCTAATGGGGCCAGCTCCCTTACTCGAGCAACAAGACCACTTTTCTTTCCTGTCATTGCAGCCGCACCGTCCGTGCAGAGGCCCACACAGTTTTCCCACTGGAAGCCCTCGGACGTTATGAATCTATTTAAGCAGTCAAAAATATCTGCCCCTGTCGTTCGTTCTTTCAGTTCTTCACAAAATAAGAAGTCCTCAACGATGTCAGTGGAGTCAACGTACCTGACATAAGCCAGTAACTGTGCACATTTTGCAACATCTGTGCTTTCGTCCAGTTGTAGAGCAAATGCAACATTACTCCGGATTTTGTCACTTGTCTGTTCGCGCAAATCAGAGGACATTTCCTCAATACGTCGTTGTACTGTGTTATCAGAAAGTGGAACTTTAGCGATCTTTCCTGCAGCTTCTTTACCCAGCATTTCCTCAACGATGTCTATGCAGGCTGGCAGCAGAAGCTCCTCTCCTATGCTGTGTGGCCTTTTGGATTTTGCGATTCTGTATGCAGCTAAAAATGAGGCTCGCATTGCTTTTTCAGGGATGCTGGCTGTACCTTTAATCAGTTTTTGCTGACGAAGATACTCTTCTTTTTTTAGAAGAAAATACGATCGCCCCTTGTTGGCGTATGCAGAGTGTTTTGTTGTGAGGTGCCGTTTAAGTTTTGAGGGTTTCATGCTAGCACTGGCCAACCTTTCTAAGCATAAAAGACATTGAGGGACTTCCTCGCCGTCTGGACCTCCGCAGGCAATAAAACCAAGATCAAGGTAGGACTGGTCATACTTTCTTCGTGGCTCCTTTTTAGATTGTTTTGTTTCCGACGACTTTTCACAGGTCTGTGATGCCTTTAGTTTTAAAAACTTTTCCATTTTTTTACGCTACGCGGAGTGCGTGGTCATTGAATGCTGTATTTGTACTGATGTAGGCCTAGAGACACGTGACAGTTCAACTCAAATGAATCAGACGATTTTATTCAGCGAGTCATTCGTTGATTCAGATTTCTGATTCTTATGTAGGCTATGTATGTGTGTGTGTGTGTGTGTGTGTGTGTGTGTGTGTTTTAATTCCTTAAAAGAATCGTCACTTAAGAGCAGCTGCGGCGCTACCATTGGGCCGGGTGGGCATTTTAGGTCCGGGCCCACCCAATTTCTACTATGGTTTTGTACGTTTCTTCATTCGGATCTATTTGCGATCCATTCCATTCTAAACAAACAACATAGTTCACATGCTTCGTCCTTACATTATTCATTAAGATAATAATTAATAAATGCACGCATAATTATCAGTGAACTTGATAAATGTTGCAGATATATTTTACTATGCATGCACAAACAAATGCCTTTCAACTTGTGTGCAAAATTCAGAATAAAATGAATGTGCAGCAATTTGTACAGATAGAGTGTCTGTACGTGTTGTAGTCATTAAATAAGCTCACTTAGTTTCATATTTGTTAAAATATTATAATGTAATTTTTTCATCCATGTTGATTATGAAAAGTGAACCGCACGAGTAAGATAGGATGCGCAATATATCGAGAGACATAGAGTGGGTCAGACATGATTTTGACCACTTAATTAAGTTTTATTTAGTAAAAAAAAACTTTTTTTAAGTGAATTTCGTTTTGTATAAATTGTATCTTCATTTTAATATATTTTTTAATCAACGATTGCCTGTATTTAATAAAGAAGCAAATATAGCAGACGACAATCATGGAGACCACTTGCATTGCTGCTCGTGAACTGGAGCGCATATCATCCTAACTTAACGAAAACTCAGCGTATGCCTCACTCACAGACATACGAAAACGAAAAGAAAAAGGCTTCTCTCTGATAATGTAATCCATGATGTGCATTTCTCTCTATAGGCGCGTTCATTACGGAGATGGCGATCGTCAACGGTCAACTTAATCTTTACAGCTGTAGCTGTTGTTGCTGTTAATAAACTAAAAATTTGGCCTATAATTTTATTAAACAATAAATTAAATGGAATTGTAATTGTATTAACAAAAGCAACAAAAAAAATCCTGTTTAAGTTTTTTTTTTTTTTAAACCTATGCTATGCATTAAATTCGGGTAGGCTACTGAGTCGCTGTCCTCAGTGCCCAGAAAAGCGCTGAAACGGAGATGAAGGGGAACCCGTTTTTATTTTATTTTTTTATTTTTTTTGGCTTATTTTAACTGGCCCATCCAGCTTTCTGGAGGCCCACCTACAATCAAAATCCTGGCGCCGCTAGTGCTTAAGAGTCGTTTTTGGTCATTAATCGGACTGGTTTTGTTTCACTCATCGTAACGTAAATTTAGCTGCAGCTAAGTGACTTTGTGCGACCCACCTTTTCTCACTGTGCGACCCACTAGTGGGTCGCGACCCACAGTTTGAAAACCACTGCCTTATAGCAAAATGATTTTGAGCCATAGTTTAAGAACAGAAAATGTGCTGTTAGACATTTTCTCACTCAATCATGTGGATTTTATTGTTCTTCTCAACATGAACATGTGAAACAATATATTATAGCTATATTCTGACTCAAGTGTATATGTACGCTCTATACGATAACTGGCGCAGTCTGCTTTAATAGCATTTTTTTTTCATTTGCGCTGCTTGAGCTTAAAGGTATAGCGGAGGATTTTCTTTTTCCGGGTGGGTAGTGTAAACTATTGGTCCACCTAAGTGTCAATCATTCTGGTGATATGTTTACGTAAGGCCGTCGTACGTGCTCGTCCCTTAGTTTTCGCTTTCTGCGCATGCGCACTTTCAGGTGTTTATGTGTGGTGGTGAGCTAGAGCTACGGTTTAAGCCATTCATTGAAGCTCGCCGTTTCACCGGGTCCTTTGAAAATGTCTGAGGGTCGCAAGAGAAAGAGTTTGTACGAACTGTATGAGAAGAAGAGAAAGGCCTCAGAAGAGAGAAACAAGATCAGAGTGTTTTTGGGAGATTGTTTCACACGATGGCGTGCGCTGAAAACACAGGCTGGGCTTCCCACTGATGCCTCAGTCGCGAAGTTTCTACTCGACAGGTAAAGTTTGGCATGCTATTTGGAGAAAAAGTGCAAATCTTCTTTTGGAAAGTAATCTTGTATGAGTGATGCCGACAGCAACTTGTAAACAGAGCGTGCACGAGGAGAACCTCGCACACGTTTAATAGGCGTTCCCTCTCGGGAGCAGACCGTGTGTTGCGCATGTGCATTTTTTCAAAAAGTGGAAAGGGCGGTTCTTATCTAAAATTCGGAAAGATCCTCCGCTATACCTTTAAATGCTTTTGTTCTTTATATTTTTTGTTTACACATATTGTTTCATGTTTTTCACTAAAAGAAAACCTTAAAATATAACCTAAGCTCGTTGTGTATATTGCCTAATCGTAAGCTTGTTCAGAAATGGTGACAAAAAAAAAAAAAAAAAAGTATTTCTCGTTAAACATCATTTAAATAAACGAATATTACGATTTTTACGAGGTTAAATATTCAAATACAATATTTTAGAAAAAATATCCATCCCTACTTTAGACACAGTTGTTCCTTTGAGCTTAAAGAAGATTAAAGAAGATAGTCCAACACTGTGGTACAACCAAGCGGCAACATTCTGATCTGAAAAATGAAGCCTACCCGGAAGTGTGAAAAACTGCAATATATCGAAAATCCGCTAGAGGGAGGTCCCAAAAGGGAGCAAATGTCCATAGCCCCCATGTTAAAATGTCCGTTTTCACAGCATAAATTCATGTTTTTACAGGTTGGTCCCATGGACTTTTATTGTATTTTTCGATAGCTTCCGAGTGCCTGACAACTGTGAGGGGGGTGAATTTTTTTCTAACTCGTTAGTTTAGATCGTATTTAGATATAAAATGTATGTCAATAAGGGCGTGGTTAACTTTGATTGACAGCTTGATTGACAGCTGACAAGGCAGCGCCACGAAGAATGACAACATAAGAAGCGCCATTTTTTAATACAGTTGACATATAATACTACTGTTTCTGTATCATGAAATGTAGTTTTAAGAGTTTTTCAGGCGAGAATGTAGTTGTTTAAAGCTCAAATCTGTGGTTTATTTAAAGATTTATGAAAACTTTATCCAGTTGATCCAGCGTTGATGACCGGGCGCTCGGCGTTCATGTAACCCGCCTGGAGCACCCTTTCCTCGGCTTGACGTTCTGATGTTTGCCCCCAATGCCGCGGACTCTGGCGTCTCTGTAGTGGTTAAACATGAGATATAATTAGTCTTGTGTATATCTAATGGGCGATTTTTGGTCTCGTGAATCTATAATTTGTTCCCTGGGCAATCGTTCTGGCTGAGGGGAAGTTTCATAACTTTATAAGCTATTTAACTTTACCGATGTATGGTTAGACTAGAGCGCTGACTTTGTATGTTTGACTGAATTGTTTGCTTTATTTGTTTAGCTTCTTGTAACTTTACCTTTTACTTATACTTTTATAATGGCTAATATTGATAAAACTGAAATTTAACAAAAAGAGACTGGGTTGAGTTTTGTCATTTTAAATTTTAATACAACGAAGATGATCTGTAATGTTGTTTACTGCAAAATCTGTTGTTTAGAACAAATGCACATATTGCCTGGACCATAAAATGTTTAATATTTTTATATTATATTTAAAATGAAAAGAGGCAGGTTTGTGTTTTATATTTTGTTTTTTCATAAATAGGCAAACGTTATGTGCAGTTGAATATAATCAACAAGGAAACGTGAGGAATGAAAACAAACTAAAAGTCTATGAACTGAATATAACTGAACATACAGTAATGATGACACTTGCATTGTAATGCATTGTATTATTTTTATGGGCTGAAATTCAACATGGTTGTATATTTAAGCTGTGAATATTTCAATTCAAAACATTTCACACACATTTTCATTATTAAAAACTCAATAATCCATATTCACCTTTCAGAGTTCACTTTCAAAATATTCATTCTGTTTAATAATACAAACATGGGGCATGGGGTAATTTCCATAAGATCATCTCTCAATCAAACTAGCTATTAGGCTAATTAAAATAAAACCATGCCAATCTCTAGGTATGGTGAAGGCTATGTGATGATGTGGGGCTATTTTAATTCCAGAGGCCAAGGGAACTTGATCAGGACGCATGGATCCATGAAGTAACTGGCCTTTAAAAATAAAAATCTGCCTGGCTCTATGGGGATTTCACATAGGGGTGTCCAGACTTATGCACTCTGTATTTTAGGAAGAACATTTATTTATTAACAATACATTATTCATTCACAAAGAAAACTGGTGTCCTTAAAGGTTGGAGTTTTCCTAATTTTTTCAATTAAGGCATTAAGTTAAATTTCCAAAAGATGATTTTTTTATTCCTCTTTTTAGTCAACTTTAGCATGGGTGTGTTCACTTATGCTTAGCACATATAGGCCTGGTTTCACAGACAGGGTTTAGATTAAGTCAGGATTAGGCCTTAGTTAAACTAGGACCTTAAAGTAGTTTTTATAAACCTGCCTTAGAAAAGATATGCTTTCAGTTAAAACAGTTTAAACATGCATTTTAACCCTCAAGCCTTGTCTGTGAATCCGGCAGAAGTGTGCCGTTTGGGACAGAGCGTAATGAATGCGTTTGAATGTGTGACTTCACTGATTGGATCTGGATATAATTTTCAGAAACTAACATTTTAATCAATTCTACTCCGTACCTCACTCAAAATGATTGTATACTGCCAGAAAGCATTTCAAGGACAAAGGGGCAATGACCACTGGGGCAATGACCCCCCCTTGTGTGTGTGTGTGTCCCGTGCTAGCAGAATGAGTCAGAATGTCAATTACGAGCTACAGGAAAAATTTGAGGTTCTCTTAGAGGTATACCTTTCCTTTGTTTTAATAATCCATGCAAAATACTGTTTTAGTGCAGCATAACGCAAACATTATCTGTTATGTCTTAAATAAACATTTGGTTAACTGTTGGGGAAAAACGTGATTTGTAACATTATATTACATCCATGCGGTAAAGTAGGTCATAATATATAGTATGTCTGTCTCATTAATGTTAATCAAACAATTGTGGTATCATGGAAAAAAAATAATATATATGTTTCCTATAGATATGGGTTTTGACTTGGTTTGTGCAAAATGTGGTGTTATTATCAGGGATTTTAAAGTATGGTTGCTTAGTGAATTTGTTGTGGAACCTTTAGAAAATGTTAACTTATTATTTGTTCATATTTTATTACTGACTATTTACTTGTCTTTTATAATGTTTTAAATTGACATTAATTAGGCTTGTAGTTTTGCTGTAGTATCAAAATTGTAATAGATCATTTTGTGATATTTCACTGGCCTCTGAACATTTGAACCGCTGACCCAATCCAAGCCTGAGCCCTGCTGAAGCAGCTCTGAATATGTGCTGTGCTGTTAAATGATAGATCAAATACACACAGTGACAGTAACAGAAACTCATACTATGCATTTTAGCAGGCTTAATTAAGCATGGAAGCAGGAAATATATATTTGCTGAACAAATTAATTCAACTAATATGATTTACATTCTTTTGGTTTCTCTACCCAATACATTTAAAAATGACAAATGCAGTGAAAATACCGTTATTGGTATCAGTATCGGTATTTGGTATTGGTGAGTACCAAAAATTAAAGTATCTGTATCAGATTTGTTCTGGAAAAAGTGGTTATTGGTGCATCCCTATAATATATATATATATAATGCAAATTGATGACTTTACAAACACATAGACTATGATTAACAGCCTTGTATAGTTACAGGTCTGCTTACAGTTGGCCTGTCTTTAACAGTTTATAAGTTTTCCATAACAACAGAGCGTAAACCAATGAGAACGCGGGACAGTGATGATGATACATAACAACAGAGCGTAAACCAATGAGAACGCGGGACAGTGATGACGATCCATAACAACAGAGTGTAAACCAATGAGAACGCAGGACAGTGATGATGATACATAACAACAGAGTGTAAACCAATGAGAACGCAGGACAGTGATGATGATACATAACAACAGAGCGCAAACCAATGAGAACGCGGGACAGTGATGACGATCCATAACAACAGAGCGTAAACCAATGAGAACGCGGGACAGTGATGACGATCCATAACAACAGAGCGTAAAGTAAACCAATGAGGACGCAGGACAGTGATGACGATCCATAACAACAGAGCATAAACCAATGAGAACGCGGGACAGTGATGATGATACATAACAACAGAGCGTAAACCAATGAGAACGCGGGACAGTGATGACGATCCATAACAACAGAGTGTAAACCAATGAGAACGCAGGACAGTGATGATGATACATAACAACAGAGTGTAAACCAATGAGAACGCGGGACAGTGATGATGATACATAACAACAGAGCGCAAACCAATGAGAACGCGGGACAGTGATGACGATCCATAACAACAGAGCATAAACCAATGAGAACGCGGGACAGTGATGACGATCCATAACAACAGAGCGTAAAGTAAACCTATGAGAACGCGGGACAGTGATGATGATACATAACAACAGAGCGTGATAATAATAATAAATTGAATTTATATAGCGCTTTTCACGAACTCAAAGTCGCTTTACAGGGCAGGTAGACAATAAAAAAAAAAATGATGCAGACAGAGATGAAAATGTAGGGGATATGGGGCTATTGGTAGGCAGAGGTGAAGAGATGGGTCTTGAGGCGGGACTGAAAGATGGTGAGGGACTCAGAGGTGCGGATCTCTAGGGGGAGGGAGTTCCAGAGCCTGGGAGCTGCCCTGGAGAAGGCTCTGTCCCCAAAACTGCGGAGGTTGGACTTGCGGATTCAGAGGAGACTGGCTGAGATGGATCTGAGGGACCGTGAGGGTTGGTAGGGGGAAAGGAGGTCAGTGGGGTATGAGGGGGCCAGATGGTGGACGGCTTTGTAGGTGAGGACCAGGGTTTTGTATATGAAAAAACTGTAAATATTACTGAGAAAAAAACAAACAAAAAAAGAACAAACTTTGCACCTTTTTTAAACAATCACTGCCAGCTGTCAAGGAAACCAAATACAATTTATTTCACTTTTCATGTACTCTGTTTCTTAATCAAACAGGGACGAGAGAGAGGACAAAAAACAGCAAGGGTCAAATACAGAGGAGTGGTTACGTAACGGGTTATTTATAGGAAAATTATAATTTTTTAAAGTGCAAAAGAAAAGGTTGCCAAATAATGTGAAATTGTTCTGTTCTGCCAATCATTGTAAATCTATTTTTTTCTATTTGAATAAACTGCAACAGGTCGTGCATCCAATGAAAGTAGCTGGGTGGAAAATTATTTTTCTAGTTCATCAATATAAGCCTTTTGGCAATTATTAAGCAAAAAGCTAGAGCGTTTGACTGTAAAGATGATGAGGACACCTTTGCGGGATTAAGACCCAATAGTGCCACTAAAGGGCACAGTTCAACATCTAAAATAAAAACGTCAGAAATTGACTTGAAGACAGAAGAGGTCAATGCTGGGCAAAGCCAAAAAGTATGATAGAGAGTAGCCGGTGCTTGTCGACATCGGTCACAAGTAGGATCGAGATCCGGGTTTATTTTATACAGTTTAGCTTTTGTCCAGTATATTCTGTGTAACAGCTTAAACTGCATTAGTGAGTGACGAGTGCAAATGGAGGTGGTATGTACACGACAAAGGGCCTTTGACCATTCCTTAGGAGACAGACCCGGCATTTTCTGAAAGCCAAAGTGTTTTCTAAATAGTTGCCAATTTTTTTGGCTGTGCAGAACTAAAGGGTTTGAAGAATAATGGGAATAGAAGAACATACCAAAGCATGTAAAGAAACTCAGATACAAGAGTCGCACTCTATTTCAACCTATGACGGAACTCAATGACACAGACCATAATGTGACTGACTCCAATATAAAATGCTATGAATGTTTGCTGCCCAGTAATAAAATAAGAAATAAGGAAGTGTGAATCCACCTAATCTTTTGGGTTGCTGAAGGAATAAATTCTGAATTCTTACTGGGCCTCCGTTCCAAATAAAATCTGAAATCACTCGATTTAGTGACTGGATCGGAGATATATACTGTAACACTACGTCATCAGCATAGAGGACAATTTTCTGTTCTTTTCCTACTCTATGGATGCCAGTGATATTGCAATTGGTATGAAAAGAGATTGCAAGAGGTTCTATAGCTATAGCAAACAAAAGTGGGGACAGGGGGCAACCCTGTCTTGTCCCACGGTGAAGAGAAAGATATTCAGAACTAATAACATTTGTTTTTACCAACGCCAAAGGGGAAGAATAGAAGAGTTTTACCCAGGACACAAATTTAATTTATCACCAAACCCAATTTTTTTTTAATGTATAAAATAAATAGTCCCACTCAACACAGTCGAAAGCCTTCTAGAGACTAGGGCTTCTGGCATGTTACAGATACTGTCCATCTAGTTAGTTTTGATTGACTGATTCACTTCCGTTGCGATCATTAGTTATTAACTTAGGGGCCGCTAACACGACACCATTCTAACAGGAAAATCCTAAACGCGCTCCGGCCACCCATCCGCACAAAACAGTGCCTGGTGTCTTGAGAATGCACTCCCTGAAATAGGTTTGAAGGTGCAAATGTATATCTCTGCGCAAAACTCAAAAACGCAAACCCGCAGAAACGCAGATGTCGCGCACATGTACACTACGCGTTCAGCCCAAAGGTATGGTGTTTGAATATAAATGTGCGCAGGCGTGTAGTCCTTCTTTACAAATCAACCCTCAATAAACTACTTGTCTGGCTCTTAAAATGTAAAGCCAAATATGCATTATAATATTACATCAGATTTCATTAACATGTGAACTTGTGAATCTAGGTATTATTAAGTGGCCGTATTTTTGAGATTAGTCGTGATAGACGCAATAGACGTGAAGGACTATAAAGCGTTAAGAGCTCGCTCAAGTACTGCAGAGCTAAACCATTTAGTGCTTTGTAAGTAATCAGCAATATTTAAAAATTTATACGAAGTTTAATAGGGAGCCAATGCAGTTTTGACAGAACTGGGCTAATATGGTCATACTTCCTGGTTCTGGTAAGAACTCGAGCTGCTGCGTTTTGAACCAGCTGTAGTTTGTTTATTAAGCGTGCAGGGCATCCACCCAGTAGAGCATTACAATAATCTAGCCTTGAGGTCATGAACGCATGAACTAATTGTTCCGCATTTGTCAATGAGAGCATATGACGTAATTTAGATATATTTTTAAGATGGAAAAATGCGGTTTTACAGATACTAGACACGTGACTTTCAAATGAAAGATTGGTATCAAAGAGCACACCCAGGTTCCTAACCGACGACGAAGACTTAACAGAGCAGCCATCGAGTGTTAGACAGTATTCTAGATTATTACGTGAGGAAGTTTTTTGTCCAATAATTAGAAACTCTGTTTTTTCAGAATTTAGAAGTAGGAAATTGCTAGTCATCCAGATTTTTATATCAGCTATGCATTCCGTTAGTTTTGTGAATTGGTAAGTTTTGTCAGAGCGTGAAGAAATATAGAGCTGAGTATCATCAACATAACAGTGAAAACTTATTTCATGCTTCCTAATGATATCTCCTAATGGTAGCATGTACAGAGTGAACAGCAGCGGTCCTAGTACTGAGCCTTGTGGTACGCCATACTGAACTTGTGATTGATGAGACATCTCTTCATTTACTGCTACAAACTGATAACGGTCAGATAAGTATGATTTAAACCATGCTAGTGCAATTCCACTAATGCCAACATAGTTTTCTAGTCTATTTAAAAGAATGTTGTGATCGATAGTATCAAATGCAGCACTAAGATCGAGTAACACTAATAGAGAGATACAACCACGATCGGATGATAAGAGCAAATCACTTGTGACTCTAACGAGAGCTGTTTCGGTACTATGGTACGGTCTAAATCCGGACTGGAAATCCTCGCAGATATCATTTCTTTCAAGAAAGGCACACAGTTGTGAAGATACTGCCTTTTCTAATATCTTTGACAGAAAAGGTAGATTCGAGATCGGCCTGTAATTGACTAATTCTGTGGAATCAAGTTGCATTTTTTTAACAAGCGGTTTAATCATAGCCAGCTTAAAATTTTTCAGTACATATCCTAGTGACAAAGATGAATTAATGATATTTAAGAAGAGGATCTATGACCTCTGGGAGCATCTCTTTCAGTAGCTTAGTCGGTATAGGGTCTAACATACATGTTGTCATGTTGTCATTTTTCTGGCTGCTCTCTTAAGGGCCCGAGTGTGCTCGTTGTACCACGGAGTTGGACTATTTTCTTTAATCTTCTTTAAGCGCAACGGAGCAACTGTGTCTAAAGTGCTGGAAAAGAGAGAGTTAAAAGTTTCTGACGCAATATCGAGTTCTTCTAAGCTATCCGGGACGCTGAGATGATGAAACTGATTAGGAATATTATTAATAAAGCAATCTTTAGTGGCAGAAGTGACAGGTCTAACATATTTATAACACAGAGTCTACGTCGAACGTGAGCGACTAAAAGGGAACAGTGAAACGTTTCTATACTCCTTTACTCACAAAACTGAGCAAATTAAATGTGGAATTATTCTTGCTCCATTTGATCAACCACAAATTACTCCACTATCTCTGACTAATTTTGAACAAGTTACATCAGAACTAGTGTTCCAGCTATAAGCTGGATTCTCTTTCTACACGTCAAACCAGAATTTTTTATGACTTTCAGTGCAAATGTGACAGCTATAATTAACAGCTCATTAGCAAGTGGACTTGTTCCAAGCAGTTTTAAACATGCAATCTTACATCCCTTGTTAAAAAAACCTTTTCTGGATCCGGCAATACATGACAACTACAGACCGATCTCCAAACTGCCTCTCATGTCAAAGATTTTGGAGAGAGTTGTTTATTCCCAGCTCTACTCTTATCTAAATACATTTAACATTTTGGATACCTTTCAGTCTGGTTTCAGATGTGTTGCACAGCACTGAATCTGCATTATTGAAGGTCACAAATTATATTCTACTCTCCATAACCTCAGGTTCGCCGGTTGTCCTAGTTTTGTTAGATATCAGTGCTCATTTCGATACGATTGACGATGATAGTCTTTTAAATAGTTTATAATATATGGTGTGCATGCAGGGAACAACCCTCCAGTGGTTTTCATCCTATCTAAAAGAAAGGACATTCTCTGTGAATTTGGGCAACTTTTCTTCTGCATCGGCTCAGCTACTATGTGGTGTCCCTCAGGGGTCAATTTGGGACCCCTGTTATTTTCATTGTATATGCTTCCCCTGAGCTTTATCTTTCAGAAGTACATCATATCTTATCACTATTATGCCGATGATTCCCAGTTTTATTTCCCAGTGAGTATAGACAAAAATTGCTCATCTGAAAAAGCCTTAAATTGTTTTAAAGATATCAAACATTGGCTGTCTAATTGAGAGCAATTAAATGAGAGCAAAACTGAAGTCTTGATCTTTGGTTCCTCCTTGTCCCATTTACCTGGCCTAGCTGTCCAGTTAGGCCCGTGTAGAACATTGTTGAACTCGTTGATTTTAACGACGTTGATTTGAATCAACTCGTTAACGTTGATTTTTGACTCATCTCTACTTTTCAATAAGCAGATCAGTGTTGTTGTAAAGAGTAGTTTTTACCATCTGAGATCAATTGCTAAAATAAAAACTTTCCTTTCCCTTTCTGACTTGGTAATTGTGATCCACTCATTTATTTCATTTAGGTTAGACAATTGCAACTCATTGTATAGTCGTCTGCCCCAAACTGCATTGTCCTGTCTATAACTCGTCCAAAATGCTGCACCCAGGCTGTCAGCCCCCCTCCCTTTAACTTTTGTTTACAAGGCACTATTTGGTCTCGCACCCAAATATATTAGTGACCTTTTACACCCTTAAGGCAGGCATACACTGTGCGATTTCAGCCAGGTTACCTACTCAGACTGAGTAGATCTCATGCGGTGTAAAGCCAAAGCTCACGTTTTATGCGCTCATACTGTACGGTCCGATCATCGAGCTGTGACTTGACTGCTCACACTATGGGCCCTATCTTGCACCCAGCGCAATTGACTTTGTACACCGACGCATGTATCATTCCTATTTTGCACCCGCGCAAAGCGCGCTTTTCCCTCCACAGAAGCACGTCGGTTAACTAAGAAATACACTTGCGCTCCCCGGGGCGGTTCAGCGCAAAGAGGAGGCGTGTTCCGGCGCAAACGTTCCTTCATGCTATTTTGCAGGTTTAGAAAACAATTGCGCTACTAACCAGGAAAAAATTGTTTAAATTCAGTGGCGCGTTGCGCATGTTATTCATATGCTATTTTAAAGGCTAACTAAACCCTAAACCAACTTTTTTTAGTTAATGATCTGTAAGAATGGGGCTTTATTAGTGCTGTTCATTGATTCGAGTAACTTTTTTGACATTTGGGTATAAAGTGTTTTAATTTTACAATATATGGTGTAAAAACGTCTGAGTGCTGCCCTCTTCAGGTTGAACGGTGGCTACTGCAGTTGAATTTTCCTATTGGATGTTTGCGGTACTGCGTGACGTAAGCGGTACAACGCTACGTAAGCAGGTTCCAGCTCACCACGCCCTTGGTAGGAGCTCACCACACCCTTTTGGTATGAGCTAGCGTAGATTTATCAGTACAGTGGGCAGGAGGGTAGCAGTTATAGGTGAACGTGAAGTGTTGCTGGTTGCAACAGAACTGCTGGACTGCATAGCTTTCCAGCAGATTTGGAAATTAGACGCCAGTGGTTGCATGCACTTGGCCTGGAAGACCGTGAGTGTGAAACTTGCATTTTACGAGGGATTGCTTCTCCAACGCAATAGAGGTGGAAATGGGCTTCTTCACACATCTCGCGCTGAAAAGCGACGCAGTGCCAAACGCTGCTCCTCCTGCATGGACTCTACCACCGCCGCGGCGTCTCGATGTGAGTGATCATATATATTTTAATGACAATATATGGTTAGGCTAAAGTTAATCCTCTGGGGTCGACAAACGCGCCAGCGCATTTTGCTGTTTTTTTTTTCCACATAGCGGCAAAATATGAATAAGCCTAACGTTATAGTATAGAGACCGCACGCTATTGACATCCACTCGATAAAACTCATCAGAGGCATGTACTTTACGTCGTCTTGAGACCCTGTGAGTGAGTCACTCTCCATTTTAGAGTGTCTGACAGCAGCTGTCAATTAATCCGTCACTGCGGGTCTCATGCAGCACGCCCCTCTATCTCCGCTGGGGTCTGCCCACTTTTCTAGCATTTTTCAAATATTGCCAGTGGGTGGAGTCAGGCTCTGAGCAGGGGTTTAGTTACCCTTTAAGGGCGCATGCTTGGCCATAATCAATGTAGCGTGTGCACAACGCGAATGCACTTTGATTCTCTCATCTACACAGAAGCAGCAGTTTTCATTTTTGCAAATCATACATTAATACGATAGATAGATAGATAGATAGATAGATAGATAGATAGACAGACAATTTATTATAAAAGCATACATCTAGCTTACACATTTACCCAAATTATCATACGCCTTTTTAACCGAAGTTAATTTGGGTGTGTTTCTCCATCCCCAACGTCCCTGACGAGAACGCCGGTCTCCTTGGCTGTGAACCGCTCCTGGCGCGCGCCTGGCAAATCCGCCGTTACAATAGGAATCCGCTTTAGAACAAACGCGTCTGCTCTTAAAGGGAATGTGAGATGACGCTCTGATTGGTTTATTTCACGTTACGCCCAAGCCACACCTATGAATAATGAAGCTACTTCAGACCAACCCATTTTAGATTTGCGCCTGGGGCAAGAGTCATTTCTCCCGCCGGGAAAATAGCAACAGCGCCAAGACCCGCCCACAAAGTTACTTGCGCTTTGACACTTGCGTTTCAGATCGTTAAAATAGGGCCCTTAACGTGTGAAATATGTGCAATAAACCCCTATGCCGGGTTGCACCGATAGACCATGATATTGTGTATCCAGAGATATTGTCAAAACAAGCATCAGCTTTCAATATCAAGAGGATTTAGCATTTCTAATTTATATATTAAATTATTATTTGTATTATTGTATTATTATTATTATGGAAGGCCTACTTTTATTATACAATTGATAGGCTATTATAATTCATTTGCCATGTAATAATTTCATCCATGCATATTGCCATTCAATAAATTCATAGCGCATCACCGCATAATCGACATGCTGCGAGGATAATACAAGATGACATAGAATCTTATTCCTCCTCAGTGTATGCCCAGACTCTCCAACTAAAGCACTCAGGTCTTCTGACCAATTGCTATTGACAGTTCCTCGTTTCTGTTATAAATCTAAGGGTGACCGTGCCTTTTTGGTGAAAGGTCAGAAATTATGGAATAGTCTTCCTTTCCATGTGAGGTCATCTTTATCACTAGCCATTTTTAAGTCTTCTTTAAAAACATATGTTTTCTTTGGCTTTTGAATAGGTCATGAAATGGGTTTTTTAAGGAGATAGAATGTATGATTGTATTTAAATGTGTTTTTTAATTCTAGCTTGATCTGTAAAGCATCAACTTCTGTTTCTTTTTAAAAAAAAAATATTTTTTTTTATAAAAATAAAGGTTAACTTGACTTGATCAGAGAAAACAGTTTAAAGAGACTTGTGTGAAAGTTTGAGTCAGCAGGACTCATCAGTGGCATCTGGTCCCTGTAAAAAACAACAACAAAACAACTGTGAACAAGCTTATATCAGGAGCAACTAGGGCTGCACAATTTAGGGGGAAATCTGGCTAAATTGTGGTGCAAATTGCAATTTAACATTCACAAAAAATGATAAAGAACACCAGTTTTGTTGTGCCTACTTTTAGGGTTGCACAATTTGGCCCCCAAAAAATGGTTCTTATAGATCAATGTGACTAATAATAATAATTATGATTAAAAAAACATAAAAAAGAATTATAAATGTAGTAATAACACCATTTCATTATTATAAACATACAGTATTTAAGAATAAATATAATATAGTAATTAAAATAATAATAATAATTTTACCTTTATTTTATAAGAAAAATGCAGGCTGCCTATAACTATAATTAATTAGAAAGGAATACTTAAGAAACAACAAACAAAGAACGAGAACAAATGGTGACAGGGAAAACTAAGCAGAATATGACAATGAAACTAGACAAGACAAGGTCGTGACAGGCATCTCCTTCACATTGACATTCAAACAGGTCTGCTTGTTGACGATTCCAAGATGGCGGCACTTTTGACGTACCTGAAGCAGCCGAGCTGCATCTACTGTACATATCTATGGTTGGCGACCTTAGCTGCGGTGAATGCACAGGTAAGTGCACTCCCTCAGACAAAATGTGCAAGTGTAACCAGATGAATTTCATGAGATTAAGGATTGTGTGAATAAATATTACTTCTTTGCAAGTTACGATAGTGTGCGGGAATTGCTTGTCTATTGAAACGATCCACCTGGTCTTATTATCCTACGCACCTATTACCTGCAGGTGTGCGATGGAGCTTGTTTACTATGAGATTAAGGATAAAAAAATCTTTGTGGAAGTGTTTTTTTAAGTATTTTTTTTTTTAGAAAATGATTTTATGAACCATTCCTTCAAAAATAGGAAGTTTTACAACCCAAACCTGATGAACTTCAGATTTTAAATAGAGACACCAGAGGACTTCATTTCTTAGCCGACGAAGGAAACAAAAAACATTCAGGTAAGATTGAAATGTTGTTACAAAATGTGAATGTGCTATCAAAAATATCACTGGACAGATTCAATATCATTTGAAGGAAAAATTGTCTCAGGTTACGTATGCAACCCAGTTCCCTAAGAGGAGTTGGTAATGACATTCCCGTAGTGTCAACGCCATGACAGCCTCCCGTTCCCCTTTCAGGGAACCAGGTTACAAGCATAACCTGAGGCGTTCCCTTTCGAAGGGAACTCAACGCTGTCATGGCATTGGCACTATGGAAATGTCATTACCAATGCTGCCACACTGAGGAAGATTGCCTGCCCAACAAGGCTGTGTAATACTGCCACAGAAAATTGTTGAATGCAGACATGACTTTGGAAACCCTGAAGGACCTGTGACCCTGGGTTTGAACCCATGTCCAGACTGTAATTCCTGAGGAATGTGTGCAGAGAGGGCCAGCCGGCTGCAGCACAAACCTCATGTAAGGGCTCACCCCTAGATAGAGCTTTAGAAGATGCTACACTCCTTGTGGATTTCCAGAGGCAAAGCCATTACGAGAGCCTCATAGGACAGAGCGATAGCATCTATAATCCAATGGGAAAGGCACTGCTTGGTGACTGTGTTACTAAAGCAGACCAGAAAACAAGACAGGGGTAGTTGCAGGTTGGAGCAATGGGTGTGCAGAAAGGAAGTGTGCCGACAGGTCAATTGCTACAACAGAAACTAACCCTGCTGCACACCTTGGCCGACAGCTTTCACAACCAATAATAAAGACCCTTGCCCACACCCCTACCATTCGGCATGCCCCAACCTTATGCCCCAATCTTAATGTTCATCACCCCAACCTGCATATATCCACACTTGTAAATAACTGGGAGAATGTACGCCATTGGCCTGACATAAATCCTAAGAGCCTGGACTGGATATAGCAGATGAAGTCTTTCTCGCTCTGGTGATTGATGTAAGAGACTCTATTGTAAGTTGCTTTTTGCAAATTAAGCATTTTATATGATATAATTATACTGACCTGAAGGTCAAAAGTTTAATTCTGTATTTCTTCTGACCAGTTTCTTTGCCATGCCATGTGCTTGCTATGGCTTCAGTGCTTGCTTGACCCCATATTGCTGCTTGCATCTTTATTTTAAAATGGATTTCTTCAGTATTAACTCTTTCCCCGCCATTGACAGAAATTTTCGGCTTTTCGTGTTTTCACTGTTTTACGGTAGGGGGCATATTACATATCTCCTGATCAAAACACAGGTGAAAAAGAAGCAGAAACATTCATTCATCAACATTAAATATCACATTCACGAGTTCACACTTACAAATAAGTTAGAACAAATGGTATGCATATTTGGCGTGCTGTCCGGAGAGAGGGCTCCGAGCTCTGATATTGGGCCCGAACCCAGAGTAGGGATGGCTGACGCGAAACTTACGTTCCGAAGCTTTTCGAGATCCCGAAGCGCAGATGTTTCGAAACACTGATCCGAAGCGTGATTCAAAACACCCATGTATGGTATGCATTGTTTGAAATATAATTCTTTGTATGTCCTTGCTAAAAAATATCTTTGCATGCCAGCAACAAGTGTCCCTTGTGAGAGGATTTTTTCAAAGGCTGGAGAAATTATCTGTAAAAAAAAGAAGTAGGCTAAGTCCTTCCACAGCAGAGAAATAAATATTTTTAAATAAAAATCAATAAAAAAGTGAGACTATAACTTGAGAGCCCTTGAGAGCCACCAGAGGGCACTCCACACCAGACTATCTTGTTCACTCACAGACTACATTTCTGAGCCAATGTCTCAACAAGTTTCTTCCCTTAATGGGGATCGCTTTGTTGCGTTTGGGCCGCGTACACCACCTCAGTAGTGCCCCAGGCGATGGCAACCGCTGCAGGTTCACCAGAGGTGGCAGCATGTGCTGCAGAACCTCTTGAAGCGGTGGTGCTCGCCTCAGCCCCTTGTATGGTGGTAGCGCCCAGCAATATCCTCTCAGCCTGTCATGTCACAGTCAAAGGAACCGTAGATGAGCACTGCACCTGTCCTGTTAATGAATTCTACCTGTCTCTTGATGCTACCACTGTAGAACCTCCAGAGGTGGCGGCATCTGCTGCAGAACCTTCAGAGGTGTCAGCGGTAATGATTCAGAGACTGTTCACGTCACGTCCACAGATCCAGAGACTGTTCACGTCACGTCCGCCGATCCAGAGACTGTCCACATCACTACCACCGATCCAGAGACGCTTCACGTCATGTCCGCCGATCCAAAGATGCTTCACGTCACTTCTACCGATCCAGAGATGCTTCACGTCACGTCCGCCGATCCAGAGACTGTTCACGTCACGTCCACCGATCCAGAGACTGTCCACGTCACTACCGCCGATCCAGAGACGCTTCACGTCACGTCCGCCGATCCAAAGATGCTTCACGTCACTTCTACCGATCCAGAGATGCTTCACGTCACGTTTGCCGATCCAGAGACTCTTCTTGTCACGTTTACCATTTCTGAGTCTCTTCACGTCACGCCTGCCAAGTCTGAGTCTGCTCACGCCACAGCTGCCGAGCCAGTGTCTCCGGACAAGATGGCTGCCCCCAAGCCAGTGTCTCCGGACAAGATGGCCGCCCCCGAGCCAGTGTCTCAGGACAAGATGGCCACCCCCGAGCCAGTGTCTCCGGACAAGATGGCCACCTCCGAGCCAGTGTCTCCGGACAAAATGGCCGCCCCCGAGCCAGTGTCTCCGGACAAGATGGCCGCTGCCGAGCCAGTGTCTCCGGACAAGATGGCCGCCGCCACATTGCCTGAGCCCTCAGCAGAGATGGCCGCCGACACGCCTGAACCTGAGCCCTCAGCAGAGATGGCCGCCGATGTGTCTGTTCCTATGCCTGAGCATGTGTCTGTTCCTGTGCCTGAGCATGTGTCTGTTCCTGTGCCTGAGCATGTGTCTGTTCCTGTGCCTGAGCATGTGTCTGTTCCTGTGCCTGAGCTTGTGTCTGTTTATGTGCCTAAGCATGTGTCTGTTCCTGTTCCTGAGCATGTGTCTGTTCCTGTCCCTGAGCCGGAGTCTGTTCCTGTCCCTGAGTCGGAGTCTGTCTGTTCCTGTCCCTGAGTCGGAGTCTGTCTGTTCCTGTGCCTGAGCCGGTGTCTGTTCCTGTGCCATGGTCGCCTGAAGGGTCGTCTCCGCCCTGGCCTCCTGAAGGGTCGTCTCCTCCCTGGCCGGCTGAAGGGTCGTCTCCTCCCTGGCCGGCTGAAGGGTCATCTCCGCCCTGGCCTCCTGAAGGGTCGTCTCCTCCCTGGCCGCCTGAAGGGTCGTCTCCTCCCTGGCCGCCTGAAGGGTCGTCTCCGCCCTGGCCGCCTGAAGGGTCGTCTCCTCCCTGGCCGGCTGAAGGGTCGTCTCCTCCCTGGCCGGCTGAAGGGTCGTCTCCGCCCTGGCCGCCTGAAGGGTCGTCTCCGCCCTGGCCTCCTGAAGGGTTGTCTCCTCCCTGGCCGCCTGAAGGGTCGTCTCCTCCCTGGTCGCCTGCACTGCCTGCTCCTCCCTGGTCGCCTGCACTGCCTGCTCCGCCCTGGTCGCCTGCACAGCCTGAGCCTGCTCCACCCTGGTCGCCTGCACAGCCTGCTCCGCCTTGGTCGCCTGCACAGCCTGAGCCTGCTCCGCCCTGGTCGCCTGCACAGCCTGAGCCTGCTCCGCCCTGGTTGCCTGCACAGCCTGAGCCTGCTCCACCCTGGATTGCCCTTAAATAAAGCTGCATTTGGATCTAACTTTCAAGTCTCGGAGCAGTTCCGTGACAGAGACATTGTGGCTTGATACATTATGCACAGTGAGGAGCCTACAGGTTACAAGCTTCCACATATTATAAAAATACAATAATAAAAAAATAAAATAAAAATCAATGGCTCTTTGTCAAGGTTGTTTCAGATCAACACCTGCAAGTGACCACTAGGTGTCACCGTTGAGACGGGTGTCAGATTGTTTCAAAGCCTCGACACAATATGGCACATTTGCTTCAACTGTTTCATTGTTTCACGAAGCCTCGATCTGCCCACCACTAACCCAGAGTACTCCCCCCGCATTGCTGGTTAGGAAGTAACCAGGCGAGTGTGAGGAGACAGGGTGGTGGAGGGATGCTGAAAAACTGTCGAGGAACATTGTATATCAAATAAGTATATATATAGGTCTCCACTCATGCTGATTGGATAGACATGTTGATTACTGATTGTTGACAGCTGGTTAAAATTATGTGATAATTGGATCAATTATTTGAACGTGCTCATCCAGAACTTTGTTAATAAAACATAATTTAATCAAAACTGCCTAATGTTACCGAATGAAAAGTCGACCCAGGACAAGCTATAGGACTGTGCAAGCTTTGAGGGTGTTGACTCAATCTACTCTGTCCATCTATGTTTTGATCATCGTTCTGAATTAGAACCAGACGTATTCTTTAACAAAAATGTGATTTTCTCAGCTTTTTGCTCGAATTATTGTTATATTATATAATTATTATATTTTCTTTTTTTTTTACTTAAAAAGGAATGCATGAAGCTAGAATAAAACCTTTTTGTTTTTTAAAGCAGAGGGTGTGCTCTTTCTTTTGAAATTTTGCAAGTTTGAGATATTTATACAACAAAATATTCTGGGGGTCATGAAAATTTTGGAAAATTATAAAAAAAAATGCTGGCAGTGGCTGGCAACTTTTTTCAAAAATGCTGCTGGGTAAAAAGTTAAACAGTATTCATTACCATCAGATATAATTTTGTTAATATATGATAAATATTCTAATTATACCTTTTATTTGTTATTTACTGCAGCCCTGACATCACAGACCATTGAAGTGGCAGCTCTAGGAAGACCTCTGTTTCCTGGTATGCTGTATGATTGCCGCAAGGATACCTTCATTCCAGGTGCTTTACAAACATAAAATAAATATATAAATAATTACAAGTTTATTTTCCCCTCTTCATCAAATATTGCATCACTAATTACAAATTCTTGTGTAACAACACTATAAAACCTGCATGTTTTTTCAACAGTACATCACTTCCTCGTACATAACTCAAAAAGTAATTTCTCATTTCAGGTGTTATTCTGTGGGATAAGACATTATTGAGTAAAGATCTGGACAGTCGTCCACAGCCCAGGACAGATTTGAAGTTCAGTAGCTCAGACTCTCTTTCCAGTAAGTCCAGTCTCATGGATGTGAGTGCTTCCCTGAAGGCCAGCTTCTTGGGAGGGCTGGTGGAGGTGGGAGGATCTGCCAAGTTCCTGCGTGACACCAAATCCTCAAACCAACAGTCCAGAGTTACAATGTATTACAGTGAAACCTCCAGATTCGAACAGCTCACTATGACTCAGTTGGGTCTGATCACCTACCCTCAGGTCTTTGACCAGAAAACTGCAACTCATGTCGTCACTGGTGTACTATACGGAGCTCAGGCCGTCATGGTGTTTGATCGGACATTTTCAGAAGAGGAAGAAAAGCAGGAGATTGAGGGAGAACTGAATGTCATGGTCGAGAAGATTCCTCAATTTTCCATTACGGGACACAGAGCTGTAAATATGACAGATGCTCAAAAGAAAGTGGTTGAGAGCATCTCCTGCACATTTTATGGTGACGTCCGCCTTGATCAGAACCCCACCACTTACATGGAGGCCCTAGAGGTGTACAAGAAGCTCCCCACTATACTGAAGGAGAATCCAAAGAATGCAGTTCCAATAAAAGTCTGGCTCTATCCTCTTTCTCTACTGGATACAAAAGCAGCTCAGTTGGAGAGAGAAATCACCACACGTCTGGTTTCCAACACTGAAGATATAATAGAGGGGCTGGGAGAAGTACAGAGGACATGCAACGACCTGTCTAGTAAACCGATTGTAAATATTTTCAATGAGATCAAAGAGAGGCTGCATTCATTTCAGAGCTCATTTAGTATTTACAAAACGGTGCTCCTGAAAGAAGTGGCCAAGGTCTTGCCTTCTATACGAGGAGGAGAGATGGAGCAAAAGTCATTGGAAGACATCCTGAAGATCCACTACAGCTCCCCGTTTAATGCTGACATGCTTAACCAGTGGTTAGATCATGCAAAGGCTGAAGTTAACCTCTTGAGTACTCACACCGAGATACTGAAGGAAATCAAAACTGTAGACTCAAACCGTCTCAACGCCATCCTCTTTAATCCTAATATTGATGTTGTGGTGTGCTTGACCTTCACATCTCTGAAGTATGAAGACCCGTATCTTTCAGCTCTGAAGAAGTTTCTGGAATCTGATGAGTTTAAAGAGCTTGATGTGGGAATGAAACACACTTCTAGCACGTTAGCATCTGTCAGAAAGTGGTTCAACGATCCTGATGTCATCTCAAAGATGAGAAAGAACTTATCTCTTTTCAGAAGTTTTTCAGAGGCTAATAAAGATGAAAAGAGATATCGATTCATTATTTCTGCCATCTCCGATCCCTCCAGTCCTGGCTCCTCTATCTATCTGTATGAATCAGGGAAGCTGACAGACACACAGTTCCAGCCCGTGTCGAAGCCTCCTCCACCAGAAGTGATGAAGGTCCTGGAGGACAGTGTGTCCCTGAAACTGCAGAAGTCCCCAACTGGAGAAACTGTGCAGTTCAGAGTGGAGTACCAGCAGGAGAAAGCAGATTCTGGCGCTGAGGAACAGTGGATTATCATAAACACCGCTGATGAAGACTTTACCCTGACTGGATTGGAGTTTGGAAAGCAGTACTCGATCCGCTACAGGATAGTGGATAAAGTGGGAGTGAGTGAAGCCAGTGACACTATCGTCCCCATACAGTCTTCAGGTGAGTGTCATGTGCACATTTTTTTGCATGAATCTTTTTAAAAAATATATATATAATTTGCTTCTTTCACACAGTCAATGTTTGTATTGATAACCATATTTCCTAACAGGTGTGGCTATTAATAAATGTGTAACATGTTGTGAAGTGTTTCCCATTTGACTGTATTTCTATACCGCTGTCACCCATAAACCATTCTCATACATCTCCATAATTTACTGCAATTAAATTTTGCTCTTACCTTTTGGATCAAGGATGTAGGATGTTGATTCAGGGTCCTCAGCGGTGCCTCTAACCAGATCAATCATGAATTCGAATGCACTGGGCGCTTGCCAGTATTAATGTTCCATGACCAAAATCAAGATATATTTATAGGAAAAAAATACTCTGAGACTTATTTAAAACGCTTTACGAATTACCACAACATGATTTTGTTTTATTTTAAAAAGATTCAGAATAATACAAAGACAAAACTCTCAAAGGCAAAAATAACATAAGCATGTAAAAGTCTTCACCCGAAGTGCGGCCTGAAAAAAACTCGTCCAGGCCTTTTTATACTAACTCCATCTTTTGGGCCGCCTTCTAATTATGGGCTGTCATTATAGTACAGATAATTCCCTTATAAGGTAATTTCTTGGGACTTATCCTGGTCCCTCTATTAGCATAAGCTTGTACAAGCACATGTTCAAGTTATCTATTATTTTTTCCACACTTATTCTATGCAGCATGTACATTAAAAGCTTTATATGGGAAGTTCCTCTATCACAGCCCTTTTGACCCCTCTCTAACCTCACACATTTTCTATGTTTGAAGCAAGAGATGTCAAAAGTTCTCTTCAAAACTACATTGGATTTTAACACCCCTAAACATGTCATGCACCTTTAGCTACACATGTCACAGGTCGGGATGGGCCAAGCCGGACTGCGCCCACCCCTGAACCAGGACCACCCTGAGGAACGTGTCAGAGACGAGACGGAAACAGAATTCAAGGGAATAACAGTTCTTTTTATTAAAGTTAAAAGTAATTTGAATAACCTAAGCTAAAATCTTCCTTTCCTCTTCTTCCCCGGAATCGAGGCAATGCAGCAGTCTCCGGGGCCCACTCCCACGCCGGTACAAGGTTCGCAATGGCCTGTGATGGATCGATGGATTTCCACAGATGAGTATGCGGTCGGGGCTGGGGACAGGTGAGTTTCCACAGGTGAGTAGACAGTCGGGGCTGTTCCTCTTCCCACACTGATGCAGGGTTCACAGAGACCGACGACAGACAGGTGAGTTTCCACAGGTGAGTAGACAGTCGGGGCCCTTCCCCTTCCCACGCCGCTGTGGGGTTCACATTGGGATGCGGTAGGCAGGTGAGCTTCCACCAGTGAGTAGATGGTCAGGGCTCTTCCTCTTCTCACACCGATGCAGAGTTCACAGGGACCAACGACGGGCAGGTGAGTTTCCACAGGTGAGTAGACAGTCGGGGCTGTTCCTCTTCCCCCACTGATGCAGGGTTCGCAGGGACCGACGACAGGCAGGTGAGTTTCCACAGGTGAGTAGACAGTCGGGACCCTTCCTCTTCCCACGCCGCTGTAGGGTTCACAATGGGACGCGGCAGGCAGGTGAGTTTCCACCAGTGAGTAGATGGTCAGGGCTCTTCTCACACCGATGCAGAGTTCACAGGGACCAACGACGGACAGGTGAGTTTCCACAGGTGGGTATACAGTTGGGACTCTGGGGCTGCAGCAGACTCAAGTCAACAGACTGAACGGAGCTTCTCTAGGACAGACAGTTAGAACCGACAGAGTCAGCTTCAACAGCAGTATATAGGCCTCACGTGTGTTGCCGGGGACAGGTGACTTCACACCATGCAGATGGGCCGGGGGCTATAGCAGACTCAAAGGCGCAGGCCGAGCGGAGCTTCTCCTGGACAGACAGAATCAACTTCAACAGCAATATACAACTCTCACGTGTGTTGCAGGGGACAGCTAACTTCACACCATGCAGATGGACTTGGGGTTGTAGCAGACTCAAAGTCGCAGGCTGAGCGGAGCTTCTCTAGAACAGACAGAATCAACTTCAACAGCAGTATACAGTTCTCATAAGTGTTGCGGGAGACAGATAACTTCACACCGTGCAGGTGGGCGTAGGGCTGCAGCAGACTCAAAATCAACAGGCTGAGTGAAGCTTCTACGAAGACAAACAGAATCAACTTCAACAGCAGTATACAATTCTCATAAGTGTTGCGGGAGACAGATAACTTCACACCGCGCAGGCGGGCTTAGGGCTGCAGCAGACTCAAAATCAACAGGCTGAGTGAAGCTTCTACGAAGACAAACAGAATCAACTTCAACAGCAGTATACAATTCTCACGTGTGTTACAGGGGGCAGATAACTTCACACCGTACAGGTGGGCTTAGGGCTGCAGCAGACTCCAAGTCAACAGGCTGAGCGGAGCTTCTTCTAAGACAGTCAGGACCACTACTTCAAAACAGAGAGGTTAGTTTGACTTACAGATGCTGTTCCTTCTAGTCCTCAACAGATGGGACCGATCGACATTATGAAGCTCCAGTTACTGACAGTAGACCAGCATGGCACGAGGGGAGTGCACGGCAAGAGAGAATAAATCTTCCACACACACACGGCAATTTCACTCCAAACATGCAACGTGAGGGAGGGAAACGTCAATTTAGGCACTGCAATCCACTTCAAATAAGTGCAGATAAGGCCAGCACTCACCCAGGGGTCTCCGTGCCACAAGCAACGAGCTTCAATGTTGGGAAAAAGATGTTTCTGGGTTTTCCTTCACAGACATAGACAGGGTTCACATCACCGTTCCAACACGGGGGAAGAGGGTAAGAGATCAAACATGAATCAGTATAATTCACTCAGTGACGTTTAGATAGCACAATCAAAGCACTCCAATCCACCTCAAATTCAGTGTTGAAACATGCAGGTACGAGATACGATGGTCGATTACTTATCTCTCTCCCTCCCTTCCAGGCAAACGGTATGTTTTCACAACTCTTCCACACTCCTCGAGTCCCCTCCAGCAGCACTTCCCTTTGCACACCACAATTCTTCTCTGCAACACTCAAATAGAACGACTTCTCACGGGAGAGAACCACACAACAGTCGCTCTTCACTGGCTTTTTATATCCTTCTCAATGCCCACATGGCTTTGTCATGGCTCCAAATTAATTGCTCACACCTGGTGTCAATTTCCTCATCCCGGTTGGCAGGGCAACAGATATACACTTACACGGGGAGGTAGTGTTTCCTTATTATTGTACCGGAGGGGACACAATTGCGGCGAACTTTAGTTCCGCCCTCATTTGTCACACCGTGACGCACACATACATCACACTTCTAACAGTGACTCTTAAGTTTGCCGGCCAAGCTCGAATTAGGCTTTAAGTAACTTGAGCTTGCTCTGCAAATTCAACACATCCTCATTTTAAAATTTTATTTCATTTTCAACCATAAAACTGTTTGCAGTGTCTATTATCTTCTTATTTAATCGTTCAACTTGTCTGATAATCTTTATTAACTGCTGAGCACGGTGAATTGGTTCGTCTCGAGGGAGTTGAGCCTTAGTGGAAGACATTCGCCAACATCTTTCTCCCCTTCTCCGTCTTGCGAGCTCTTTTTGCGTTGTCCCTCTGGAGGTGTTGAACTATAATATCATCCATAAAAATCTCAACTTTGCCTGTGACATTAACATTTCTATTTTCTGCTTCTTCTTCATCAGTTACAGTTAATGCATTCAACCAGTCTTTAATATATTCAATTTCTGGGGAGTTTTCAGAAGAAGGTATTTCAGAAGGAGTTTTATCAGAAAAATTCATAATCATTTGTTCTCCAATATTTATTACAGAACATACTATTTTCGAACATATTTGTTACAAATAGTCCTTAAAGACGCAGAGTATATTATGTATTTGATGTCTAATGGAGGCTACTGTACTTAATCATATGACATTCACAATAAACAATACAAAGCCTTGAACAACTGAAATGTACATTTCTCTGTATGAAAACCAATAGGACATTTAAAACTGACATAAGAATAAAAAACAATAACAATAATAAACAAAAATAATCAACTTAACACACAAAAACTGTTGACACTTAAACCCACTGTGTATGAAAGTAAGGTGCGGATCTTAAACTAAGTGACAACCGCTACAGCCCGCTAAAGAAACGTTATCAGCAAGATGGTCGAAAACTGTACATTTCTGGTCTATTACCACCCACTGCCACTTATTCCAACGACGGAAATAAGCGCAGTTACAATAGTTAAATATTTAGGAGAGCGTTACTAGTTTGACGCTAATGTATTGCAATAGGTAGAAGAAGAAAGAAAAATGCTGGGTACACACCAAAAGATTTTTTACATCTTATAAGATTTCCAAAATGTGATGGACCACAAACATGAGGACAAAAAATCCTAGATTTAAGCGTTTTGGTCCTATAATGTGTGTGTGCCATGATGTGACAAAGACAGCACACCACACACGAACAGATTTTCAACCAGAGTCTCGACTGTGAACACAGGAAATCTCGCTTCAGAATTATTAGACTTCAGAATAAGCACGGCGGACGATATGCAGGAAGAAATTGCAATGAAAGTGTTTGGAATGATTTTGTTGTTGGAATGATCGACAAGCTGATCCTCCATCTCTGCTGTCCACATCTATTTCACTTTGTGCTGCGCCGTGACTGCGTTTGTTATGCTTCTGACATCATCTCACTTACTGATTGGATATTGTTTTGTTTCACGTGATAATCTCCAGAACGTGTGTGCATTTGTCCTTGGGGTTCCCCCCCCCACACATCAGGATTTCTGATCATAAATTACAATTCGCGATCGTTCTTCCGAGCAGGGTCGGACACTCTTAACACACCTCACACCACGGGAAAATCTGATAAGATAATCTGTTGAACCATCAAGATAATCGGGAATTAGCTAGGATTGTCGGAAGGGGGGAAATCGACCCCATTATCTTTTGGTGTGTACCCAGCATTAGAAAAGAGAAGAGAGAACGAGCCAGAGGAAAGAAGAGAGAGTGAATCGAAGAGCCAGAGCAACTGCCTCAATCTTCTTTTATCCCTTGACGATGTGACTGTAACCCAAATGTGAGATGTTCAAACTGACCAATCAGAAGATGACAGCTAAAGGTGTGATATGTATATTACATGTCTTGAAATCATTAATGTGGGTGAGTCGACTCAGATCCAAAAACGGTGTAACTTCTAACACCACTAACATGGGCCTACTGTAGCCCGTCATTACTGCTAAAATCACACATTTAAATACTGCTGATTCTACTGATACCAAGAGTCGAATTAATGTCCGATAACAATATGTTTTTAAGAATTTAAGAGACGTGATTTTGTGAAATCAACATTTAAAACCAAACACCAATGATGCATTTTTGATTTATATTTAATTATAAATAAAATGTGGCTTCCATATTCACAGAAATTCTAATAAGCAGTAGAATTATAATATAGGCTAATTCAGTTATTGATCATGAGACATTTATTGATCTATTGATGTCTCTTTGAAAAATATAAGGAGGTTGAGGTTTAATCCAAGTCTTATGAAGCGATATGATTGATTACTTTGAAATATGAGCAAAGTGAAATTTAAGTCCTATTCTCTTTCAAATCAAATCTGTGATCAGTTCATGTCTACAGAAGCCAAATCAAATATGGTGACATGTCAATAATATCAAACCTTCAACAGTGGTCATGTCAGGATTTGAACTCTGTAAACACGCGTTGTTGTCTTTGGAGCTCCACCAATTTGATTTATAATTCTTGATTTTCTCTTTAAACTCACTTACAACGAACATTTTCTACTTTTCCTCACCTCATAGTTACAACGCGGACTGTTGAGCAGACGCGTCTCAAGCCTAGTGATCCAACGCTGGATACTCTTATAGGTTACGTCCGTGGATCACGGCTGAACGAGTCTTCTCCAAACTCACTTACAAACATCTCGTCTATCGTGCGTCTACTCTACACCCGTACCACTAAAAAGACGGATTATATCCAAGACTTCAGTCATAAATTAGTATTAATATTGCTAGCATCACTGGTAGCGTCGTTGCTAACTTACTGTCCATCTGTTAAAATGGCAGGTGAGGACACATTTGAGCTGCACGCTGTGCAGTCTGAACTGGAAGCTGTTGAGAACCAGATCCACGACCTTTTAATGAGACAGGCCGAGCTGAGGGACCGGCGTTTAGCTCTTGAAACATCACGCGTCGATGCACACAAATCAGTGATTAACGTTACTAACCCGCTGACTCCGACCTCATCTACTCCGTGCGTTTCTCAGCATCGGTCCCGCGCGCCGAGGTCACGATCAGCCATGGTTTCGTTCACTCCGGCTCCGACACGCCACCACGAAGCCTGGGTTGTTCCGCAGCGGAAGACGCGAGCCAGGATGAGAGCAAGAATCTCTCCGCCCTTCCCGGTTTTTGAGATCTCCACCCAGAACCGTTTCTCCCCTCTTCGCGAAACGGAACGCAATAACCGAGAACGCGCTGTGATCATCGCCGATTCCATCGTCCGGCACGTCCACGCTACGTTAGGAAAAAGTAAGGTGCGTACTCACTGCTTTCCTGGTGCTCGTGTTCTCGATATCGCTACGCGGGTACCCGAGATTTTGAATGGTAATGAGCGTGTCGAAGCCGTCGTGTTGCACGCGGGAGCGAACGATATCAGGCAGCAGCAGACAGAAGTTCTGAAGAAAGACTTCAGGAGCCTGATCGAGACGGTACGCAGTACATCGCCTGAAACAACGATCATTGTGTCTGGACCGCTTCCCACGTACAGACGAGGCCATGAAAAGTTCAGTAGATTATTCGCGCTAAATGAATGGTTAATATCATGGTGCAATGAGCAGAAACTGCTCTTTGTAAATAATTGGAATCTGTTTTGGGAACGTCCTAGACTTTACCGTGCTGATGGCTTACACCCAAGCAGATTCGGATCGGATCTTCTGTCAGATAACATCTCCAAAATGTTAAATACCTTTTGACTAGTAACCAAAAGTTCAAATTACAGTCTCTGCTGAACCAACTTATCTGATATAAATACTAGTGTAGAACATTGCATAGAAACTGTGTCTATTCCTCGTTTAGTGCGATCAAATAATAAATCTACTGCAGGATCTAGGAAAAATCTAATTGTTATTAAAACAGAAAATGTTGCTATTAGTAAACAAAAACCATTTCTAAAGCTAGGTCTTTTAAACATTAGATCACTCACACCTAAGGCAGTTATTGTAAATGAAATAGTCACAGATAATAGCATCGATGTACTTTGCCTTACTGAAACCTGGCTTAAACCAAATGATTATTTCGGACTAAATGAGTCTACTCCATCAGGATACTCCTATAAGCACGAGCCCCGTCTGATTGGTCGTGGCGCGGTGTTGCAACGATCTATAAAGATATTCTTAATGTTACTCAGAAAACGGGTTATAAGTTTATTTCGTTTGAAGTACTTGTACTAAATGTTACGCTCTTAGATGTTAAAAAAAAATCCCTATTATCTCTAGCCTTGGCTACCGTATATAGACCGCCTGGGCCTTAGGCTGATTTCCTAAAAGAGTTTGCAGATTTTCTCTCAGATCTATTTGTCAACGTCGATAAAGCATTAATTGTTGGAGATTTTTAACATACACGTAGATAATTCAAATGATGCGTTAGGGGCTGCGTTTACAGATTTATTAAACTCCTTTGGGGTCAAGCAAAATGTCACTGGTCCCACTCATCGTCTTAATCATACACTCGATTTAATTATATCATATGGAACCGATCCAACCGATATAGATATTATACCGCAAAGTGATGATGTCACTGACCATTACATGGTAACTTGCATATTATGTACTGCTGTAAAATGTCATGCTGCACCGTGTTATCGACCAGGCAGAACAATCCTTCCATCTACCATAGATAATTTCTCAAATTGTTTATGCGATCTGTCTCAGCTGCTGCCTGAACCCAAACAAACAGATGAACTAGAAGAACTAACTAGCACTATGAGCACCATTCTCTCTGGATCATTGGATATTGTCGCACCTACTAAAATAAAAAAGGTCAGAGAGAAAATTAAAGCACCATGGTATAACAATACTACGCATGATCTAAAGAGAGAAACCCGTAATTTAGAGCGTAAATGGAGACAAACTAATTTAGAGGTCTTAAGAATCGCGTGGAAAGACAGTATGTCACGTTATAAAAAGGCCCTAAAAGCAGCCAGGGCTGAGCATCTCCGCAAACTAATAGAAAACAACCAAAACAATCCAAGGTTTTTATTTAACACCGTGGCTAGACTAACAAATAAACAGACGTCACCTGAACAAAATATCCCGTTACAGTTTGGTAGTAACGATTTTATGAATTTCTTCACTGAGAAGATAGAAAACATCAGAACCACAATTGTAAACGTTCAATCTTCAATCGTGCCTTATAATTCAGCCTCGATTATCACCCCGCAAGAACAATTACAGTGCTTTACAACTATAAAACAAACAGAGTTAAATAAACTTATCACTTCATCAAAAACAACAACATGTTTATTAGATCCTATACCAACTAAACTATTGAATTAGTTGGTAGGTCATGTTCCAAGAACATTTAAATTGGCAGTTATAAAACCACTCATTAAGAAACCTCAATTAGATCATAATAACCTAGCAAATTATAGACCCATTTCAAATCTTCCTTTTATGTCTAAAATATTAGAAAAAGTTGTGTCTGCCCAACTGGGCTCTTTCTTACAAGAAAATGACATCTATGAAAAGTTTCAGCCTGGATTCAGGCCGCACCATAGCACTGAAACTGCGCTCGTTAAAATCACAAATGATTTACTATTAGCTTCTGACCAAGGCTGTATCTCAATACTAGTTTTACTTGATCTTAGTGCTGCGTAATTTAATTAATCAATCAACAATACTATTGATCAGCATTACCAAACGTGGACGTTTTCCACTAGAAACAAACATTGATGTATTGTTTTAATTTAATACTGTGAAGCTGCTTTGATACAATCTCTATTGTGAAAAGCGCTATATAAATAAACTTGACTTGACTTGACTTGACTTAAACAGCAGAGACATTTCTAAATATCGTCTGTGTTGGAGGATTTCTGCATGTGTTCGCAATGGATGCAGGATCACTTTCTCTTGACATGATAATCACACTCTTCATGTCTGTTGATTTCCACAGCCACTGTTCCCAAGACCAAGACCGAGTTCCTTCAATGTAAGTCAGAAAACAAGCAGAGACATTTCTAAAGATCTTCTGTGTTGGAGGATTTCTGCATGTGTTAGCAATGGATGCAGGATCACTTTCTCTTGAGATGATAATCACACTCTTCATGTCTGTTGATTTCCACAGCCACTGTTCCCAAGACCAGGAGCGAGTTCCTACAATGTAAGTCAGAAAACAAGCAGAGAAACTCACTTTGTGTGTTCATGTTCTTCCTGTAGACACTGAAAGAAAACACGACTGTAGATTTAAAAATCATGGTTTCCCCCATTCCCCCATTCCCCGGTTGAATCACGAAAGCTACACCAGTTACTTTTGCCAAGAGATCTCTAGAAACAGGCATATAAGAATATAAGGCTACATGAGAGTGGTCTTCATCCCAGATCTCTATCTTCTCACCCCATCATGCAAGCTGTAAACACTTTCTCTGGGTTTCTCCTTCCTTACCCCATCATCTCTAATTTACCCTCCTCTCACGCCCTCATGTCTCAGCGGTGGTACAGTAAGATTGAGCTTATATACATCACAGAGAGACTTACAGCTTCCTTTTAAGACAGCGAAAACATCTAATGACATGGTACAATCCACTATCCACATTAAGAAACTATTTCTCAGTGTATACATTAATGCATTAGTGGTATACAAATGGTACATCAGTTGAAACATTCCTTTTCTCGCAAAGAGCACAGCAACTGTACACATCTGAAGCATCATCATCATTGGAGCATCTCTGCTAAGTGAACACTGCATACCTCTAACATATAACTCTACCAGCTCTCTGCTCAGCACACAAGTGCAAACATGGTCTGACTTCACAAAATACATTAGAAAATTATAAAGAAAATGAATAAAGAGAAATGAAACGTCTTCAACGACGGAAGAGTTGATCATGTGAATGATGATTGAACTATACTGAGACACACTGCCGATATATTGAACATGAAGAGTCCAGCTACATTAAAAGATCAGATTCATAATTCCTGATTGTGATGTGTTTTCTCTCCATCAGATTCCCGTCAGCTCACTCCGGATCTGAACACAGTGCATAAACAGCTCCATCTGTCTGAGGAGAACACAGTGATTACTAACTCTGGCGGAGTCCAGCTGTATCATGATCATCCAGACAGATTTGATTGTACTGATGTATTGCATCGTCACGTGCTGTGTAGCGAGAGTGTGTGTGGACGCTCTTACTGGGAGATTGAGTGGAGTCGTGCTGTGGGTATATCAGTGTCATATAAGAGCATCAGCAGGAAGGGACGGGGTAAAGAGTGTTGGTTTGGAGGTAATGATCAGTCCTGGAGTTTGTACTGCTATTACTCCTATTACTCATTCTGGCACAATAGCATAGAGACTAAACTCCCTGTAAAGCCCATCGGTCGTAGAGTAGGAGTGTATGTGGATCACAGTGCAGGAACTCTGTCCTTCTACAGTGTCAGTGGAGACACACTGAGCCTCATACACACAGTCCAGACCACATTCACACACACACTCTATCCGGGGTTTGCGGTTGATCTTGGATCATCAGTGAAACTGTTGATGAATGAGAATAGCCTGATGAGAGACTCTACCCATAATGCTTTGAGCTGCATGATAAATCAGTGACAGTGAGATGATGCTCTAGAGTCTCTTATTGTCTCTTCATCACATTAATAACACAGCTGAACTTCTGTCAGTGAAATATCATGTCAGAATAACTGTGTGTAATAAATCCTCATATAGACATCAGTGTGTGTGACGGTGTGTATCTGAGCTTTTCTCAAGCTCTGTTTGTGTTGATGAAGATCAGCTTCATTTAGTTTCACAGTAGAGTCACATCAATCATTTGTAATTCATGTAGAAGTGGGATTTATTAAACATATAAATCCATGTGTATTTTAGAGGTTCAAGCACTGAAGCCGCTGCAACATTATTATACTTGCACTGTTTTATCAATTATTATTACATGGCTTGGCTGAATTCCAATGTAGAATGCGGTCTGTTATTTCTTGATAACAGACCGCTGCGAAGTATAACAGACCGTTGCCATGAAAAACAGCGCGTTGCTATGGACGCGGAACGGACTATTTTCTTTGGCGGAAGCAATACAATCGTTTTTAAATCAATAAACTCCTTTTTAAATAAATAATTTGTGTCAAATTATTTATTTATTTTGTAGGTAGCCATGTAATAAGCGGGATAATGTATAGTGAGCCGGTTGTTATAGTGAATAACAACCCCTTCAGGCTGATTCAAGATCCCTCCGCTTCGCGTCGGGATCCCGTTCAGCCTGTCGGGGTTGTTATTCACTATAACAACCGGCTCACTATACATTATCCCTTACTTATTTTTCTGCTGTTTGGGCGTCTGAGACTGTAAGGCATAAAGATCTCAAACTCGAAACTCATCAAAAATCCCCTGATACATCAAAACACTGTGAAGATATTAAATTATCATTTGTATGTGTTGATCTATATCTGCTGTACGTCATCATGTCAATCCCAACGAATCCTGATATTCATCTTCTCTGGGTCAAATAATATATATTCTTCAAATATCCCCGTCAGCAGCCAGTGAAATCACAGCAACCAATAAGGTCAAATCATAATGTCTGACTGTTATGAAAATGGACATATTTGTGTCAAGATGAGGCTGTGAATCAAATCTTGTGAGATTCAGCCACATGGCGGCGCTAATAAGCAACTTTACCTTCTTGCTGATAACTCTGTATCCCAGTGAAGCTTCGAAACACAAGTCCTGAAAATTGATAAAAGAACTTACTCATATCTTCAGTTCATGTATTCCTTTCATTTGTATGTTTACTGCACATTAAGACGATGTTTCCTCACATAAACCACGGTTTAAACTATTCTAAGTCTTAATAACACACCTGTTGGGAATCCAACTTCTCTCCTGCATATTGGAAAGCACTGCTCTAAGTTCATGAGTGTTAGGAAGTATTAATTCCTTCAGTAAAACCACAGAAGGGTCTTCCAGCAAGATGGCGAGCTAGCCGCACATGTTTTGCTGAGCTCTGGCAGAACTATTTCAATTTATACTTGTGAAACTAGTCTCAGAAACTCAGGTGACCAATTAAACACGTTACTATTGCGTTCAGTTGTTTCTTCTGATACGCTCTAGATCGAACGAGTAAACTTTGACGGGAACATGGCGCATTCAGCAAACAGAGCCCCAAATTTACCCATGGAAATGGATCACAATTACGGCCGAGAGAACCCAAAGGAAAGACGACGGGATGCTTCTCACATTACTCCAACCAAAACTCTTCAAAAAAAGGTGAAGCCAGACGACTGCGAAATCTCCAGCTTTGCTGCAGACGATTAACTCCTTAACGGCGAAATTCGATTCTCAAGATAGAAAGCTGGAGGACATCGCAGACAAAATTAGACAAAACAGCACCATGAGTGTGAACATCTCCAAATCAGTGGAGTTTAATGCTGCGGAGATTGAGGAATACAAGCAAAAATATGTCGTCTTGGAAAAGAAAACCGCAGTTCTCCAGAAGTCTAATGAGGAGTTAAGTTGAAAACGTCCGAGTTTGAGCGTTATAAGCGAGACTGAATCTTCGTATTAAAGGGATGAAAGAGCAATGGCGCGGGAAGGGGGTGCTCGTCATAGCATCAGCACCCCCTGGTGGGGGGCTGTGGACTAACATAATATTGTACTTAAAAACGTGAAATAAAATGGGCATCAATGGACAGCGTTAACTAACGCTCTTATGCCTAATGTAGTGAGTGTTCAAGCTACAGAGAATCCGATCAGAGCTCGTGAGCGGAGAGCGCCTTTCTGAATATTCCGCTTCGCTCGCTCATTCCGCTCAGGGTTGCTCGCTCAACCCAGAACGGCCTGCTGGTGCCAAAATATGTGGAATAAGGGGTGCCTCCGACTAAAGTTTTTCTTGTTGACTAGTAATTGTTCAGTTAAGCCATTAGTGGACAAATCGCCCCTTTATATTAATTTAATTACGTAAATAGGCTATATACAGGATAATAAGCGTTTAATATAGCCGTACTTCAGCGCACGACCGCACGCATAAAGCTTGCCACAAAGAACCGGTAAAAGTAATGATTATGAATGTGTCAAAAATAGCAAGGAGACATTTAATTGTTTATTAATAAACTGGTGTTTTCTTTGTCGCTGAAGATGAAGTTGACGATGCGGACTCACCATGAACGCCAGAGAGAAATGCACATTTCATATGGATTACATAATCAGAGAGTAGACTATTTCTTTTCGTTTTGAATAGTTTAGTTTAAAAGTAGAAATTTCAAGCTTACTATAATAGATAGCCTATATTTCTCAAATATGTGATGCACAAGCTGAGTTTCGCGCACTCCAGTTCACGTGATCGTGCCGGCGCCTTATTACATTGTCTGCTATGTTTGCTTATTATTTATTAAATACAGGAAATTGGTTGACCTGAAAACCTGAAAAACATTGATCAAAAGTAAGATTCAATTTATACAAAACGAAAATCTTTTTAAATAAGTCTTTCTACAAAACTAAAGTCAATGAAGTGGTCAAAATCATGTCTAACCCACTATATTAAAAAAAAAACAATAAATAATATTTATAATATTTAATATTAATTATAATCTATAATATTTAAACATAAATATGAAACTAAATATGTTTTCTTTAATGGCTACAACACGTATACAGTACAGAGAAATTCCATGTCTTGTCGTCAGCCACAACATAATGAAGTCACATATTTTCCAATGAACATGAACAATGAAGAGGCTGTAAGCTGTGAGAACTGAATATGAAACTCATCTGCCAGAGCATCAGTTCATATTCATTTCTGATTTTGTGTTAAATCCTAATAACCAGAGTTATTCCACCCCCAATAGGGATTGTTTATAGTGTTTTGTTAATACTGTTTTCTTGTTCTATGTTTAAACTTAATAGCTGCATTTCTTTTCTTTCACTAAATGATAGCGGTCTAAGGGACAGTACAAAAAGAAAAGCTACATTTCTGTTTTGTAAAGAAAGAAAAGCTCAGTGTGTTCTTGTGCAGGAAACTCATTCATGTGGCAGTGATTGTAGTTTTTGGTCTGATCAGTGGGTGATGCTGTTCTGTTTAACGATTTCCCTGGGGAATGTGTCGAGTCAAGATCTAGCTTGGATGGACATTGGTTATTTTGCATTCAAAAAATTTAACATCATTACATTGTCTTAGGAAATGTGTATGGTTATAACAATGTATCCCAAAACAAATCTTTAATTTCAGAAATTTCACTGATATTAGAGGAAATGAAAGCAAAGTATGGTACTGACTTTATTATATTGGGTGGTGACTTTAATATGGTGTATGATGAGTGGTTAGATAGGTCACCAACTACATGTAATGTAAATCATTACAACTCATTATTATTACACTTTTGTAATAACCAAGGTTTAATAGATCCCTGGCGTGAATCAAACCCCTATCTAAGACAGTTTTCTTGGTTTAAACCTGATTCTTCTTGCAAGTCCCAAATTGATTCTTGGTTAATTTCTCATAGTTTTTTTTGCCTTATCAAACTATGTCTAGTATATGGGCAGCTCCCCTAACAGATCACTGTTCAACTGAATTGAAGATATATCATAAAAATAAACCTTTCCGTAACAAGGGTTATTGGAAGTTTAACTCTAACCTTCTCGGAAATGAAGATTATATGATGAAATTGGTTAAGGATACTGTTTTAAATATTTCTAATGATAATAGCCTGGTTTCCTGGACAAGTAAATGGCAATTCTTTAAATACAAAGTTCGACAGTTATCCATCTCTTTATAGTAACTCTAACAGTTGGATGAAATCTGTATGAGAAAAGCAAAAGGGGCATATAATAGATCAAGAGCTAAGTGGATGGAAAAGGGGAGAAACACTCAGCTTATTTCTGTAAAGTAGAAAAAAAGCAGCAAGAAAGAAACTCTGTTAAACTTTAATTATTAATGAGATAATTATAATAGAGTGTTCTAATTTACAAGTAATAGCTAAAGAAATCGCCAACTTTGATCAGAATTTATATTCTTCATCCTCTTCAATATTAGTCCCTAATTCCCTCATACAGATGAACAAATGATATGTGATGCAGAGTTAACAGTTGAAGAGCTTGATTCTGCTGTCATGCGTCTGGCATTGGAGAAATCACCTGGCCCAGACGGTATTACGTCTAACTTTTGGGACTTATTATGGGAATTTCCTTTTGCAGCTTTTCAGGAAATTACTTAAACCTTGGTTTTGCCTAATTCAATGAGACAAGGCCTAATCACGCTTATTCACAAACCAGGAAAAGACTCTAGATTGTTGGACAATTCACGACCTATAACTTTACTAAACAATGACTCTAAATTACTAACCCACATATATAATAATCCCTTGAAACTTGGTTTATCCAAAATGATTGGGGAGACACACACTGGATTGATTAGAGGCCGATGTATACATGGCAATATTCGACTGGTTTTGGACTTGCTGGAGTATAATCAAGAAACAGAGGATGATGGGCTTATTTCATTTTTAGACTTCTATAAAGCCTTCGATATGTTAGAACATTCATTTATTTATAAATGTTTGAAAATGTATGGGTTTGGTGAAAATCTGTGTAATATTATTCAGTTAATGTGTAATTATTACCATACATGAATGCCCTCTTAAAACTGCATAATATTCCCATCGAGTCGAATGTCAGATATTTAGGCAGAAACATTTCTAAGGATGAGGTCATGATCATCAACGGGATTTGTCTATCTTTGGAAGGATTTATTTATTTAACTAAAAGAGGTGTATCTGTCCTGCATCTTGTCTCTCCATTTCTAATAGAGCTGTTAAGGCCATTCTGGTTGTGCATTCCCAGAGGTGTATTTAGGAAACTGTGTGGAACTGGTTTTCCACTGAGATGTGATGTTACTGTTACTCCAGACTGCTAATCATATGATCCTCCTTTCACCAGCAGATGTTGTTATGATGGGAGGTTATTATATAACCACAGCTTTTCTCCACACAGAACAATGGAACAATAGATTTCTAATAGATTTACAAGTCTCTATGTGTTCTTGATCGGCTTGAAAAGGATATTTGGTCAGTTCTTCATTTAATGGATGAAGATGGAAGATTGTTAACTTTTAGAGACTTTTGTACTAAATATAATGTACAATGTGAACGCAAACCATTTGAGCGTGTCTTAAATGCCATTCAAAAAAGTTTTATACATTTTGTTCTGTCAACATGCCGGAAGGATCTTGTGAGCTCTCTTCAATGTTAATGACCTCAATGCTTCCCAACAAACTTATTCGCTCTTGTTTCAGTTCTATATTACATCCGACACTTCTGCATAATAACTGTGTTTTGCAACACACAGTATATAAGTTTTCCAGTGGCTCCTAAAGCTAAGGAAACTCATTTTAAAATATCCAGTGGGGTATACCCGTGAATCTTTAACACAACGGTTTAATTCTGAAGAAAATGCCTGTATTTTTTGTCAAGTTGACATAGAGACGACTGATCATCTCTTTTTTTCATGTGTTTTCTCAAATACTTGTAAGGGTGGAATTCCTGCAGTGGTTCAGTCTGCAAGAACTGCCGAATGACTAAAGAAACGTTATTGGCAAGATGGTAGAAAACTGCACATTTCTTGTCTTTAACCACCCACTGCCACTTATACCAGCGACGGAAATAAGTGCAGTTACAATAGCTTAATATTTGTGGGAGAGCATTGCTATAGATAGTGACGATATTGTATTGCATTATGTAGCACTTCAAAGTCAATATCAAATCAAAATTAGTTAGCACATTAGTTGCAATTGAAAAGGTTTAATGACAAAATATGTTATGGTTACACTTAAAATAGTTACAAAATATATGTATGAGATGGTGATAACTTATATTATTAATTGTACCCAGCATATATGAAAAATGTTACCTGAGAGAGAGAGAGAGAGAGAGAGAGAGAGAGATAGAGAGAGAGATAGATAGAGAGAGACAAAGAAAAGAAGAGCCCCCAAGAAAGGGACCCAGAGAAGAAAATAGCCAGAGCATCAAAGGGGCAGAGCAACAGTTACAATCCTCTTTTATCCTTTCCTTGACCATGTGACTAAAACCCAACTGTGAGACATTCAAACTGACCAATCAGATAATTACACTTCCACCACTGTACTAAAGGTGTGACAATTCATCGACCCCCCAAAGTACAAACATTTGGCCTGCAAGCCTAGATCACTATCAGCCCCTCTGTGCCTTAGGAACTCCAAATGGTCATTGTGGTAGGAAGAGAGGGTAGAAAAACAGTCAAGCAAATATCTTTGTTCATTTAAAATATCTTGGATTATTTCCAATCCTACAAATTCCCCCCTTGGCACCGTTGGCCACACACATGGAGTCCAAAGGTGACACAATCCATAAAGACATGCTTTCTGTTGCGTGTAGTTGCATCTTCAGACTTTTCGTCCAAGCTTGTTGCAATAGCAGTTGGTTAATGTTCAGTCTTTGTTCTCCTTCAGCCCTGCATGAGGAGGCTCCATTAAATGGTGTTGCACCGTTCATAGATATGCAAATCATCCATCGAACACTTCACACCTGCACAAGAACAGGCCCTGAATCTGGGAACAAACGCTGGTTCCTCTTTCTGAGACGGGTCACGGGATGTGAACTTTGGTTGCAGGGATCCTGGAATCTTAAAAGAGCATAACAACAAACAGCAAAAGCAGACACATGGCATTTGTCATTGGTCAGAGGATTGATATGGTCAGATTAAAATTAGTCTCAGGCAAAAGCCCTTAAACTGATGTACTTAAAAAGATGGTCAAGGGAGAACAAAAGAAGATCTTACAAGCTCTTACACTGTTTCTGGAAACATTTAAATAAATTGCATTTCAACAAAACAAAAAATGCTGGTTTAAAACCCCATTCCATGAAGAGTATCAGCAAAATATTCTGTGTAACCAAACACAGAGATTCAACTGAATTAATGTCCAAAAACATTGTTGCAAGTAAAATGGACAAAATACAAATAAGCAGAAATCAAATAGGTTTCAGAAATGTTTCAAATGCATTAATGAGAATACAAATATTTGTACTTGGGTACATACAATTTAAAATTTAACTTGGTGAGACAAATGATTACTTAAGTGATAAAGTAAATCCAAAGAAAAACAAAAACAATTACTGGATGCAATTCACAGTTATCATTAATTTTGTGAGGCAGAATCAGATAGATGCAGATTTGACTTTGTGTGTAGATCAAATGGTGGCTGCATTTAGCTGTGCATGGAAATAACCTATATAAACATATAGGTTTTAATATAGGTTTTGATATAGGTTTTGAATATATGTGACATATATAAAATTGGCCGTTTTCCTATATTATATGTACATATATGCACATATATGTACATATATGTTCACATATATATGCACCTATATATGTGTGCATATATGCACCTATATGTTCACCTATATGTGTGCATATATGCACCTATATGTTCACCTATATGTGTGCATATATGTACCTATATGTTCACCTATATATGCACCTATATGTTCACCTATATATGCACCTATATGTGCACCTATATGTTCACCTATATATGCACCTATATATGCACCTATATGTGCACCTATATGTTCACCTATATATGCACCTATATGTACCTATATGTTCACCTATATGTGTGTATATATGTACCTATATGTTCACCTATATGTGTGTATATATGTACCTATATGTTCACCTATATATGCACCTATATATGCGTGCATATATGCACCTATATGTTCACCTACTATGAAGTTATGTATAAAAATGCATTAAGTACATAAATTCAAACACAAAGTTTGTATATTTACAGTTTTAATTTTTGCATTTCAAATTTCACAACTTTAACCAATCTCTAATTAAGTACTTAATAATAGCAAATGTACAGTCAATGTCTGTTAAATTAACTAAACATACCTGAATACCTGCACATTTACAGTATTACTCATTAAACATAAACACTGCACATCAAGATATGTGAATGATAGGAAATACAATCTTAGTATATAATTTAGAACATGTAAAAATATCCACATTAAAAGGCAATTGCTGTATGCCTTTATACTCTAATATAACTTATTTTTACACATTTACAATTACATATTATCTAAAGTGACTTAAAAATTAAGAGAACAATAGAAGCAACAAGTGCAGTGACAAGTCCCAGTTAGTGTAGCACAGTACACATAGCATTTTTTTTTTTAGAAAGATTTAGTATTATTGGGTCAAGTGTTTATGAAAAGATGGATCTTTAGAGTTTTCTTGAAAATGTGTTGAGTTGGGCAGGTCATCCCACCAGCAGGGAACAGTCCAGGGAAAGGTCAGTGAAAATGATTTTGTGTCTCTTTGGGATGATGGCACCACAAGGCGCCGTTCACTTGCAGAACACAAGCTTCTGGAGGACACATAGATCTGAAGCAGTGAGTTTAGGTCTTGCTGCAGCATCTGGATCAGTTGCAGAGGTTTGACTGATGCTGGAAGAGCTGCCAGGAGAGCATTACAATAGTCCAGTCTGGATAGAACAAGAGCTTAAACAAGGAGTTGTGTGGCTCCGATAGGAAGGGCCGGATCTTTCTGATGTTGTATAAGGCAAATCAGCAGGATCGCATGGTTTGGCTGAAACCATAAGCAGTTCTGTCTTGGCAAGGTTGAGTTGAAGGTGAAGGTCATTCATCCAGCAAGAATTGTCCATCAGGTAGGCTGAGATGCGAGCAGCAACCGTCAGATCCTCTGGCTGGAATGAAAAGTAGAGATATATGTCATTAAGTGATAGGAAAACCCATGTTTCTAAATGACAGAGCCTAGTTACAATACAAAAAAGAAAAAAGAAAAAAGAGATGGGTGAAATCTAACACAATCGTGGTCTTACTGTAGCAAAACCAAACCTTGTGCAGCTCCAGTGGCCTCACAAGGATCAAATGAATATTCATATTGGAAAATATAAAATAAAACAAATTAACGTTACATTTTCTGCCACTTTTAGTGCAATCATATGGAATCAGAAGACTCAGCCATTACAATATTTTAAATTACTTCTTCCCATACCTTGTTTGCCATGATCATTCTGCTTTCCACTTGACCTGAAATCACAAAAAAAAAAAAAAAAATATATATATATATATATATTTACAACTCAGTATTACATTTACACATGTCAGAATATGTTCCACTTCCAGACAGTGTTTCAAAATGTCCCGCCATTTAAGAGATTGATTTACTGACAGATACTATCACGTATTAACAAAGATTTTATATACAATTAAACGGACTTTGATATGTATAACATGTCTACGAAAGCTTGTTTTAGGTCTTTTGAGGTGTGGGATATCTTTCTTAAAACAGATGGAAAATGTAAAGATGCATGCTACATTTTCAGTGTTTTGCCTCCAGCTCTTGCCAGTTAACTGAACATCATTTAAAAATGCAAACGTTAGCTTGAAAACTGTAACGTAAACGTAACACAAATGTAATATAAAATATCGTTCACATGTAGACTCTAACTTACCTGCAGCCGGTGATCGGTTGGCATGATGTCCGCTGTGACGAACCAGGCTCACTGAAAAGGGCGTTATTCCCGAAGAATCCAAACCACTGATCTATTATCAGTGATCAAACGCTGACTGACAACAACAGGGATCCTGCTCACGACTGCTCTCGACGAATACGATTGCTTTGAACCACTGTTAATCTCACAATCCACTTCACAAGAGTAGACTGAATTCAAATCTCCCGCTTGCCCTTGATACAGATCCAAACAAAGTCGACTGGTCAACAACTAACCGTTGTGGGCGGGACTAAACAGCGTAAACGTAATGGCGGCGAATTTGAATCTGCGTCATTGCGTGCGCACACACACACACACACACACTCAAAGCCCTGAATGTGCAGCAACGGAGAAAATATTAATAAAATATACATGAAATTATGGGAGAATAAGACAATGAAATAATGATCAAAATGAGCATCTATTTGCAAGACAAGATTAAAAGACTATAGCCTATGCAATAAAAAAAGAATTCAATACAGGCCTAGCCTATGTGTAACTCACTTTAACCCACACATGCTGTAGCGACTCCAAGCCCTGTTGTCGCTTCCGAGGAGAAGCTGGAGTTCGGTATATCCGTATGACGCGCTGCTTGTTGTTTATCACAGAAGCACAGAGTCCAACCAAATGCGTTTTGTGGCATTTAATTAAAACAAATGTCTTTTGGTTCACATACATAGCAGATGTTAACAGTGTACACGTACTGCATGTAATCCGGTGAAAACGATGTAATTGAACAAACAAACGAACGGTCAACAAAAACTACGGCAACCCCGGCCCCCCTCTCTCCATGACAGATTCCATTCACAAAAGAGATGCGCGCCTTATGAAAACTCCGCCCGTGAACACGTGACCTCAAACCCAGCGCGTCACCACCCAGTGATGAGTGACAGCCCACTTAATTATGGCTCCTACACAACCAGCCCCTTAATTATTACACAATATTTATCAACACATCCAATAGTATAAGAGACATAAACAAGGCAAGAATGAACACCACAAATAATTAAATCATCATTAGATGTCCATAATAGTCCAATCTGATATCTTCTTAAGAAAAGTAAAATAAGAATTAATAAGCCATGTCCAAATGAACAACAAAAAAAACTGTTCATGGTCTGTGATAATCCACAAAAAAAAAGTGTCCGAGTCTACACTGAGGCCTAGCACTAAATACACCTAATCTGCCTCAGCCTCCTGCAGCAAACAAACCAGGCAGCTAGTCCGTGTTTTGATCCTCACCTGGCGAACAAGTCCTTTTCGGTCTGGGAAGGTTTGTATGACTCGTCCAACCAGCCATGAGTTCCGTGGAGCTGTATTATCCATAATAAGGACGAGATCCCCCTCTGTGAGATTTCTCTTTGTTCCAGTCCATTTTTGGCGCTCCTGAAGCTGAGGTAAATACTCCTTAACCCATCTCTTCCAGAACAAGTCTGACATATATTGGACCTGTTTCCATCTCCTGTACGCATACATGTCTGTGGGTTGAAATACTCCTGGCGGCAGTGATGGGGAATTCTTTAGAAGCAGCAGGTGATTCGGAGTCAATGCTTCCAGATCATTGACATCCATAGAGGCTTTAGTGATTGGCCGACTATTTATGATTGCTTCAGCCTCACACAGTAAAGTTTGTAGTCCTTCCTCATCCAGATTTTGAGTTTTCAAGGTGGAGTTAAGAACTTTGCGCACTGATCTTATGAGCCGCTCCCATGCACCTCCATGATGGGAGCCAGTGGGTGGATTAAAACTCCATCTTATTCCTCTCTGGAGCAAGACATGATTGATCTGTTCCTTATTCCACTGCTCCATAGCACTTCTCAGCTCCCGCTCTGCTCCTATAAAGTTGGTGCCGTTGTCTGAACGAAGCTCTTGAACTTGGCCTCTTCTCGCAAGAAAGCGTCTGAGCGCATTTATAAAAGAGTCCGTATCTAACGAGGGAGCAACTTCAATGTGTATGGCCCTGATGGCCAAGCAGGTAAAAATGACGCCATACCTCTTCACCATGCTCCTTCTGCTCCGTACTTCAAAAGGCCCGAAGTAATCTACACCCACACGAGAGAAGGGTGGCTCATCTGGAACAACTCTTTCATAAGGCAAGTCCGCCATCTGCTGGTGAACTGGCAAAGCATTCAGGCGGCGACAGGTAATACATTTTGACAGCACCTTTCTTATTGCAGTACTGGCTCCGGTTACCCAGTATCGCTCTCTCAACTTTGACAGCATGTGATTACGACCTGCATGTCCCACTTGACGATGTACATGCTGTAGTAGGAGCTCTGTAATATGGAGACCTTTGGCCAGTATGATTGGATGCTTCACTTCCACAGGCATAGAAAGTTTGCTGAGACGCCCTCCAACTCTCAGGACTCCTTCAAGTAACTGTGGGCAGAGCTTACGAAGGTGACTAGTTGCTTTCACTGGCTGCCCCTTTTCCAGACTCGCCAGTTCCTCCGGATATGTTCTTTGCTGGCAGTACCTTATAATGGCCAATTCAGCCTTCTCCATATCCTCTACTTCGAGTATGTGGGCGCCAGTGGTCCTCTTGAATCTTTCCATTTCCTCATCCTCAGAGGATTTCTGCTGCTCTCTCATGATGTCAGATTGTGACAGCACCTGGTATAATTGTTTTCTCTTCCTCACGCAGGACAGAAGCCAGCTTTTTATTCTCAGTATCCACGCCACTGATGTTTTAAGGCGTGTCCAGGAAGAAAAGTACTGGAACAGATATGAAATGGGCTCTTCTTCTGTCTGCACAGCATTTACCACAGTACCTTTTTCAGCTCGGGATCTTCGGGAGGGAGGTGCCCAAGACCTTGAGGACTTACAGGCCACTCACTCTCCGGACGTAAAAGAAAGTGAGGTCCTGACAACCACGTAGCATTTTTGACAAACGGCTCGACTTTTACCCCTCTGGACGCCATGTCTGCTGGATTGCTGCTGGTATCCACATACCTCCATTGAGTAGCACTGGAAGCGTTCAATATCTGTGAGACTCGGTTAGCCACAAACACTTTATACCGTGAAGTCTCATTCCGAATGTATTTAAGGACGGATTCACTATCTGTCCAAAATACTGATTCAACAAGTTCCATCTGTAACTCCTTCTTCCAGAGCACATCCATTCTGCTTGCCATGGTTGCTGCTATGAGTTCCATTCTGGGAATAGTCACTGTTTTACGAGGAGCCACACGGGATTTCCCCATCACGAAAGCAGAGTGCAGCTCTGAATTTGGATTTTTTGATACCAGGTAAGTGACTGTTCCATATCCGTTTTCACTTGCATCACAGAAATGGTGCAACTGTGCAGCACAGACATCTCCAAAGTGTGGTGGTTTCAGACACCGATCCACTTCAAATTTGTCCAGCAGAGGGAGCTGCTGAATTAGCTTGATCCATTGCTTTGCGATGGATTCAGGAACATGATCATCCCATCCTATTTCTCTCCTGCACAGATCTCTCATTATCCTTTTGGCAGTTAGAATCACAGGACTGAGCATCCCAAGGGGATCATATATGGAGGCAATGGTCGAGAGCATTCCTCTTCTGGTGAGTGGTCTTTCCTTGATCTGGACTCTGAACTTAAACGTATCCGATTTAATTGACCATTCAACTCCCAGCACTCTCTCCACTTGCAAAGAATCAAATTCCATATCCAAAATCTCCGTACCTTTTGCTCTATGATTTTCCGGGATGACATCCAAGACTGCTGCTCTATTGCTCATCCACTTCGTGAGAGTAAATCCTCCTCTGGAACACAGTGAGAACAACTCCTGATACTGTTGCACAGCTTCCTCTTCAGTGGCCACAGACACTAGGCAATCATCAACATAGAAACAATGATAGATCCTTTGTGCAGTTTCTTCTCTGTAAAGATGCCCGTAGTCCTCTGCACACCTTCTGAGGGCATAGTTTGCGCAGCTGGGCGATGACGTGGCCCCAAACAAATGCACTCTCATCCGGTACTCATTAGGTCCTTTCTCCATATCACCATCTTGCCACCAGAGAAACCTGAGCAGATCTCTGTCATTGGGGGTGACCAACACCTGGTGGAACATTGACTCTATGTCAGCCATTATCACCACCGGTTCCTTCCTGAAACGGGTCACCACACCAATCAAGGAGCTGGTTAAGTCTGGGCCTTGTAGGAGGTGAGCGTTTAACGCTGTACCTTGACAGCTTGCTCCACAATCAAACACCACTCTGAGCTTCTTTTTTGTGGGATGATAAACACCGTGGTGTGGGATATACCATACTTTGCCATCGCCACGGTCCAGCTCCTCTTCAGGCACCATCTCTGCATAGCCTTTCACCACCAGCTCATCAATAAAGGTGTTATACTCAGTGAAAAAGGTTGGATCCTTCTGCAGCCTCTTCTTCAACTGAAATAAGCGCTGCACAACCATTTTCCGGTTATTAGGCATTTTGATGCTCATTTGCTTCAATGGTAAGCTGATCTGATAATGCCCATCCACTTGTTTTGTTGTATTTGTCACCTTTTCCAGGAACTTTTGATCGTCTCGTGACAGAGCAGGCATTTCATCCATGGTGCTCTCTGGGAAATCGTTTTTGAATTGCTGCTGCCACAGCTCGTCCAGATTCACGACTGAAACTCGGTTGACAGTTAATTCTGGCTGACTGCAGGCAACCGTCTCTCTGCTTCCTGCACCAAGTGGTCCATTAACAGTCCATCCCAGCCTAGTCCTAGTTGCAAATGGTCCTCCGTTTACACTGCACACCACTTCTAGTGGCTCCAGGGCCCTTGGCACATTTGTCCCAATCAGGAGCTCTATACCAGCATCAATTTGTGGTAAGTGGACGTGCTTCAGGTGAGGCCATTTTTTAATATCCCTTTTTATAGGAATATTTCCTTTATACACTGGCATGGATTCCTGTGTGTACACCTTTGGCAGCTCCAAAAACTCCTCTCCATCCAGTGCAGCAACTTCAAGCCCAGACACCATGTTGCTTCTCACGACCTTCTCCTGCCCCATCGTCCGGAGAAGTATATTTCCTTTTCTTCCTGTCAGGTTGAGCTTGTTTATCAGAGACTCCGTACAAAAGACTGCAGTGCTCCCTTGGTCCAGAAATGCATAAATTGTGACTATATTGCTTCCTTTCTTTGATTTAACTTGAACGGGCACAATTGGCAGCTTACAATCCTGGTCCCCAGCCCCTGTAAGGCCACTTGATACCAGAGTATTGTCAATAGAGACCTCATCACCCCTTTCAGTCTGCACAACACTATACGCAGTTTCTTTGTGGAGGACAGTAGGGTGTTTAAGGCTACACTTAGTACAGGAAATCCTTTTACGGCAGTGCTTGCTCATGTGTCCTGTACACAAACAACCGAAGCAAATGCCCTTTCCCTTTAGAAAATCAATTTTCTTCTCATGTGCCATCCTTGCCAACTGCATACACATTTCCAGTGCATGTCCTGCTCCACAATAGAGACACGTCTTGTGTTCTGGTGCCTTCACATCCTTGTTTGCAGACTGTGCCTTCTGCCCTGTGGGACCCACTGTAGTGGCAAAGCTGGCTCCCTTAAGGCGAGGTTGTGACTTTGGTTTGAATGCAACTTTACCGGTTATTGTGGGGGGATCTTGAATACTGCCAAAGACTGGATCTGTTAAAATTTTTATTTGTTTTTCGATGAAATCCACAATGTCACTGAACTTTGCTCTCCTTCCCTGACGTTCCTGCAGATCACAAACCCGGCTCCTCCATTTGTCCCTGAGCTTATAAGGAAGCTTTCTTATAACATTCAGCATATTTGAGGGCATGTCCCAATCATGCAGGTATTGCACGTCCTCCATAACATTACAACAGCCCTGAAGAAACAGGCTGTAATCCTGTAGTGCTCTTACATCTTCGCTCTTAATGTTGGCCCATGAAAGGGCTTTATCCATATAGGCCGCAGCAACCTTTTGTTCGTTTCCAAAATGCTCCTTCAATAAAGCTTTTGCTCTCATGTATCCATTGTCAGGATTGATATATTGACAGCTCCTTATCAGTTCTCTAGCATGGCCTTTAGTGTGCTGTTCCATGAAATATAGACGATCTGAATTATTATTCGTATTTCTCTCAACTCCATTTTGAAATGCTTTTATGAAGGTGTGGTACATTAATGGGTCCCCATCAAACACAGGGATCTCTCGCTTTGGCAGAGCGGCGAGACATTGTTGCTGAATTAAAAGAGTTGTTATTTCATTCTGCTTTTTCATAATTCCCAAAACTTCATTGTTATTTATCACATCTTCTTCATTTACTTGTGTGTTTAAAATGGGTCCATGCACAAGCTGTGTGTTGGCCAAATCCGGAGGACGCACTGAACTTTGTCCAGCAGAGGGAGCTGTTGTGTATTTGAGAGAGTATTCTTCGTCATTTTTGGTTGCATTTTGTGTTACATGCATTGCTGGAATAAACTCTCCTGCATGAACATTGAAAGTTTGCCTAGACTCATTCTTTTCAACATAAGAATCCATTCCATTTGAGACACGTGATGCTGCTTTTGACGTTGCTTTTGCATTCGAAACCTTTGATGACTTTCCACTGATAGAACTTCTTGTTTTGAGAATGTTCAATGTTGCCATTTTTTCAGCAATTTCCGTGGTTAATTGCAATTTCTCTTTCCTTTTTCTTAATCTTTCTTCTTCTTCTTCCAGTGAGTGTCTTTCTTCCAATAACTTTTGTCGAGCACCCAAAGCAGCAAGCTCTGCTTCAGTCTTTAAACGTGCAGAAGAAGTGGTAGACAGTGAGATACATGTTCCAATGTTTGAAGCACTGTCTGAAGGTTTCAGTTCATCAGCAGTTTCCTTTGTGTTCAAACAATGTTCGATTACTCCATTTGTTTCATTTGTTTGAGCCAAGGATGACTTTCCGTTTGTTTCAAACAAACCCTTGTCACTTACATCGGGTTCACTTTCATCGAGCCACTTTTGAACATCATTTTTAAATGTTTCACTGTATGTCATTATGCTCGAAAACCACTCAATTTGTTGTGCAGTTTTATCCTTTGGAAATAAGGGCAACACTTCCTCGTGAGCAATGATGGCCTTTTCACTCAATTCATTCAATGCTCCAAGAGATTCCTTTACTTGAAACACATTTTCCTTTTTATGCATCATTACTTTCATTTCAGGTATTAAGGCTTTCATTTTACTCACAAAACCTTTGCGTTCATGTTGTAATTTTTCCAACTTTAGGAGAAACGCTTTTTCAGTAAGTTTACTTTGCCTTTTAGGCTTTGCACCTGGAAATGAGGCCACACCATTTATTTCACTCATTTTCCCTTTATTTCTTTCAGTGAACCTTTGCATTTATACATCCAGCTACAACAAATACGTCATTTTCATTTCAACCAAGCAGCATTGTCATTTCCCATGAAACTCCATCTGAACATCGCATTATTTAATCCACATTACATAAGCGTCAATAGCAGCGAAAATCCACTTTTACACACGGGCATCCAACAAGTATCCTTTCATCCAAATGCTCCAATTGTAAATACTTCATGTATTATTGCAATAAGGATTCCATATCCACATACAAACTACCACAGGTAAGCTTACCTGGCCTCCTCGCGTTTGATGCGGCTCTTTGCCTGCGCGTAGATCACTGATGCACTTACTTGTCGCGTTCAGAGTGGATTGATATTGCGAGCGATGGCTTTCGGCAAATGCTCTGTTTTTGTTGACTTAATGTAGCGACTCCAAGCCCTGTTGTCGCTTCCGAGGAGAAGCTGGAGTTCGGTATATCCGTATGACGCGCTGCTTGTTGTTTATCACAGAAGCACAGAGTCCAACCAAATGCGTTTTGTGGCATTTAATTAAAACAAATGTCTTTTGGTTCACATACATAGCAGATGTTAACAGTGTACACGTACTGCATGTAATCCGGTGAAAACGATGTAATTGAACAAACAAACGAACGGTCAACAAAAACTACGGCAACCCCGGCCCCCCTCTCTCCATGACAGATTCCATTCACAAAAGAGATGCGCGCCTTATGAAAACTCCGCCCGTGAACACGTGACCTCAAACCCAGCGCGTCACCACCCAGTGATGAGTGACAGCCCACTTAATTATGGCTCCTACACATGCTTAATAATCTGTAAGGACAAGACAACATATTGAATAGATGCAGATTTCTGCAGTTACACACCTTTTCTTTGTTTTCTAATTTCACATAAAAAAATCTGTAAAATATTACTTTGTAAAAATACAGACAAGTTCCTTTTAAAAAAATTTAAAATTTATGTAAAACCAAAATACATGCAATTACCTGTAAATGTAATAGTTGACCTTAAATTACAGCAAATATCTGTAAAATAACAGGCATTCACTGTATAATGACAAAATAATAAAATCCTGTAAAAAAGAAAAAAATACAGACCATTACCTGTAAAATTACACTTTTTTTTTTACAGTGTAGGCAACATAAATAAAAGCCCAAAATGTAGAAATGTACATTATTTATTTACTTAACAACAATCAAATAGTACAAGAACATAAATAAGACAAAAAAATGAACAGAAAAAAATGTATCTTTTTGATCTTCTCGAATTGATAGTGCCTATCAGAGCTAGGCATCATGTATGACAGTTGCCAAAGTGAGATATGAGCTACAAAATGACCATCCTGCCATGAGCTATATAGGAGGCATATCTTGTATGTACATATAGGGCTTATATGTGGATATAAAGAAGCAATACAGGAGACCTATATGGCCTGTATATGCACATATATGCACCTCAGTTTTGCCTATATGTGGCATATATACGCATATATGCAGCATATATATTATCATATATGTGCATATATGCACCTCAGTTTTGCCTATATGTGGTATATATACGCATATATGCAGCATATATATTATCATATATGTGCATATATGCTGTAGATATGCAGCATATATGTGCGTATATGCTGCATATATACAACATATATGCTGCATATAGGTTTCATATATGTGCATATATCCACATATAGGTTCTTTCCGTGTGGGATAAACCCATATAAAATGTACTCTTTATTACAAGTGGCAAAAAAATATTTAAAGCAACAGCGTAACCAAAATGGAAATTCGTTCATTATTTACTTTACTTAATGTCACCCCAAACACGACTCTTTGTTTCATGGAACACAACATCCAGCTGTGAGAAGATCAACAAAGCCCTTAACACCACAGTAGAGTAAAAGTTGTAACAATTTATCAGTTAATTATTTTTTAGTTTTTTCATCTTAATTGCTTTTAATATCTAAATAATAGCCAAGTGAAAACATTACAGTGTTTCCAATATGCTTCTAATTTATTAAGTCCCTTTACTGTTGAAGCTGCTCTCTCAATTTTAAATGGACAAACTCTGTCCCTGACTGCCTTTCACAGAGTCGGAGTTTACAGCAATCTTATTTTTGTTGATTTGCTGTTAAATGTTTTTTTTTTCTCACTCTTGTGTGCATGAAGCTGGAACTAATCATCTTCACACTCTGGCTCCAAAATGTAGATATCATCTCCTCTGCAGATATTTACCCCTTTTATTGCTTTAAAACTATTTGCCCAGTTATTTCTTCTTTTTTTTTAATGCTGTAACAAAACTGTTCTGTTATTCCATTTGTTCATCTTTTAATGACATTTTTTAAACTTCTTGTGTAATTTTATTGTAAATTTTTTGACAAAGTAAAAATCTTTCATATTTAAAGCTAGGGTAGGTAATCCTGTTCAGAAACACTTTTTTTTATACTGGGTGAAATGGTCCTTCCATCCTGAGAGTAGTCAATACATTATGTGTTCAGAAAAAGGAATGAAAAAAATCAGACCTCTGTAGCAGCTGCAGGACAGTAAAAACTCTGACCAATCACTGCCATTCGGTGCGAATGTAAAGAACCAATCAGATGCCTTCATGTCTCGTGCCCGAGCCCCACTGCGTGCGCTGCCCTGCGTGCACTCATCACATGTCACCGTTCTCGGAAACATTCAGCTCACTACACCGAGTAAGCAGGAGTTTGCGGCACAATGGAAGAGAAAATGCAGCAAAATCTACCAATGCCAGCTTTGCTGGTAACTGCTCGCCCTGATAAAAAGCCTAAAAAAAAAAAGAAAATCGGAGGCAGAAAAGGCTGCAAGCCTGCAACGAAACAGGCACTGGATAAAGCCAGAGGACAAACTCGCGTCAACATTGCAGCATTTGAATGGTGGAGACAACTGAGGGAGCAAAAGTGATGAAAAGCGATGCCGAGGTTGCGTTCTTTCTGCTGAACAGGTAATTATTTGTTTTGCTTCGGGGGGATTTGTTATTTCCATGATATATGTTACGTTAGGCAACGTAGTTACTTTTGTAGCTAGTATTAGCCCAATGCTAACATTAGCTTCTCTGTCGGTGTAAGCCAGTTACGTTACAGGTCTGCTTATCTGACTTTTAGGACATGACATTTTGAACATATTGCACAGCCATAGTCGCAAGTGTCTGCATTATAATTGTGATAAAATGACGTTAATATTGCTTATAAACGGGACAACTGTGGTGATGTGGCATATGTGTTTTGTTAGCTACGAGAAGAAATGTTTGTTACTGTGTGAAATGGAAACAAAGTTTTGTTGTCATTCATTGTGTGTCTTTGAGATGCAGTAATTATTGTCAGATGTGTAATTGTGATATTCTTCCTAAAGGTAAATCACTGCCAAAGGAGTAGATCACCACAGCAGACGACGCCTCATGCAAAGCCTGACCTGTCAGCCATCCCTGGACACTCCTTTTCTTATATATATTTATTTCTTATTTATTATATGTAAATACAGATTGTTTATGACAATCAAAAGCAGCGAAAGTACAGATACTTGTGTAAAAAAGTATTTATCTTAGGTCTCTCTTGTTCGTTTTTTTTTTAAAAATAAAACAAAAAGTGTTATACCACATTCATTGTCATTATTCATTTAGCATGTAAGGAGGTAAGATAAGTAATAGCTTGCTTATGCTGAAATGGTAAAGGAAAGGCATTTATCGTTTCAAAATATTTATTCCAACATGACAAAAATACTCGGCTTTCCTGTGACCTGCAGCTGACTCCGACTGTGGATGCGCGTTCATGTTTGTGGGGGCGTAGCTTTGGACGGAGTACTGACGGGAGGGGGTGGAGCTTAGAAGAAGTGCCGCTTTCAAATCTTGCTAGCTCTCCAACATTACCTACTATAGCTTTAAATAGTGTCTTACCTGACTGCCTATCTCTCTCCGTAGTGAGCCGAGTACAGAAGTGTTTTTGCCACTTATTCATGTTGTGCAGCTGTTTCAACACTATTAGACCAGGTTTTCATTAATCTCGTCTTGTACCATATTACGCCGTTTTTGGTTTGCTTTTGAGGGACCTTTCAAAGAGATTGCCTTTCAGACACAGTGTTTGGTACTACAATCTTGCAACCAATTACACTTATTTTACAATTATCATATGATGGAAAAAAGTGTTCCATTTTCAAGAGAATTGTTGTTAAATAGTGACTAATCACAACATGATTCTGCACATGTGGATAGTAAATCTTCGTCAGGTGATATTGATAATGTGCCTGTGTTTCCAAGGCTATTCCCCAATTTAACTGGATTCAATTTGTCAGTTGTCTAGTAATTTGCTTCAAGAATCAAGACCTGAATGTAGTTTTGGGGGCCTTCCCTGAAAATGTTTACAACTAAACAACTAAACACTAAAAACATTGTGCATGAGCGCCCCCTGCTGCCTGATAATGTAATCTTTTCTCTGGCTTGTGGAACTAACTGATCACAGTTAGGGAATCAGGGAACGTTGCTGACATCTGTCAAAATGGTGCTATATTTTAGCAAACAAGACCGTGATTAAGGTAAGATAAAGTTAGATTTGGTGATGTAGGCCTACACACCCAACTCAGAAACCGAAAAAAAAAAAACTAAGCTGTCACAAGATTCCTTGCCTACTGCTCTCAGAAATTGCAGGATTTAAAGTTATAATACTGTGCACACACAGAGACATAACAGAAAAAAATGATTATACATGCAGCAGACTTAAAACTTGACAACAAATCACATTTATTTCATAAGACGAATTACTGAAAAGAGGTAAAACATATTTTTTAAAGCCTGTCATAATATTATTCTGTCACATTATGACGTTGCAGTTACGTTAACAATATGTCATGAAATTACCAAAACATCACGAATATATTCATTTTTCGTTTACTTTAATTTATTCTGTAGGTATACGTCTTGCACGCGTAAGTTACACATATGTAAAAAAACACAAAAAAAACACAGTGTTGACTGATGCAATCTGCAGATCTGGTGCCTCATGCTTGCTGGGAATGATACAATCATGAACGTTTTTTGTACATTTAAACTTGCTATTGTCTTTCAAACGTACAGAATACTAAACAAACATAAATAAAATATTTTTTAATAGAAATTGCAGTCTGATAATGAAATTACGAATGAAATTCGTAATGAAAAAAACGAATGAAATTACGAAATTACGAATGAAATTGCGGTCCCGTGACGTTGCAGTTCCGTTGCCAGAAAGTCAAGAAATTACCAAGTTATTACGAATAGAGTACGTATCTGGAACGTTGTTGGTTATCTTATAACCTTAGGAGGACGTACTGACGACGTTGTGGGTTGGTAATATGATGGTAATGAAATTCCGAGCATGCGACGTTGTAGTTACGTTGTCAGTTAGTAAGGTCATGACGTGACCAAAAAGTACGAATACATTACGTAACGGTTACGTCGTGTGTTAGCTGGGTATGTGCATTTGTACTAAACAACAGATGTTGCAGTAAACAACATTAGATCATATTCGTTGTATTAAAATGACAAAACTCAACCCAGTCTCTTTTTGATATATTTCAGTTTTATCAATATAAAAGTAAAAGGTAAAGTTACAAGAAGCTATACAAACAAAGCAAACAATTTAGTCAAACATAAAAAGTCAGCGCTCGATCTAGTCTAACCATACAATGGTACAGTTAAATAGCTTATAAAGTTATGAAACTTCCCCTCAGCCAAAACGATTGCACAGGGAACAAATTATAGATTTACGTTACGAGACCAAAGATCGCCCGTTAGATATACACAAGACTAATCATGTTTAACCACTACAGAGACGCCAGAGACCGCGGCACCTCAGAACGTCTAGCCGAGCAAAGGCTGTTCCAGGCGGGGTACATGAGCGCTGAGCGCCCGGTCATCGCTGGATCTCACAACTGGATACAATTTTCATAAATCTTTATAAATAAACCACAGATTTGAGCTTTAAACAACTACATTTTCGCCTGAAAAACTCTTAAAACTACATTTCATGATACAGAAATAGTAGTATTATATGTCAACTGTATTAAAAAATGTCGCTTCTTATGTTGTCATTCTCCGTGGCGCTGCCTTGTCAGCTGTCAATCAAGCTGTCAATCAAAGTTAACCACGCCCTTATTGTCATATATTTTATATCTAAATACGATCTAAACTAACGAGTTAGAAAAAAATTCACAGCCCTCATGGTTGTCAGGCACTCGGAAGCTATCGAAAAATACAATAAAAGTCCATGGGACCAACCTGTAAAAACATGAATTTATGCTGTGAAAACGGACATTTTAACATGGGGGCTATGGACTTTTGCTCCCTTTTGGGACCTGCCCCTAGCGGATTTTCGATGTATTGCAGTTTTTCGCACTTCCGGGTAGGCTTCATTTTTCAGATCAGAATGTTGCCGCTTGGTAGAAACGGGCGTATATGTTGGCGTAAGATTATGCTTACACTCCTCTCACCGCCTGATTTATGAAGCTGTGCGTACCTTTGAAATCCAGGCAAAGAGTATTGACAAATCCGGCGAAACACGGAAGTAAAGCAGCGCCGCCATTACTGCGTGCCTTGCTGCTAAGGAAGTAGTGTTGGTCCCGTAGGCGGCTGTAGCAGATGTAGTTGTACGAAATGTTGTACAGTAGCCCTGCTGTATGGCTACAACACTTCCCTCGGCCGGCCATGCAGTCACACACTACTTCGAGAACTTTGCAGTTTTCTCTCTGTATTGTTACTGAGTACTGACACATTATGGTACGAGTTCACTGCCTGTGAAAACCTCACAACACCTTTTAATGTGATGAGCTCATCTGCGAAGGTATGCAGTATCTGGCCAATCCATCCGAAGCTCAGTAATTCTGACCTTCAATCAATGCCCTGTAGTTTAGGTTCTGAAGCTCGCATGCCAGATGATTAATAAAATAATCTTGAATACCTGTAAAATGCCAACTCTCACGCTTTCTTTTTTTAATTTTTTTTTATTGCATAACACATTTGATACAATTTTCAAAAAAATAAAATAATCTTGTAATACAAAATTCATTTAGATACAGTTCACGTTTTCAAAAGGAATAAAAAATTAAATAAATAAAAATAAATAAAGTAACAAATACACATCAGCCAATAGAGAATTGAGACAAATATCATACAAGTAACAAATAATCTGTATAAAAATGATAAATAACATAAAAGTATACAGCCAGAGTATCAGACAGTAAATATCAGTTAAATTAATTATAAAGTTAACTTATTGCATACATTTTGATGCTGATTTACCATCTAATCCAGAGATACATTCTATATAATTTTTTAAGTCAAGTTTAAAAACATTGAAAAGAGGTATGTTCTTCATAAATTTCGATTTATGAATAAAGAAATTTCCAAGCAAAATTAATAAGTTGACTATATATTGTACAGAGGAGTTTGAGTCAGAAAAGTAAAAGAAGACGTCAAAATTAGATAAGTGAATGTTTGAGCCAAGTTGTCCATTAATGAAACACTGTATATCATTCCACAGAGAAGAGCTATGTGAACAGCTATAGAATAAATGGTCAAATGTTTCTGTTTCCAGAGAGCAGAAGCTGCATTTTTCGTCTACAGTAGGGATAAATTTAGAGATAATCTTGTTACAGGGGTAATAATGGTGAAGAATTTTAAATGTTATTTCTTTTACTTTGTTTGTAATTAAAAATGTATGTGGGTTACTCCATGCTTTATTCCAATTAATATTTTCATACAAGGGGGACCATTTGTATCTGGAAGCAGGGATAGATTTTGCACATAAAATGTTTTTTATTACTTTGTTGTTGACTTTTCTGTCTAGAAAAGGTAGACCATTTATTGAAACACTGCTGGAGAAAGATATATTAATTTGATCCAACTCTGACTCATCTCTAAGTAGGGTGATGATCCCATGGGGTATAGCTCTGGTTACAATATCAAATTCTTTTCTTGGAGGATGGAAATTAAATTTATGTGTAAAATCGTCATAAGGTAAAATTTGATTTGAGTTATTTAATAATTGGGATACCAGTATAATATCATGTTTAAACCAGTTTTTCAAAGATAAAGTTTGGCACAATGTTCCACAAACTGTTTGGATTTTTTAGAAATCTTTTTATCCAGTTGATTTTTAATATCTCATTAAAAAGTGAGAAGTCAATTACAGATAACCCCCCGTCCTCAATTTTATTAGTCAAGATGTTTTTCCTGATTTTATGGGGTTTCTTCCTCCATATAAAGTTATATAATAGTTTGTCTAGATTGGCACATTGTAATTTAGGTATTTCTATTGATGTAAATAAATATGCTGCTCGTGAGAGACCTTCTGCTTTAGAAAGAAGAACCCTGCCATACATAGATATATCTCTTGCGAGCCAAGAGTCAAACTTTTTATTAATAGAGTCATGTAGTAATGAGATATTACTCTCTGTCATCAACTTGTGATTATGACTGATTTTAATTCCAAGAAAAGTTACTACATTATTTATATTTATTCCACATATTTGACCCAAATGCTTATTTTTAAGAGAAAACAGCTCACATTTTGAAAGATTTAGATTCAAGCCTGAGCTTTCAGCAAATTGGTTTACAATATTTAGTGCAACTCCTATTTGGGATTCATTTTTTAGAAACAGGGTTGTGTCATCCGCCAGCTGTGAGATTTTTATTTCTCTTTCATTTAATGTAATTCCTTTGAATGAACTCCTGTGAATTAAATCACAGAGAATTTGAGCCACAGTCAAAAATAGAAGAGGCGAGGTTAAGATAGAAGCTAGAATCTTATAGTCATTATTTAGCAATGTAATGGGACGCCAATTTTCAATTAATAGAGAGTCTTTGTGAGGTTTTGGAATAAGTGTTATGACACCTTGCCTCAGAGAAGGAGGAAGCTCCCCTCTGTCAAGAGATTCTTTGAAGACAGCCAGAAGAAATTTACCTAGTGACTCAGAGAAACATTTATACATCTCAGAGGTCAGGCCATCACAGCCTGGTGATTTATTGTTCTTTAATTGAGTTATTCCCCAAATAATCTCCTCAAGAGTTATGTCCTGGCAGCAGATTTTATTATATTCTGCATCTACACCTTTAGGTGAGTTAATCAAGCTAAATATTTCCTCTGGATCTTTGAGATTAATATCTTTTGAGTAAAGTTTTTCCATAAAAAGCACTTATATAGTTTGATATCTCTCTACTGTCCTCACTAATCTTTTCCCCAATGTCAAGTTTTCTTATAGTATTGATTTCATTTCTTCTTTTTTCCATGTTAAAGAAATATCTACTGTTTTTCTCACCCCGTTCCATCCAATTCCTACGTGACCTTATAAAAGCTCCTTTCGCTTTGTTCTCATATAAAATATCTAGTTGACTTTGTAATTCTAATAAGGCATTAGGCCTATTATCTTCTTGGCTCAAATGCTCTTTTTCAGTAAGTTTGTTAATATTGTTGATTAGCGTGTAAGTTACATTTTTCTTTTTGTGCGCCAATATCTTGCCATAACCCGAGCAGACGCCTCTAATTTTATATTTGAGAAGTTCCCACGATGTCCCAAAATTATTCCCTTTTCTAGCAGCCTCCCACTGTTCTGAGATAAGGAGTTCTATTTTCATTTTTAGCTCTTCATGAGATAGTAGAGAATTATTTAATTTCCAGTAACCGCTAGAGAATCTCCCTCTTTGTTCCCTGCTGACCTGAATAGCTAAAGAGATGGCCTTATGGTCTGTCAGAACAGCAGGAGAAACAGTGCATGACTCAATGGAGGGCTCTAAATCAGCCGAAATCAACCAGAAATCTATCCTGGACTGTAGCGTGTGGCTTTTATTGCTTCAAGTTTATGTTTTCAACAATGTATTTTTTTCCTCCATATATCAATTAGGTCCATCCTTTTCGTGAAGTCAATTAGTTTTTTTGAATTTGGAGTTAGTTTTGGTGGGCACCTGTCTAATCGGTTGTCCATTACCATATTAAAGTCACCGCCCAAAATTACTTTAGCTAAAGGATATTTAGACATCAACTCATTTAATACAGAGTCCAGTTCTTCCAATAATTTTGAATTTTGTGAGAGTGAGCAGTACCCATAGATGTTGACTAAAATAAAAAATGCATCTTCCTGTAATGAGGACGCTGATGCAGCATTAGAATCCATATGCAGAAGTTTATTGCAAATATCAAACAAACACGTGGAAACGGGCAGAGGGTCGATAACAGCAAAGCAGTCCGATCTTTCAACAATCCAAGGGATAATCCAAGAGACGTTAGTGAGAAACCAGGCAGAGAAGTCAAACCTTGAGATCAGTCCACACAAGCAAACAATCCAGAAAGGGAAATCCGTAGAATCAATGGTCAGAGAACGAGTCAGAATCATACACATGCAGACAATCAGAATATCAGGAAAACCGCTTGGTAAGGCAGGGTTAACTGGCAATACTTCGCGATGAGAAAGCACATGGTCCCAGCTTAAGTAGTCCCAAACAGGAAGTGAATGTAGAAGCAGCAGAGGGAGCGCTCAGTCAGTACTCGGGTGATGGCTCCCTCTGCTGGCTTGGCATTACAGAACCCCTCCCTCTAGGAGCGACTCCTGGAGCTCGGCGAGGACGTCCCCGCGGTCGGGGTGCTGGACGGTCAGGTCTGGCTCGATGGAATTCCTCCGTGAGCGATGGATCCAGAATGTCGTTGGCGGCAACCCATGACCTCTCCTCAGGTCCATAGCCTTCCCAGTCCACCAGATATTGGAGCTGACCCCCTCTACGCCGAGAGTCCAGTAACTCTTTTACCTGGTAGGCGGGCATACCACCTACATCCAGGGGTGGCGGTGGTTCTGGGATCATCTGGCCGGGGTCAGCCTCCGGGTGGACCGGTTTGAGAAGGGACACATGGAAAGAGGGAGAGATACGGTAGTTAGAAGGAAGCTCCAGCTGGTACGTTACCTCATTAATTCGTCTGAGAATCTTGAAAGGGCCTACGTACCTTGGGCTGAGCTTCCTGCTGGGCAGCCGCAGCTTGATGTCCCTCGTAGAGAGCCAGACCCGCTGTCCAGGTTCGTAGGGAGGGTGTGGACGTCGGCGTCTGTTGGCCTGGATCTCCTGATTCCTTACGGCCCGTTGAAGACGCACATGAGCACTGTCCCACACCCTCTCACTACGTTTAATCCAGTCGTCTACTGCCGGAACCGAGGAAGGTTCACCCGACCACGGGAACATAGGGGGCTGATACCCCAGGACACACTGGAAGGGGGTGAGGCCTGTAGATGCATGAGTGAGTGAATTCTGGGCATATTCGGCCCAGGGAAGAAACTCTGACCATCTATGTTGTTCCCTACTACAATAGGTTCGTAGATAACGGCCAATCTCCTGGTTGAGTCTCTCCACCTGGCCGTTGCTCTGAGGATGGTATCCAGACGTGAGGCTAACGTTAATATCCAATTGTTTGCAGAACGTTTTCCAGACTTGGGAGGTGAATTGTGTTCCTCTGTCGCTGACAATGTCCTCAGGTAAGCCATAGATGCGGAATACATGGTTGAAGAGAGCTAAAGCTGTTTCCATGGCTGTAGGTAATCCCTTTAATGGAATTAACCGGCATGACTTTGAGAATCTGTCGATGATGACTAGAATGGTTGTGAATCCGTCAGATGGTGGCAGGTCAGTGATGAAGTCAATAGAGAGATGAGACCATGGTCGTTGTGGGATGGGTAATGGTTGAAGTAGGCCTGAGGGTAATTCCTTGGGGGTCTTGGATTGAGCACAGATCTGACAGGACTTGATGAAGATGGTTGTGTCTTTGGTCATTGAAGGCCACCAAAATGAGTTCTTTAACAGATGGAGGGTGCGTGATATACCTGGATGTCCTGAGCTGATGGATGTATGAACCCATTGGAGTACTTGGTGACGCATGTCTTGGGGTACGTATTGTTTGTTTGGTGGGCATTGTGGTGGTGGCGGATCTTGTTCTTGTCTGCGTTGAATTTCCTCCATGATGTCCCATGAGACTGGAGCCAGAATGACAGTGGGTGGTAGAATGGTTTCGGGTTTGAAATCCTCTATAGGAGGGTCATGCTTACGGGAGAGTGCGTCTGCCTTACTGTTCTTGCTGCCTGGTCGATAAGTAACGGTGAAATCAAAACGAGTGAAGAAGAGGGCCCATCGAGCTTGGCGAGGATTAAGTCTTTTTGCTCCCTTTATATACTCAAGGTTCTTGTGGTCGGTGATGACTTGGAATGGGTAGCGAGCGCCCTCTAGCCAATGTCTCCACTCCTCAATGGCTGCTTTCATGGATAATAATTCCTTATTACCAACATCGTAGTTCTTTTCTGCACTCGTGAGTTTTCTGGAGTAAAATGCACATGGATGAAGCTTGCCTGGTTGTCCATGACGTTGGGAGAGAACAGCTCCTATACCGCAGTCTGATGCATCCACTTCCAAGACAAACGGTAGATCAGGATCAGGATGTTTCAGGATGGGAGCTGAGGTGAAACTTGACTTGAGGGTGGTAAAAGCATGGCTTGCTTCTTCATTCCAACCGAGTTTCTTGGGTTTGTCCTTCAAGAGTGAGGTGAGAGGAGAGGCGATAGTGCTGTAATCTCTGATGAAACGGCGGTAGAAGTTGGCAAAGCCTAGAAATCTCTGAAGCTCCTTAATGGTAGTAGGTTGAGGCCAATCCGTGACTGCTTGAACTTTGATTGAGTCCATCCTCACTCCCTGGTGACTGACTTGATAGCCAAGAAAAGATGTCTGATGGACATGGAACTCACATTTCTCAGTTTTGACAGAGTTGGTTCTCCAGTAGACGTGATAATACTGCACGCACATGAGTAACATGTTCAGTCTCTGTCTTGGAATAAATCAAAATGTCGTCGATGTAGGCAATAACAAATTTGTTCATGAAGTCCTTGAAAATTTCATTTATAAAGGATTGAAAGACAGCTGGGGAGTTGGCTAACCCATAGGGCATTACCTGGTACTCGAAGTGCCCCCTAGTGGTGAGAAATGCAGTCTTCCATTCATCACCTTCTTTGATCCTGATGAGATTGTATGCGCTTCGTAGGTCTAGTTTGGTGTAAATGGTGGCCTCTCGTAGTTGTTCCAGAGCCGGGGGTACCAAAGGCAAGGGATAGCGGAATTTTACTGTGACATTGTTAAGTCCACGGTAATCTATGCAGGGTCTTAAACCACCATCCTTTTTACTCACGAAGAACCCGGCGGCTGCAGGAGATGTGGATGGACGAATGAACCCTGAGTCTAAAGCCTCCTCAATGTATTCCTCCATAGCCTGATCCTCAATCCTGGACAATGGGTAAACTCTGCTTTTGGGAGGCATGGCATTGGGAAGCAAATCAATAGCGCAATCCCATGGACGATGTGGAGGAAGTTGTGTGGCCTTAGTCTTGCTGAAAACTTCAGACAAATCTTGATATTGATTGGGGATGGATACTTTTACCTGGGTTTCGGGACTCTCAATGCTTGTGGTGAGACATGGTTGTGGCTGAATTGAAAGGCAGTTCATCAAACAGAAGGGAGACCAGTGAGTTAACTCCCCTTGGAACCAGGAAATGGAAGGATCGTGGATGGTGAGCCAAGGAAATCCTAAGATGACTTCGTATTTGGGTGAGTCAACGACATACAAGGTGATGTTTTCTTGATGGAACAAACCGGTTTGAAGTTTCAAGGTTTTTGTTTGACATTGGATACCTTGATTGATGAGAGTGTCGTCGATAGCTTTGATTTGAATGGGTGGAATGCATGGTTGGGTAGGAATATTAAACTTCTGAATTATGTCCTTGTTGATGATATTCAGAGCTGCTACAGAGTCAATCAGCGCTGTGAGATCAAGAGACAGAGTATCAGTTCTTATGGTGACAGGTAGTGTAAGCGACTTATTTTTAAGGACAGAGAAATTGTGAATATTTACCCCTGTTGAAGACTTGGCCTTGAGTGGGCAACCGATACTGCGATGGCCTGGTTCACCGCAGTAGAAGCACAGATGATTTTGTCGACGTCTTGCTCGTTCCTCTTCCGTCAATCGAGAAACGTTAAGTTGCATGGGTTCAACAGATGATTTTTCAACTGTGAGATGGCTGATAGGGGAATGATTATAAACTGTTCTGTTAGTACGTTGCTTGGGAGTCTGTCTCATGAGATTATCGATCTTGATGGTGAGATTAACAAGTTCTGAAAATGATAAATCCTCTCTACGACAGGCGAGTTCAGTTTGCAGATCAACATTGAGGCTGTTGTAAAAGGTAGCTTTAAGAGAGACATCATTCCATCCACTCTGAGCTGCTAGTGTGCGAAACTCAATAGCATAATCAGCTGCGGTGCGGTTACCTTGTTTTGCATTAATAAGTTGTGTTGAAATATCCCTGCCCCCTGCGGGATATTCAAAAACTTCTTGAAGTTGAAGTAAAAAATACTCAGTGGATCTCCTGAGTTGTGTATCGCTATCCCACACCGCTGAAGCCCAATCGAGGGCTTTTCCCGTAAGCAAAGTCATGAGAAATGCACATCTCTTCTTCTCAGATTCAAATCGATCTTGTTGGAACTCAAAATATAGCTTTACTTGTCGAATGAATCCCTTGCATTGTTCAGCAGAGCCATCAAACTTATTAGGAAGAGCAAAGCTTACCGTTGAAGGCGTGGGAGGAGGAAGAGATCGTACGTAGTGCGTCAGGTGTTCGTTGACTGATTGTAGCTTTGCAAGTTGTTCCTGATAATTCTTCAGAACCTCGCTTTGGTAAGCGAATGCGGCTTGTAAGTTGGAAACCTCCGCTGGATTCACGGTAGGCGAAGTATTCTGTAATGAGGACGCTGATGCAGCATTAGAATCCATATGCAGAAGTTTATTGCAAATATCAAACAAACACGTGGAAACGGGCAGAGGGTCGATAACAGCAAAGCAGTCCGATCTTTCAACAATCCAAGGGATAATCCAAGAGACGTTAGTGAGAAACCAGGCAGAGAAGTCAAACCTTGAGATCAGTCCACACAAGCAAACAATCCAGAAAGGGAAATCCGTAGAATCAATGGTCAGAGAACGAGTCAGAATCATACACATGCAGACAATCAGAATATCAGGAAAACCGCTTGGTAAGGCAGGGTTAACTGGCAATACTTCGCGATGAGAAAGCACATGGTCCCAGCTTAAGTAGTCCCAAACAGGAAGTGAATGTAGAAGCAGCAGAGGGAGCGCTCAGTCAGTACTCGGGTGATGGCTCCCTCTGCTGGCTTGGCATTACACTTCCAAACAGGTAATAGTAACCATCCAGTGACCATCAGTATCCCTTACAGTATTAAGAACCTTTCCTTTAAATTTATGAGTAAGAATAGCAACCCCTGCGGAGTGGTTGGATCCGTGAGTCATCCAAATGTCCTCTCCCCATTGACTCTTCAATAACTTTTCGTCTTCTTTACATGAGTGAGTTTCTTGGATGAAAATAACATCAGCATTATAGTCCTTACAAAAAATAAACATGGCTTTTCTTTTAACAATGTTTCGTAGTCCTCTGGCATTTATAGAAAGTAATTTCATCAACCGCTAAAGAACAATTCTCTTTACGAGAGAAAAAAACAACCTAAGCAATAACAGCTTCTGCTTCTTTAAAGTGAGTTTGGAACATTTTAAAGTAATTACAAAGTGCTAGTGTTATTCAAGAATGACTGACTGGGTTAATTATAATGTATAATATACAAATATGAATTATTGTTAATATATAATAAAACCCTGAGAGAGGATGGAATTCAACCTTATCAGCAGATATAGCCAACATAGGTATTAGAACAGTTACCTGAACAGATTTTCTTGTCCTCTAAAGCAGCAACAGAAAGAGAAGGCACGAACTCAAGAGTTTACAACAAAGTTCTAGAGTGACTCCGTAGGAAATATCTTAAAGGATCTCCACATCCTCTATGAAGGCTTGGGTTCCTCTGAAAAAAGCTTGCTTTCCTTGTTTCCTCGCTTCTTCGATGCGGGGCCACAGCCTTTCTCGGGTCTTCTTGTCAGCCTGAGTGAGATCCTCGCCGAAGCGGAGCCTCTTCTCCCTCAGGAAAGTGTGGTTTCGCGCATTTTTCCAAACATCATCCCTCGCTGTGCGGAAGGCAAAGAGGATAATAACGGAGCGAGGGTGTGTGTTGCCGCCATCCCTCCTTCCAATTCGGTGCACGACATCGATGACTTGACTCATATTTTGGTTAGGGGCTATTTGCTGACAAATGTCAATCACCTTTCTTTTTACGTTTTCATCCCTTTCCTCTGGTAGCCCATACAGCCTTAGAGCCCATCTCCGCCTGTATCTTTCAGTCTCAGTGAGTCGAATTTCCATGTTTTTTATAGTTTTTTCATGACTGTAGCAAAGCTCAGATAACTTTTTGTTTTCATTTTTCAAAGCTTCAATTTCGACGAAGGCAAAATTAAGGGAGGTTTTCAGCTCTTCAATGCCTGACTTGTTGTCTCTTACCATCAGTTCCAGGTTATCAGCTCTCTGGTTAACTGCAGCCAGAATGTTAGCCTGAAGATCCTCTAGAGACAAGTCGCTCTTTTCTTTCCTTTTTACTTTTGAGGCAGGGCTGGAAGAGGGGCTACCAACCGGTGTTACAACCTCCGAGTCCGTTGAGAAGTCGTCATCCATTTTCCCTCCGTTGTTTTCTTTTTGGCTAGCACCGTAGTTGTCCGTTAGGGTCAGCGCTTGAGCTCTGCCTTTACGTTTCTGTTTCCTATTCTTTTTTTGTTCGGACATAATATGGTGTAAAAAAAGTTACAGACAACAATAATGTAGGTCCACTGTTGTTTAACGCAAAGTTGGGAGGCCAGAAGACTGTTATTAAGCAAGCCGCTCTGTGGTTGCGACTGAGCGCTGCTCCGCCATTCCGGAAGGACTCATTATGAATATAAACAAATAAGATGTACTTTAGTACTCACTATCAAGCTAGCATATTGATATTGGTAAAGTTTAAAATATATATTTTTTGATTCGCTAACGAGCTAGTTATATCTATAAGGCAAAGCTAAAAACAGGTTGCATTGATACACGTTTTTCCATTACCATCAGTTACACTGTGATGAAGATGAATTTCGTGTAAGATTCATAACATATATGTGACCTGATCCAGCAAAATGAGTCACAGTGACCCAAATTGAAAAATTTATATTTGGTAACACTTTATTTTGATAGTCCGTTTGTTGAGACTTTACTAGTTATTAGTAGCCATTCAGTAGCTTGTCAACAGTGCATCAGTTGACATTCAACATCACTGTTTTAACAGACAAGTAACTTACGTTCAACTGACTGCCTATAGACTATAAGGTACAATTCAAGTGTTAATCTACAGATTTTACGAAAAAGTGCCTGTTGACTGTCAATGTTATTTTGCAACAGGTTATTAACCAATTGGCGACTAACTTTCAATTGTCAACCAACTTTCTGTAGATTGAGTACCAACAACTCAAGATCAATCTGTCAGTTAAATGTCAACAGTCATGTCAGCATATGAAGTATATGATGCTGTATATCCTACTCAAGGGGTCTCATGTGCATCAAATTAATGATTATTTTAGCTGATTTAAACTGTTTTTAAAAAATTGTTAACCATTTGTAGATAATCTGTTGATAGTAAACTAAAGATTATATCTGTTGCTTGTCAACAAATAAATTGTTTATGATCAGTAGACTATTAATAGACATTATCCACTAAGTGTTAGTAGATACATTTTAGGACTATCTAATTAAAGTGAAAAACAGTTTATATCAGTAGAAAGTCTATAACCTATCAACAGATTGAAAACACTTTTTTTGTACGTTTGGATAGATGCTGAAACGTATGATACAGACATGTCTGCAACGTAGAATTATTACGAATTCACAGCTACAAAATGTTACGAATCATAAAGATATCTGTATCATTTCCCTTATACTGTTTTATAGATAAATGTAAGTTCCCTTAACCCTACTCCCAAACCTAAATATAAATTACTCATTTTATACAGAATATAAAAAGAACAAAACACTTTATGGACAGAGATGTGTAGGGAAATGCCAGTTTTATTAATAGCATTAAAATATATTTTGAGCCACTAACATTAATCCTACTCCTGCCCCTAAACCTACCCATAACCATTATGAAGAAAAACAACAAATGACGATGTGTTGCAGTCATCTCTGGTTTTGTATAAGGGACAGAGCAGAATTTAAGTTATTAATCCATGAAAATGTTAACCCAGCTTCCCTTTGCATGAAGACGGCGCGCGCGCTTCTGCATTTCAATGTTGTTTCAACTGAAACACGGCCTGCTGCAATCTGTGACGAAGCAGGCGAGAGCCAATGAGCGTTTGATATCAGTGCCGTAACGCTTCTTGAGGGCGCAATTTTTGAATTTAAATTCATCACGAGCGCGAGATTTGACATTTACGGTCGCTGCTGAGAATGTAGTTGGAGATCGCTGGATGTGGATGAAGGGCTGAATTTGGATCTGTTTCTTGCTTGCGTATGGATTATAAAGATTTGGATTACATCTAACGTTACGTTAGCTAAAAAAAAATTGTTAATTTATTGTGTTTTGGTGTATTATGGTTATATAGGAGAAAACGCCTTTTGTGTCTCACCGTAACGTTAAATAAACTAAATGTTACAAAATGGTTAAACGATTAAAGAAGGTTTTGTTAAGGGTTTAAACCATAGTCTTGTCTGTTAATCCTCCGAAGCGAGTTTGCAGCAGGAACAGAGATTATTTCTTAAATGAGTAACTGTTATTGTTAAACTGCATTTAATAAATGCGATTTTCTGTAAAACTTACTGTCATAAAAGGCTAAATGTATTAATTAATAATTATTGTTATTTGTTGTTTATAACTTTTGATCTTGGCCTCGTGCATTTGAAATGATGTAGCTGCTAGATTGTAGACTATTGAGAGTTTTCTCATTTGGAATGCTCAATATAATTTTTTTCACATACCGGTAATCAGATGTGATCGTGATATCCTAGTAAATAATGGGTTGTATTATTAATTTTTTATTTAATAAAAGTGATTTTCTTTTCTCTGATGTGCTGGCCATAGTGTTTGTTCTACTTCAGTCAGGTTAGGTAAGCAATCTGTTGATAGGTTATAGACTTTCTACTGATATCAACTGTCTTTCACTTTAATTAGATAGTCCTAAAATATATCTACTAACGCTTAGTTGAGAATGTCTATTAATAGTCTACTGATCATAAACAATTTTTTTTTTGACAAGCAACAAATAAGCAACTACATGTAATCTTTAGTTGACTATCAACAGATTATCTACAAATGGTTAAAACATTTTTAAAAAGTTTAAATCAGCTAAAATAATCATTAATTTGATGCACATGAGACCCCTTGAGTAGGATATACAGCATCATATACTTCATATGCTGACATGACTGTTGACATTTAACTGACAGATTGATCTTGAGTTGTTGGTACTCAATCTACAGAAAGTTAGTTGACAATTGAAAGTTAGTCGCCAATTGGTTAATAACCTGTTGCAAAATAACATTGACAGTCAACAGGCACTTTTCGTAAAATCTGTAGATTAACACTTGAATTGTACCTTATAGTCTATAGGCAGTCAGTTGAACGTAAGTTACTTGTCTGTTGAAACAGTGTTGTTGAATGTCAACTGATGCACTGTTGACAAGCTACTGAATGGCTACTAATAACTAGTAAAGTCTCAACAAACGGACTATCAAAATAAAGTGTTACCTTATATTTTGATATTAATGGAAAGAGGAGACCATAAGCTTTCAAATGATATCCTAGTCAAAGTCATACCTTGAATGGTTGTAAAGATATACACATTTGAATTATGGTCGTCTGCCCTCTTTTTCCAATTGAAAACCTGAGAAAATCGCTTTTAAAGTTTTTTGCCCGTTTTTTGTTGATATCTTTCAAAATCCATTGCATTTAAAGTGATAAACTATTTATTTTCCAGCTTAATTTGACCAAAGACATTAATATATGTATAAATGCTATTAAACCAGACTGAAGCTCATTTTTTTTTAAAGGTTTTATTTGAATAAATAATTAAAAAGGCACTTTTACAAAAAATTACTAAAATCAGAAGCTTGAGAGAGAGTGTGTGTGTGTGTCTCTGTGTGTGTGTGTGTGTGTGTGCGTGTGCGTGTGCGTGTGTGTGTGCGTGTGTGTGTGTTTGTGCGTGTGTGTGTGTGTGTGTGTGCGTGTGTGTGTGTGTGTGTGAGAGAGAGAGAGAAAGTGAGATTTAGTTGACAATAACAGTGTAAAAAAATCATAACGAAGATACCAACAGTTAAATATTGGGTTAAAATAAATAATAAACACATTGTAATGGATTCTCGTTGCAGATAAATACACTCCTACATCCATACACAATAAATACACTCACTCAGATTCAAGCTCTTTTCTTCTTAGCTGGACAGGGAGAGGGACAACTTACTTTCTCAACTGGCGGTTTTGGGCATGTAATGTCCTTGGTATTTTCTGTGCAGAACTCACGAATATTTTTGTACAGATAACTCTTTCTTTTCAAATCCAGGCCAGGGGGCTTGATGACAGGGGGTCTCTGGATTGGTGGTGCGTCGTCTTGGAGCAAGCATATTCCTTGTTCCTCAGAGGTGGCAAAGGCCTTGTAAAATACCCAGCCAGGATGGTCACTGCTCATTCTGAAAAACACAGGGGAAAACTAGTTGTAAAAGATCCATTCACTATTATATACAAATACCCATGTAACACAGAAGCACACAAACACACAGCACTTGAGCATAATAGACATATGCCATTAGTATTATAGTACCATAAATTACAAACCGATAATGCTGGTGTCGGGTTATTCCTGGGAGATGTCGGAAGAATGGCTTCAGGAATGACTGCCAATCACGCTGCTTCACTATGACTTCCCCATCTTCCCTACCAACCAGTTGCGAGATGTTAACTCCAGTCAGTGTGCTGCTTCGAACAACATCAACAATATCGTCCAGACATGATACCATCTTTCGGCGATAGTTTTGTTTCACCAAGCCAAATGCCCAATCTGGTGCAAACTTTGTATGGCCCACAATGAGGAAGTTCAACGAAATTGTTTCATGGAATCCACTGAGAACTCTCCATAGCAGGTACTGTAGCAAAGTATTGTTCTAGTTCTGGCCTACACAGTTGTCACAATGTAGCTGGACATGCTTTTCACCCATGCCATATTGAGTGAAGAAATTATCCAGGAATGACACCACAGCATTTGGCCCTTTGGTGATGCATACACTCTCATCGATTAGGTAGTTAACCTGTCTTGGAATAGCCTCACAGTTAATGCCAAACAAGCCACATTTTCGAGGGGTCAAGAAGAACATAGGACCGGGCTGAAGTGGATTGGAGGGAAAATGCACCTGCTGAGCAAAATCAAATGAGTAATGCATTGTGATTTCTCGGGAGCATGGATCACAAGGAACGAGTTCATGAATGCCATGGTCTTTTACAGTATCCTTGGCTTTCTGAACCATGTCTTGGTACAGTGAGCGTTCTAATATCACTTTCATGAGGTGGTCTTCCTGTTTTCTGCATCGCTCCGATTTCTCTGCTTCGGTCAGGTTGGCAGACTTATAGATGGTCGAGTTGTTTTTTTGGCATTCCCAACACAAGTCAGTCATTGGCTTCGTCCGGACTATCTAGGGCACAAGGGTCTTCCACAGGCGCCGAAAGGTCACAATGTTGACCACCCGATGTTCTGATAAAACAAAGTTTGGGAAGAACTTCCTCAATTTGGGTTTGATGCACTATTAAAGTTTTTTGCAAGTCACTTTTTCAAAACTTTTTTTTTTATTGTAAAATTTTTTGTACTTTGGAATTACTATAAATCTGACATAAAAAGACATAAAATATATAAAGTATACTGCATCATGTCTGATTCATTCTAGTAACATATATTACAGTGAATTCTAAAAAGTGGAGAGGTAGAAGAAAAAAAGCATTTACAGAGGAAAACATTGTATAAAGTTACCTTTTGTTAGTCTTTTTAGGTCATTGTGTTGTGGGTGACAAAGTGTGTTTGTTGGCTGTAAACCTTTGCTAGTGTTGTGTAAGAATGTGTTGATTTGAGACATGAATGAAGTGATTTGGTAGTGTTACTGCATTTTGAATGTGAAATGAACTGCTGTGGCGAGCTGAAAGTTAGTTAGGAGAACTGTGTGAAGAGTTTTGAAAAAGTGACTTAAGTATTGAGCAATGTGTCCTAGCGCCTGTAAAAAACTGTAATGCACTTTAAAACTTTTCCATCAATTACAGTCTATCATTAACTGACAAGCCTTTCACTAAAATCACTCAACAAGCATAGGCTACATGTGAAAACTAATGAATAACATTCATTATCACATTGTTATGTTATATTTCAGCATAATAGGTTTATCAATTCAACACTGAAATGCTCATTAATAAAGAATACATACCTCCTGACCTAACTGCCTGTTCATAGGCACGAAAAACTGTGGCCTTGGTGTAATGAGAGGGCAGCAACTTGATGTCGAAACGCTTGTAGCCAGGGACTCGACCTGGAAGAACCAGTCCGTGAAGCTCTGCGAAGTTTACGATGAATGACACCACACGACAGATGTCATCATGCGTGAGCAGGCGCTTGTCTGATTTCTGACGGCCACCGGATGTTTTTACACGGGGGGTCAACCCATGTTCTTTGTAATGCTTAAGGAGAGCTGTCAACTTGTTTTGGCTTATGCTAAAATAAAAACAAGAACAACCCACTGTCACTAAAATGCAGAGCAATGCATTTCGCCATAATAGCTAGTTCTGAATTAAGAGCTGCTTACATTTTTAACTTACCAATGTAAAAACTTGAATGTCTCTCGACAGACTCTCTTGCCATTAACGTAATTTTCTGTCCTTTGGTGATGACGCTCTTGCTGCACTTTCTTCTTTGAGAATCTTGTCCTCTTGGAATTGTGAAAGTGGCAACTCAGTTTCCCCAACAGGACCAGGTCTTTCTCGTATTCGGTGAGAGAGGCCATAGACAGACGTATCTCGTAAACGAAATCTTCATCAAATGACCGAAAACACGGCTCTCCATCGTTGAGTTTACACCCGTTACAGCAAAATGCACGTATTTTTGCTAACTCGTCATCTCGCTCACTACTAACTGCTTCACAACTAGACATGACCCTATTAACTTCCCCGACATCAGTCACAGGCTGCTCAACGTTTTCATCATCATCATCGTTATCCTCTTCCACAGGGCTGTCACTTTCGCTATCGCTGTCACAGGGTTGCCAACTTTTCAGTTTAGCTCGGAGTGAGACTTCTCCGACGGGGGGGGGGGGGGGGGGGGTAACTGGGGGGGGGCCAGGCAGGGGCCACTTGTGCTTTTAGGGGGCACACCTTTAACATTCATCTTAACCTATTTTCAGTATTATTTCAAGTCATTTTTCACCAATGAAATCTCTAGAAAAAGCTAATAAATAATATTAGCTAAGCTAATAAAACAATTTCAATTCAAATTAATGTTTCATTATGTTTAACTGTAGTGTGATATAATGATCAAAAATAACAAATTTTTAGCATCTAAGCACATCTAGGCACTTTTTTACACCTGGGGTGGGCGATATGGCAATAATATCACAATTTTTTATTTTTTTTCAGAAAAAATCACGATTTTATCATGATTCTTTTTCAAGTTGGTTTTACTATTTTGCATGTGACTGAGCATTACAGCCAAACTAATGTCCCTATTTTAAAAACAAAGCCTTATAACAAAATATAGGTAACAAAATATCAAATAAAAAAGAATGGCAGACATTTAGGTCAAAGTGGCGAAGATAAAATCTTTGTCACTATTTTCTTTGTTATTAAAAATTAAGAACAGAGATACATATTACACATACACAACTTAATATACAAATTAAATAAACAGTGCTTTATTTTTTCAGCTATAGGTGTATTTAACAGTAGAATTGAAGAAGTAATTATATGGACAAATATGAAAATAAAACACAACAGACTTAAAGTTCTCAGTCAAGAGCAGTGAATGATTTCCTCTGTGTGTTTTGTTGTTTTATTAACATTAATGGCATAGTTCTCCCCCCAAAAAGTCATAATTTACTCTCTTAAGTTGTTTTAAACCTGAATAAGTTTCTTTCTTCTGTTGAAGAATGTCAGTAACCAAACAGTTGATGTACCCCTGTGACTTCCATAGTATATTTTTTTCCTACTTTGTATGTCAATGGGGACCAGCAACTTTTTGGTTTTGGGTGAACTATCTCTTTAAGAACAAGCGGCAGCATGTTTATTATTAGGGCTACTGTCTCTTTAAGAACTGCACGCGACGCGTCTAATATACACGCATGACAAGCAGATTTTAATTAATTTTCTCTGTTTGCTTTCACTTTAGACATAACCAACTTTGTTTATGTAAACATTGTCTGTATTTGACAGTATTAGCGCAATATAAGAATCAAAAGATTACTTGTAGTCCAGTAACAGGCTTTTAGTGCATGTGCGCGTCGAGTGTACGCGCTCAGTAAAGCGCATATTTGAACAGCGCATCAGCAGCGAATGACATGTCGTGAGCTTAGAATTATAAGGTTCTATCTCCGTTTAGGGTAGTTCTGGGATATTGAGCATCAAAGTATGCAACTCGGTTTATGTTTTGTGAGATGGAACCTTTTTATTTTATTAATAACTAGGGCCTACTAACAAAATATTTTTTTTACAAAAATAACACCACACAGGCATTAATAAACACCTAATGGATCAGATTATGTCAAAAACTCAATTTCGACCAAAACTGGAGATAGAACCTTATAATTCTAAGCTCACGATGTTTAACCGGCAAGGCTTTAAAGCACATGCAAATAATGAACTTTTGTGAACTGTAGTGTCCCGTTCCTCTGCGTTAACATTTGATGTGAATACGTCGTGCTGCAGTGTAGCCTATAGATGAAGGCGCCGCAACTGATAAAATGCGCAGTTGTAAGACTTTCCCTCTCTGCCGTGCGTGCGCGCGCTATCGGTTGGTTTGGACGACAGTCTCTGTCTCGCATGCGTGCTCGCTCTAGGTTCTGGGAGATTTTTAACTAATTTGCGCCATAACTAGTGGTCCATCCAGTAGTTAAGAGCCTGAATTGTTTATAGTAATTCTGAAATTTAGTGCACATGAGTGAAAAAAAAAATACAGCACAGAAGAATGTCTATTTTTGCGTGAGATTTCTTTGTTGAGCGTGAGAGCGTGAGATTGAGGCTGAATGCGTGACTGTCACGCGAGATGCGTGAGAGTTGGCAACCCTGCTGTCATCAGAGGATGGCAGTGGCACGTCTTCAGATCCAAAAAAATCACTGACAAGCCTTAGCCACTCTTGCTGACCAGCAGCAGAGCTTAGGTTAGAAGCCTCCTGTGAGTTCAACGCTGTGGCGACTTTGCTCTCTTTTGACAGCGACATTTCTCAAATTATTAATATTATTTACCAGTTATCTTTCTGAGACGATCTGCTGGCTTGTTTACACAGAGCGCTGCGAGTCTGACGGGAGGATGGCTGGACCAATCGCGTGCCGATCAGTGCGTTTGTGTACATTTCTAAGCTTTTTGATTGGTTCCATACAACGTGTAACACCATATTTGGAGAGCAGAGATAGTGACGTTTCAGGGGATACCCGGGAAACCCTCAGAAGTGACAGCAGTTGAGAATGTTCATTTCCAGCGAATTTAGTAAAACTTTGTAAACTTTAATAGTCATTTAAATACCTTTACTCAATTATCTGGACTACAAAACTTTGGGAGATTATTTTTGAATGTCTGTTCTTTGAAACTAGCACCAAAAAAAAAAAAAAATTATTTCATTGTTTTTCCACATAATCGGTCCATAACTTAAAATGGAACGTTGCGACTTCCGACTCATTTTGCTAGAGCGGGTCACATATGGTGTTCTGCATATAAGAGTTTCCATGATGAAAGCATTGTTGACACTGATGAGGACTACACTCCAGAGACAAGTACCGCATCGTCAGCTCGAGGACAGGTCAGGGGTCGAGGACGAAGCAGAGGAGGTCGTGCAAGAGGCCATGCAACTATGGGTCCGAGGATATTGACACGCGTTTTATTTCTTTGTTTATCCAAAGACTTTTTGTTCATTACCTTTTCTAGTACTGTCTTCCTTTTTTGCCTTGTTTGCCTTCGCTAACTGCATATGCCGGTAATGTGAATTTTTGATTGCTCTTTCTGCCATTGTTTTGCTATTCCTAGGTTCCGTGCCTCTTGAATTCCTCAAATCAAACGGGTGCGCGCGCATATGGGCAGATCCTGTGTGGCAAAAGGGTGGTTGCCATGGTTGCGAGAGAGTGACAGTTGCCTAAGCCAATCCTTTGTTTCGTCCTGAATGGAAATAATGAGCTGTGTTTAATGCAGATTAAACGGTCTAGAGTCACTCGATTTTTATACTCTTTTTTTCAGAGTACTGTAAGAACTGATTTTCCTGTTAAAACAAAACTCACCCTGCAATAACGCCATAAAATGTAAATCCCCCTCTCCCTCCTCAAGGAATGTCTATTTAACACATGTGGTGTATCTTATGAATATGTTGTTTTTCCTTTTCATGTTTGGTGTAATTTTAATGGTCACAGTGCGATTGGTAAAATGGTCTTAATTTCATTGCAGTCATTGGTTTAATGAGAAAGATTGAGAACTTAGAAGAATCCTGTATCTCCTCTCTGGCTGATATCTCTTTACGATATCTCCTGAAATCAGGTGCTACCCCCCTGGGGTACATGGATTGGCCCAACCAACTCTAAACAACATTTGTTTAACCCCTTTTGTTCTGGTCTGGTATTTAAGGCGAGGGAATAGAACACACTTTGGGACTCTTTACCAGGATCATCCCCCATAGTGATGTTTCAATGCTTTCCTGTGGGAAAGCCCTGACGCATTACTGTGTCTTTGTCAGGAAAACATTGCTTACTTTTAGAGTCATCTTTGAGTAAATGATGTCATATATTTTCTGAATTGGGTTTTAATCATTTACTTCTGTAATTGGCCTGATACATTTTTACCTGACAAATAAATGTTACATCTTGATTTATTCTGAAGTTCTAGAAATCATTATTTCCAGTAGATTAATGTGCAGTCTGGTGTTTCCGCAAATCTTTGTCCAGGATAGATCAAACTGAAGGCACTATGAATGGAGCATGGGGCACATCTTAGGAGACCTTCTGATTTCTGACTATCTCCTGACTTAGCATGTTGTACGCTGCAAATATTATAAAAAATTACACCTATGGGTCTGCAGTGAGCGGCTGCATAGGGTAAAATACTTGCACTGCACCCTCTGACTATTTCAGGACTGGCAAGTTTGTGATCGTGAGCGCGCAGTCGCGACGTGACGTCTCAAAGCGACACTAGGTCCGTAATGAACGAATATTGAAAGTATGGGATAATCAGAATAATCAAAGATCTAAATTAATTCATAATCAATATTTATAAGTATTTTCTAATCAGAAATACGATCTAAATTTGATTATCATTTGAAATTGGAGTCAGATTAAGCGTAGAGCTAAAGTAATACTAAAACTAAGTTCCAATAAATTAAGTGAACTTCACTGGATCACTGAAAAGACATACACGCTTTAAACCTTCGCCAGGCCGTTGGATTCCGTCGTTGGGCCAATGGATGGTCCTTACAAAGTGGTGACAGTCCCTCCGTGATTCTCCAGGTTGCGAGTGTCTTTTCAGCGAAATATTGGGACTTGCAACAAGTAAGAGAAATAAGATGTCCTTCTCTTTCTTCAGCCGTTTGGTAAGTCAATTCTCTTTTGCCTTTTAGAAGTGTTGAGGGAAAATTCAGACGCACCTCATATAGACACATTTGTAGAATGGGTCGGCATACCCAGTTAGACCGGAGAACGCAAAATCCGGTGGGGCTTGAGAATTAGATAAAACCACATATCAGGGACATGATAGCGGCAGCGTAGATGAGAAAAGATATCCCTTGCTTTAACTTTAAATACCTCCTTGTTTGCCCAAGCAACAAGTGATGAAACCTAAATTGGAATAACATCATCCAAATTTTATTCTGGTACTCAACAGAGGGTTGAAAACTAAAAACTTAAATTCTGAGGTAAATAATGTTGTTACATTTAATTATTTGCTTTGTTGCAACAACATTGCAACACTGGAAATAAGAAAATGGTCACGCTAACTTGTGAAAAAAAAAAAAACTTGTGATTTGATGAGCTAAAAGATAACAAGTAAAACTGTCTCACTTGAATCCTTTGTGTGTGAAGTGTAAAGTTGTATAAAACAGTGCAATGCAATTAGAATATTTCAAAAGAAATTATCTGGGAAAATGATTCCAGTCCTAGAGAACAGCTGCTCTGCAGAAGTCAGGCGAAAATTCAGAAAAAATACGCTAAATTTTAAAACTTATGCATATAATGACAATTATTGTGTTACTAAGAGGCTTATAACCAGGCCTGATAGTTTCAGAGGACATGCACAGCTTGTCCTTATCTTATGAGATAATTTAGACAAAGACCACTATGAATTACATCAAAGTAATCATTGTTCTTTGAAAATCTTTCAATAGTGTCAAAAAGTTCATGACTGATGTCCCAAATATGGTTTAAACAACACCATTTAAGGCTCAGTCTTATAAAACATAGCTTTTAATTTGGTTTTATATCAGACTTTGCAATCACTGCATTCTTGTATGTTTTCGAGGTCTCAAAAGAGACCGACAAAAGCAACAAACCATAAAACAATCTTGGCGCCCTCCATGAGACCTGTTTGTCCAACCTTTCTTTCATATTCAAATAAGATTCTTAAAAGAATGCAACTGATAACATCTCAGCCTAAAATAAGATAATTGTGTCCAATTCTAAATTGTAGTCACAAAAGTCTTTAAATTGAGCAATGATTTGACCCATGTTTCTCAATGCATGCAGTCCATTGAATGTTCACAGCATCAAAGCAGCTGTAACTGGTTTCCAGTTTGGGTTGTTGCTGTGTACACAATGCTCATGCCAGCACAGCTGGAGCTGCAGGGCCAATCACCTTCTAAAAGATCAGTGAGAAGATAACAAGTCAGTTTGGACAAATTACTCAGTAAAAACCCCCGAGACCAGTAAATAAAATTGGTATGATTTATACAATTTTATAAAATAAAATTTATATTATGACCAGATTGTAATATATATTATATTGTAATGGCCAAGAATGGCTTTAATCTCGTAATGATTCAGCATTGGGTTAGAAGAGGAAAGAATGTTTAATGAGAATTAAAAGAATCAGAATGTAGAAAGATGGTACGTGTATGTAGGGAACAAGAAGGAGGAACACTAGTAGTGTTGGGAGGAAGGAGATAATAGATGGTTAGAGAAAGTATTGGATAAGAAAGGAAACTGAAAGGAAGAATGAATCAGAAAGAATTTCTTTACCTTCTATTTGTGCAAGAATCTTTAATGAGAGAAATTACAATGCTCAGTATATACCAACTTAAATGATCAATCTGATCACCATGTCTTAAATATCCATCCAAATCCACAGGATTATGTAATTTTGATCTAACAGATCTTTAACCCAGTAACAAGGGGAGGTACAAATTTTAATTTTCTCTTGCAACAAAACCACAAACGAAGTGGTGCAAGAGTTAAAAAACTCCTCTCTGGGAGCTTCAGCTCACATGGAATCTGATCAGGGAAGGTATTTTACTGGACATGTAAGAACAGTTGTGTGAAATGTAAATATCAGGCAGAAAATCTGCAGTCTTTATGGACCACAGAGATCCAAATGGTAAAGAGTTGAATGGCACCATAAATTCCAAAGGCTAAAACAAACAAGCACCACACCTGGTGATCTAATTGCTCTAAACACAGATCTGGCAAGTGTAAATAAACAGCATCATGCAAAGAGATTTCCCTAGCAGACCTGAGGGTCCTAATGCTCACAACACAGCAGACTGTGTGAGTTTAGATGCAATAACAGTAAGATCTGACCATTATCACTGTTTAATTGACCTTTTCTTTGCAAACACATGATCATGAGAATGATACATGTCTTTGTAAACAAAAACAAATTTTCTTCTAATGGTGTAAAATCTTAACAGATCAAAGCCATCAGTAACAACTGTCTGGCTAAGGCCATCAAATAAATATTGAGATCGACCATCTATCTTAATGCAATTTGTATAAAGGCTCAAGATTAAACTGTGTTTTCCTCTCTAGGTCTCTTTCCCTTACAGGCTGACAAATGACTTTCTTCAGAACCAGACTCCGCAAGGGTCTGGTTCTGCCTGCCTTAAGCAGGACACACAACTTTACATTAGGAGATGGGGGTGGAGAAACTTCAAGGGGCCGCTCACACCTCATAACACTACAGAAGCAGCTCCTGTATGTGGCCTCCCGGTGTAGCACCGGAACTAAATTATGCAACACAAATTATGGTAGGATAAAACACCACCCATCTCCTATACACAAACATACACAATACACACCATCACTATGGCAATCTTAGAACATCTCTACCTGGCATAGATCATAAGACTATCCAGGCCAAAATTATTCACATAATGCAAATCTACAATACAGCATTCACCTTCATACATATAGGATAAGGGAAACTATTTTAATAATTTCTTTTCAACATTACAGACTTGTCAACTTCCTGTATGTAAATACTGGGGTGTGCATAGGACATGCATGGCTGTGGTCACACATCAATTGATTTAAACCCACATAAAACATCTAATTGAGACCCATTAAAACAACTGGTCTTTGGACAAAACATTTATTATGTCCAATCGTTAGCGTTGTTGCAAACCAGGAGGGCCCCCTAGTTTCCAACAAATGACTAATGACAATATCTAAACAGCTAAATCTAAAAGGCAGGCATTTCTATTTGTCAACTATACAATTCAGACCTGCACTATTGAGTGTGACCTAGTCTGTACATCAAATGCACAAATGATAATTACAAAAGTTAAACCAGAGAATTGAAATCTCTGTTTACATTTCATTTTCTAATTGAATGTATTAAAACCTTAGGTTTCATTAATGATTTGCACTTATAACAACTAATGAAATTTTATAATTATGAAATGGCGTATTTCCATGTTTAATTATGTGATATACTCTAATTACTCTAATTATGCATACTGCTAGTAAATATACTAGGTATGGTGACTTTCTGCTACCCTCCCTTGAGTCATCCAGACCAAGTCTAAATCCCACTACCAAATCACTGCGGTAGTGAAGAATTTGGTGATCAAATTACACCTGTTCATTAAATATATGATTCTGAAAAAGAGACCATATTTACCACTCGCACCTTTGACTTTTGAGTTTCATATTTTTGAGTACATCATGTTTTGTTATCTTGTATTCTTGTGTTTATCCAATAACTTTTCCTCATCTTACAATAACCACAAATACATCAGTGTTCAATTATTGCATGGTCATTCAGAAGTTGTTCAGGTGTCTCACACGCAGTGGAGCATCATCAGTGAAATGATTCCTTCAACTATGGAGTTCTGATCTACCCGGCAAATGAAACCTTCTGCTTGAAGGTGACCGAGGACTTCTCAAATGGTCAGTTAAAACATCCTAGGGAGGACAAAGATGTTTCCGCAAAGCGTTATAATGACACTTTCCACTGACACTTTCTGATCATGCTGACCAACGCAAACAGACTTGATACAACGAGATCATTCTACAGACTGAACACCAACGCAGCCAAGTGCAGGTGGAAGTAAACCCGGCCAAGAGGGTCATGACACCCTGTACAGCTGCTGCAGCATCCACGCGTTCTGCCATGCTTTCATTTTAATGTTCAACCTGTCTTAATGCTGTTATTTCAGGTGACTGGATTCCTGCACCAATCGACAAACACTGCAAACTACAGTGGTCAGCCCTATGAACACTCAGAGAATAACACTGAAAATATGGAAACAGGAAAATGTCCAAAACATGTCCCCTTAGGCCTGATCTAAATCTGTCCCAAGGGGCCAGGGGCCGTCTGTAAGAACTGATTTTCCTGTTAAAACAAAACTCACCCTGCAATAACGCCATAAAATGTAAATCCCCCTCTCCCTCCTCAAGGAATGTCTATTTAACACATGTGGTGTATCTTATGAATATGTTGTTTTTCCTTTTCATGTTTGGTGTAATTTTAATGGTCACAGTGCGATTGGTAAAATGGTCTTAATTTCATTGCAGTCATTGGTTTAATGAGAAAGATTGAGAACTTAGAAGAATCCTGTATCTCCTCTCTGGCTGATATCTCTTTACGATATCTCCTGAAATCAGGTGCTACCCCCCTGGGGTACATGGATTGGCCCAACCAACTCTAAACAACATTTGTTTAACCCCTTTTGTTCTGGTCTGGTATTTAAGGCGAGGGAATAGAACACACTTTGGGACTCTTTACCAGGATCATCCCCCATAGTGATGTTTCAATGCTTTCCTGTGGGAAAGCCCTGACGCATTACTGTGTCTTTGTCAGGAAAACATTGCTTACTTTTAGAGTCATCTTTGAGTAAATGATGTCATATATTTTCTGAATTGGGTTTTAATCATTTACTTCTGTAATTGGCCTGATACATTTTTACCTGACAAATAAATGTTACATCTTGATTTATTCTGAAGTTCTAGAAATCATTATTTCCAGTAGATTAATGTGCAGTCTGGTGTTTCCGCAAATCTTTGTCCAGGATAGATCAAACTGAAGGCACTATGAATGGAGCATGGGGCACATCTTAGGAGACCTTCTGATTTCTGACTATCTCCTGACTTAGCATGTTGTACGCTGCAAATATTATAAAAAATTACACCTATGGGTCTGCAGTGAGCGGCTGCATAGGGTAAAATACTTGCACTGCACCCTCTGACTATTTCAGGACTGGCAAGTTTGTGATCGTGAGCGCGCAGTCGCGACGTGACGTCTCAAAGCGACACTAGGTCCGTAATGAACGAATATTGAAAGTATGGGATAATCAGAATAATCAAAGATCTAAATTAATTCATAATCAATATTTATAAGTATTTTCTAATCAGAAATACGATCTAAATTTGATTATCATTTGAAATTGGAGTCAGATTAAGCGTAGAGCTAAAGTAATACTAAAACTAAGTTCCAATAAATTAAGTGAACTTCACTGGATCACTGAAAAGACATACACGCTTTAAACCTTCGCCAGGCCGTTGGATTCCGTCGTTGGGCCAATGGATGGTCCTTACAGTACTTACATTTTAATTATGTATTGATATATATAGAAAGTTTAAACAAATTTGGAAAAAAGTTATTTATAAAATTCCTACCTACCCTACCTTTAATAAAGTTATAGGTCATAAATTGTCCAACAATCTAGAGTCTTTTCCTGGTTTGGGAATAAGCGTGATTAGGCCTTGTCTCACTGAATTAGGCAAAACCAAGGTTTTAGTAATTTCCTGAAAAGCTGCAAAAATAAATTCCCTTAACAAGTCCCAAAAATGTAGATAAAAGTTAGACGTAATACACCGTCTGGGCCAGGTGATTTATCCAATGACAGACGCATGACAGCAGAATCGAGCTCTTCAACTGTTAACTCTGCATCTACATCTATATGAGGGAATGAGGGTCTAATATTGAAGAGGACGAAGAATATAAATCATGATCAAAGTTGGCGATTTCTTTAGCTATTACTTGTAAATTAGAACACTCTATTATAATTATCTCATTAATAAAGTTTAACAGAGTTTCTTTCTTGCTGCTTTTTTCTACTTTACAGAAATAAACTGAGTGTTTCTCCCCTTTTCCATCCACTTAGCTCTTGATCTAATATATGCCCCCTTAGCTTTTCTCATACAGATTTCATCCAACTGTTAGAGTAACTATAAGCGATAGATAACTGTCGAACTTTGTATTTAAAGAATTCCCATTTACTTGTCCAGGAAACCAGGCTATTATCATTAGAAATATTTAAAACAGTATCCTTAACCAATTTCATCATATAATCTTCATTTCATTTCAGTGAAATTTCTGAAATTAAAGATTTGTTTTGGGATAAATTGTTATAACCATACACATTTCCTAAGACAATGTAATGATGTTAAATTTTTTTTAATGCAAAATAACCAATGTCCATCCAAGCTAGATCTTGACTCGACACGTTCCCCAGGGAAATCGTTAAACAGAAAAGCAACACCTCCTGAGCGAGTTGTGCCATGAGCAAATCAAACTGGTTCACCCACTGATCAGACCAAAAACTACAATCACTGTGTAACGAGGTATGTTGTTACGGGAAGAAGGAGGCGGGAACCGGCGAACATTTAAAGACTTTTAATGACAAAAATAAAACAAATACAAAATGAAAGTAAAAGCCAGCTGCCCCTCACGGACGACTGCTGGCAACACAGAACATCAAATAAAACACAGGCCTGTTCCTCTCTCGTTCTTTGGAAAATATGTGACGTCATTATGTTGTGGCTGACGACAAGACATGACATTTCTCTGTACTGTATACGTGTTGTAGCCATTAAAGAAAACATATTTAGTTTCATATTTATGTTTAAATATTATAGATTATAATTAATATTAAAGGTCCCGTTCTTCGCGATCCCATGTTTCAAACTTTGTGTAATGTTGTTGTTAGAGTATAAATAATATCATATAAAATTATAAAGCTCAAAGTTCAATGCCAAGCGAGATATTTTATTTAACAGAAGTCGCCTTCATTGAACGCCCGGATTGAACTAAATCCCTCTACTTCCTTCTTTAATGACGTCATTAAAACCGTTTTTTGACTGACCTCCGCCCAGAGGAATACAGGCGTATTGATGGCGAAATGTCAACAGGCGTGGTTGATGTTTATCTATAATCGGATACCGCAAAAGTTTAATTCGAAGTTGTTAGTTTGCTCTGTCCATTTCACCACGGACTGTTTTTCTAACCTGGGATAATATCAAGCAGGCTTCTCTCAGCGTTTCATACTGACGAAGGGGGCAATTTCAACTTTATTCCAGCAAGCGGTTAGTAGTGATTTACTATGGAAGTAGCGATCAACTTCACATCGTTTCTCTTAGTAGGATGAAAATAATCTTATTTAAACTGTGATTAATATATATACAGAAAGCATCAAAGAATAATCCCTTTTCAAACGCCCAAGCTGTCAATCAATCACACAGCGTGAGTTTATCTGGACACTTGCCAAAACTCGTTATGAAATGATGCTGTTACGCTGCACAACGAAGCTCTTACTGTATTTATATACCTCATGTTTGCATTGGTGAAATCATTAGTGAGAGTGCAGAAGAAACTGCGTTGCAGTGATAAGATCTTTTTTCACGCGATCAACAGACTGTCATCTGCTCAATGCTCATCACTGCAACCTTTTATGTGAAGGGAATAGATCTAAATACTTAAAAAACTTCTCACGATTCGTTAATCCCGATAGCTGTAATAGTAAAAACGTATAATAGTAAAAGTTTTCCAGATAGTTCCACATGTAATGCCAGATATTTCATATGCAAGCATGTCAGCCAATCACAGCAGTGGGCGTTTACTCTGAAGTCTCACAGCAGACACGCCCCTTCAAACAGAGCGTTCAAATCAGGGGATGAAATCAGGCCAGGAAATATGCCTTTTATTTCTAAATTATAACAACTTTTGATCTAAAAAACATACTAACATTATAAGGGCACCCCAGGAAACATTCTAAAATAATAAAATAATCCATGCAATGGGATCTTTAAAAATTATAAATATTATTTATTGTTTTTTTTTATATAGTGGTTTAGACATGATTTTGACCACTTCATTGACTTTAGTTTTGTAGAAAGACTCATTTTGAAAGATTTTCGTTTTGTATAAATTGTATCTTAATTTTGATCAATGTTTTATCAACCAATTGCCTGTATTTAATAAATAATAAGCAAACATAGCAGAAAATGCAATAAGGCGCCAGCACGATCACGTGAACTGGAGGGCACGAAACTCAGCTTGTGCATCACAGATTTGAGAAATATAGGCTATAGAAAGCTTGAAATTTCTACTTTTAAACGAAACTATTCAAAACGAAAAGAAATAGTCTACTCTCTGATTATGTAATCCATATGAAATGTAGCCTTCTGGAGTTCATGGCGAGTCCGCATCGTCAACTTCATCTTTGCAGCGACACAGAAAACACCAGTTTATTAATAAACAATTAAATGTCTCCTTGCTATTTTTGACACATTCATAATCATTAGTTTTGCCGGTTCATTGGGGCAAGCTTTATGCGTGCGGTCGTGCGCTGAAGTACGGCTATATTAAACGCTCATTATCCTGTATATAGCCTATTTACGTAATTAAATTAATATAAAGGGGCGATTTGTCCACTAATGGCTTAAATGAACAACTACTAGTGTTGTGGCAAATTCAAAGTTCTTTTTGGTTCAGGTCTCAAAGAAGTTTCTCAGAGTCGAGGTTCCAGGTCAGAAGAAGTAACTTTATTGTACAAACAATAAAGGAGAAGCCGGCTGGCCATCCGGACTCTGAGGTTACATTGGCTGTACATTGGCAGTGTTCATGTCTTATACTTTTTTCATATCATCAAGTCTCCAATGGATACTCTCAAATCTATCTCTTCCCCTCTGTCACGTCTGGTGACCTTGACACAGTTAGACATGTCTTCTCAATTGGTCAAACCTCACACAATGGTGCTTTGTTTCATACAGTATTTTGACACTCGGCATTTCTGGGTATTTTTCCATTCTCTCATCTTTTTCAGACCTATTTTTTCATGCTTGTGATTTTCATTGCATCATACTTAGACATGAATCAAAGGAAAATTTTCCAACACTAGTCGACAAGAAAAACTTATTCCACATATTTTGGCACCAGCAGGCCATTCTGGGTTGAGTAAGCGACCCTGAGCGGAATATTCAGAAATGCGCTCTCCCCGCTCACAAGCTCTGATCGGAGCAAAGCATGACAAACTCAAACTTTATCTCATTTTCTCTGTAGCTTGAACACTCACTACATTAGGCATAGGAGCGTTAGTTAACGCTGTCCATTGATGCCCATTTTATTTCTCGTTTTTAAGTACAATATTATGTTAGTCCACAGCCCCCCACCAGGGGGTGCTGATGCTATGACGAGGGGGCTGCACCCCCCTTCCCGCGCCATTGCTCTTTCATCCCTTTAATAGGAAGATTCAGTCTCGCTTATAACGCTCAAGCTCGGACGTTTTCAACTTAACTCCTCATTAGACTTCTGGAGAACTGCGGCTTTCTTTTCCAAGACAACATATTTTTGCTTGTATTCCTCAATCTCCGCAGCATTAAACTCCACTGATTTGGAGATGTTCGCACTCATGGTGCTGTTTTGTCTAATTTTGTCTGCAATGTCCTCCAGCTTTCTATCTTGAGAATCGAATCTCGCCGTTAAGGAGTTAATCGTCTGCAGCAAAGCTGGAGATTTCACAGTCATCTGGCTTCACCTTTTTTTGAAGAGTTTTGGTTGGAGTAATGTGAGAAGCATCCCGTCGTCTTTCCTTTGGGTTCTCTCGGCCGTAATTGTGATCCATTTCCATGGGTACATGTTAGGCTCTGTTTGCTGAATGCGCCATGTTCCCGTCAAAGTTTACTCGTTCGATCTAGAGCGTATCAGAAGAAACTACTGAACGCAATAGTAACGTGTTTAATTGGTCACCTGAGTTTCTGATACTAGTTTATGAGAAGGCGGCAATAAAAAGTATAAATTGAGATAGTTCTGCCACAGCTCAGCAAAACATGTGCGGCTAGCTCGCCATCTTGAAGGAAGACCCTTCTGTGGTTTTACTGAAGGAATTAATACTTCTAATTAGGAATTAATTAACACTCATGAACTTAAAGCAGTGCTTTCCAATATGCAAGAGAGAAGTTATATTTCCAACAGGTGTGTTATTAAGACTTAGAATAGTTTAAACATTGGTTTATGTAAGGAAACATCGTCTTAATGTGCAGTAAACATTAATTGAAGATATGAGGAAGAAAGTGGATCGATTGATTTCTTATCCTAGAGCTGAAAACATTAATATTACAGCCGTCATCTGTCATTCCCATTGATATAATTCCCATTGTTTTAAAACTGAAGCTCAGCAAACATCAATCCACAGAATGTCCTGTTGTGTACTTCTGTGAAGTTCAGAGTCGACTAGTGATGGGAGAAACCAAGCTTTTCAAAGCTCTGAATCAACTGAACAAAATGATTCAGTGTTTCGAATGGTTGGAATCGCCACACGCCGGTGACTCCTGCTGGTCAGAACAGTGGGAATGCAATAACTCAGGCCAAACTTGCACTAAAACAGCTTTTACAAACACATTCAAATGTTTTATTGATTGTATAATCCATCAAATGCAATGAACTAAACATCTAATAAGATTAAATATCACGTGTCTGTATAATATGTTTTCTTTGATCAATTTTCAGGGCTTGTGTTTTCAAAGCTTCACTGGGATACAGAGTTATCAGCAAAAAGGTAAAGTTGCTTATTATAGCGCCACCATGTGCCTGAATCTCACAATATTTGATACAGAGCCTCATTTTGACACAAATATGTCAATTATCATAACGTCAGACATTATTGACTTTATTGGCTGCTGTGATTTCATTGGCTGCTGACGGTGATATTTGAAGAATATTATTTGACCCAGAGAAGATGAATATCAGGATTTGTTGGGATTGATCATGATGATGTTCAGCAGATATAGAGCAACACATAAAAATGATCATTTAATATCTTCACAGTGTTTTGATGTATGAGGGGATTTTTGATAGCCTGACGTCGTCATACTCAGATTCTAGTCAGAATGTGAGTCTGATACTGGTCCATTGAGCTTTGATTATAGGGCGTGTTTCAACCGAACCAGGAAAGAAAATGCCTCTGCACTCAATTGGATAGACCTACAACCAATCAGAGCAACAGAATAAGTTTTCATTCATGTTTCCGATCGACAAATGCCTTGATCGCGGTTCTCTTTTCCTCTTTTAAAATTAATGCGCTGTCGATATCTTCTATAACAGACACGATGGCGGAATCTACACATGATGTTTCATAAACAAAGTTCGGCAGGAGCACGTTCACATAATCAATCCAATCAACTTGTCATCAAACACAATGTCTACATTATCAGCATGAGAGGAAGCATATTATTCACTGTCAATTTACCTAACATTCCTTGACAGTTTTCAGCATCCCTCCACTCACTCTCGGCTTGTTCTTCCACAGCCTGGAATACGGGGGGAGTACTTTGGGTTCGGGCCGAATACCGATCCCGAGCCCGAGCCCTCTCCTCAGACAGCACGCCAAATTACAAATACTTATTTGTAAGCGTGAACTCGTGAAATCTCCATTCTCCAGTGGCAGTCATTTGAATTCAACCCAAGCGCTCGTTGATGACGTGGATGTCACGGTTTACGAATGCATTGCTTCCTTTTTGTCTCGTGCGTTTGTTATTTGTATGTGTGTGTCGCGTGGATTGGGTGTGGCCAGTGCAATCATGCTCATTCATCAATCTGCAATCATTATCGGCACCAGCTGCGACTCATCATCACTTCCTTAAATACTCACCGTTTTCTCCTCTCCATTGTCAGATCGTTGTTTGATGTCTTGCTGTCTGGTGTTCCTGTTCCTCGTCCTGTGATCGTGTGGTGTTCGTTCCTGGATTCCTGTTCGTTGTTCAGTTCGTTGTTCACGCCGGAGATCACCATCACCATCACGTCACTCTGCACCAGCTCAGACTCACCCGTGTTCGACCATCGAGGTCCCTGCGCCACCCGCCAGTGTTTGTTTGCCATATGTTTCATCATTGTATCCAATAAAGAGTTTATTGCACCTGCTATTGCTTCCTCGTTCTATCAGCATGACAGAGGATGATTACGTTGCTCATCTGTCCATCATCGTATAAAGCCCGCCCATGACAATTTGATTGGTCCGAACAATTTTTGTTCGGGCATAATAGCTCCTCAACGGATCGAGTCCAGACCGAACTTCCCGACCTAAACATTTTGTGGGCGGGGCTAAGTTCGGCTGGCATCCAGGCTAGATTTTTGATGAGTTTCGAGTGAATTTGGTCAAACGGAGACTTTTTTTTATATATATTTCCAAGCTTGAGATCTTTATGCCTTACAGTCTCTGACACCCAGACATGTTTAGAGCAGAAAAATAATTATTGATAAAACACTGCAAATATAATAATGTTGCAGCGGATTTAAATACGTTTAACAAATCCCACTTCTTCATGATCTTCATCAACACAAACAGAGCTTGAGGAAAGCACAGATACACACCGTCACACACACTGATGTCTATATGAGGATTTATTACACACAGTTATTCTGACATGATATTTCACTGACAGAAGTTCAGCTGTGTTATTAATGTGATGAAGAGACAATAAGAGACTCTAGAACATCTCACTGTCACTGATTAATCATGAGCTCAAAGCATTATGGGTAGAGTCTCTCATCAGGCTATTCTCACTCATCAACACACAGTTTCAATGATGATCCAAGATAAATCCTAAACCCAGGATAGAGTGTGTGTGTGAATGTGGTCTGGACTGTGTGTATGAGGCTCAGTGTGTCTCTGTCGACGCTGTAGAAGGACAGAGTTCCTGCACTGGGATCCACATACACTCCTGTTCTCCACACTCCTGTTCTGCTGCTGATGGGCTTTACAGGGAGTTTAGTCACTATGCTATTTTGTATGATTGTGCAACTGGAGGAAGAGCAGTACAAACTCCAGGACTGATCATTATATCCAAACGCACACTCATTTATTCGTCCCTTCCTGCTGATGCTCTTATATGACACTGATATAGACACATCTCCTCTCCACTCAATCTCCCAGTAAGAGCGTCCACACACACTCTCTCTACACAACACCTGCTCCCACACATCAAATCTGTCTGGATGATCAGGATACGACTGAGTCTTTGGGTGAGTGTTAGTAATCACTCTGTTCTCCTCAGACAGACGGAGGACTGTATGCGCTGTGTTCGGATCCAGAGTGAGGCGATGAGGATCTGATGGAGAGAAAACACACATCAGTGAATTACAGAAACTCTCTATCTCGAGTCTTCATTTCAGATCTGACTCGTTCATTCAGGATTGAGCAACCAATGATAATAAAGCACTAAAGAAATATCATTCTGTCACAGCTTTTGTCCTGAATGAGGCTCTGGCTGAACCATCGCCATGGTGTGTGTGCGTGGTTACCAGATAGGACTCTTAAAGGTGCTGTGTGTGTGTGTGAGAGAGAGAGAGAGAGAGTGTGCGCGTGTGTGTGTGCGCGTGTGTGTGTGTGAGTGTTTGTGTTTGTGTGAGTGTGTGTATGTGTGTCCGTGTGTGTGTGTCCATGGTTACCACACAGAAGAGATAGGACTCTTAAAGGTGCCGTGTGTGTGTGTGAGTGAGTGTTTGTGTGTGTGTGCGTGAGTGTGAGTGTGTGTGAGTGTCCGTGTGTGTCTGCGAGTGTGTGCGTGCAGGTGTGTGTGCGAGTGTCCATGTGTCACAGTGTTGGGTTTGTCATGTGTCTTGTCTGGTTTGTTGTGAGCACATGACTTGTCTTGTATTCCTTGTGCCATGTGCTCTCCTGTCAATTGTCAAGCCCCTCCCATCTTGTTATCTGATTATTTAATTATTTGCCTCACCTGCTTTCCCCACTATCCTCTTTTGTTTGCTTCCCTATTTAGTCTCCCTGTGTTTGCAGTCCTGTGCTGGTTCGTTATTTATGTTTCCCTTGTGTTCTGGTCCTGACTTTTTCCTGTCTTGTTTTTCCCCCTTGAGGAGGTTTTTGTTTGTAGTTTTGTTTTGTTTTGTTTAATAAAGATCCTTCCTTCCTGCACTTGAGTCCTCTCTCACTAATTTACCGAGTCGTGACACCATGTCTGTGTGAGAGTTTGAGTGTGTGTGTGTGTGTGTGTGTGTGTGTGCGTGTGTGTGTTTTTGTTTATATTACATTGTGGGAACCAAATGTCCCCACAAGGATAGTAAAACCTGAGATAACCTCCATTGTGGGGACCAGCCAGCGGTCCCCATGAGGGAAATGGGTTAATAAACATACTAAATGATATTTTTTTGAAAATGTAAAAATGCAGAAAGTTTTCTGTGATGGGTAGGTTTAGGGGTAGGGTTAGTGTAAGGGGACAGAATATACAGTTTGTACTGTATAAAAACCATTACGTCTATGGAGAGTCCCCACAAAGATGTGTGCGCCTGTTTGTGTGTGTGTGTGTGTGTGTGTGTGTGTGTGAGAGTGTGTGTGTGTGTGTGTGTGTGTGTGTGTGTGTGTGTGTGTGTGTGTGTGAGAGTGTGTGTGTGATGTGTAGACGTACATTTTCGTGGTCCTGCTGTAATCCTGATCTCTCCTCCATGATCCACACTAGAAAACACACAGTGACAAAATCAATCATAGACGTATGTAACAGATGTTATATTTATTAATTAATTTCACTTAAAATCTCCCTTTGTTATTATCATTTGTTATATTTCTTTCATTATTTTGTATTCTGGAATTTTATTTATTCTTCTAATATTGATTTCTATTAATTGAGATGTCATATTTCTATGGTTACACGGTCATTTTTCAGTTTTGTTTAATATGGTGCGTGGCTCCTTTTAGTTGGGTCATATATAGCAATTCCGTGACCGTGGAGAGGGAAGGTTCGTTTCTCATTGGCAGTATTTTCTGATTTACAGGGTTCAAAAGGAGATATTCTTGTAATGTAACTTGTAATGTCTTTTCATTGAATATATCAACAAAATGCACAAATAATTTTGAACCTTGTTTTTTTCAATGGTCAGATTCGTCACTTCAAAATATATGCAAATTAGCGCATATTTAATTAGATATAGCCTGATTAGCATATTTAAACAAAACATTACAGAAAACTTGCAATACATTTTTTCCTCCTATTCATGCGAGTAATCAACTGGCAAAGTTTCATGGTGATATCTGCAAGTTAAAAAATGTACCCTATTCACCTGTAGTGTCTCGCCTTAAAGAGCCAAAAATTGGCGGCCATCTTGAATTTGAAGGTCAAAAATAGGTCAAATCAATAAATCTACATAATTTATGAATTGCATGACCCAAATAGCCTCAGAAACCATGTATTATGCAGAACTGTGGCCAAAACCATTAAAAAGTTAATTTCCAGCTTGGCTGACGGCAGCCATTTTGGATATAGGGCTCTCAAAGATTTTCCCCACATTTTTGTGAGGGGCACCCCGACTAATTTTTTTTCTTTAACCTTTATAGATGACAAATCCAATGAGAAACGAACCTTCCCTCTCCACGGTCACGGAATTGCTATATATGACCCAACTATTAGTTAAAATTTTAAGATGCGAATTCAAGAGGGCTATGGGGCGGTATGATGCTGGATCCGTTTCCTCTTTACCTTTTTAAGAATTAAAGAAATGTTGACGTTGTACATTGATTGTGGGAATTCTTGGTTGTCAATAGAATGACTGAATAATCTCAGCATCAGGGGAGCAAGTTTCTGAGAATATTTCTTAAAATAAAATTCCAAAGCCGTCAGGTCCGGGGGTCTTACTGCTTGAGAAAGATGTGATGGTTTCGAATATTTCTTCTAATGTTATGTCTGCGTTAATGATGTCTTGTTCTGCATCATCTAATTTGGGGAGATTTAATGATTGGAGGAAGTGGGAAGGGGTTGTAGAGGCAATGGAAGTACGGGATTCATACAAAGCTTCATAAAATTCCTTTAAACATTTGTTGATGTCTCTGGGATTCGTCGCTAGGGTTCCATATTGTTTCCTAATTTGATGAATAGCTCTATTGGCTTGAATGCTTCTCAGCTGTCATGCAAGTAGCTTATCTGGTTTTGACCCTAGTTCAAATAGCTTTTGTTTTATTTTTAATAGCATATTATTAACTTGGTTGGAAAGAATTGAATTATACTGTAGTTTTAAAGCTGTAATTTCTTTGAGTATGTCAGGGTCCACAGAGTCTGCATGTGAATGTTTAACCCTCTGGGGTCTGAGGTGTTTTTGGGGTCCTTGAGATGTTCTGACATGCCCTGACATTTGTGCTTTTTTAAGTTGCTTATAAACATATTAATGGCAAAGGTGTAATTACACTCTATTTAGCACAAACAGGGCTACCATAATATGTGATCAACATGTATGTATATGTTTGTATTTTTGAGAGAATAATGTTTATGCATGGCTATTGAAAAAACTAAAGTTTCTGAAATAAGGCCACAAAACACATACTAAATGTGTCAATAAGACTTTTGACTAATGGATGTCATCGCCTAGAGTTTTTTCTTCATAATGATCCGAAAATCATCCTGCCTAATCATTCACATAAAACAATAAATTTATTGATATTTTGTTAGACACTTTTTGTTTGGAAAGGCAATATGCGTGGGGGCGTGAAAACTTCAAATAATAGCCGAGTCCCAAATAGACGCCTGTCTCTTTTACACGCCTGGTGTGTTTACAGGTTTGGATAAATAAAGGCCGGTCTCTAATAGAGGCCTGGTCTGTTTTTTAGTTTCAGGTTGTATTTAATCTTCTAAAACACGTCAGATCGTCTGTTTAAGCCAGTTCTATGGAGCAGATTGCTCACGCAAGCAAGGCAGGCAGAGTTAGCGGAGGCCGGAGAGGGACGAGGAGGAGAGCGAAGAGGAGGAGGAATTCGCAAATTAACTTGTAGTAGAGGATCGCGGTGATGATGATAGTGATGAATAGGGTCCTTTTGTATCACATGATTGCAGTTGTTTTACAGAGTAGAGTAGAGTAGAGAGAGTAGAGTAGCCTTTATTGTCACTAGTCACAAGTACCAGCGAAATGTCATTGAGGAAAGAAATACAGCATAACATGAGGAGAGGTGAGGAGAAAAAAAGGCAACCCCCAGACTATGCTCCTGTAAGGAGTACAGTTTGGGAACAGTAAAAAACCTCAGCAACATTAGCACATAACACAACATGAACACACAAGACTTGCAACAGGGTAGGGGAGTGGGGGGTGGAAACCCAGCACAGGCAAGCAGCCATCCGGTCCTGCAGCCATTTCGGCGCTGGTCACAGACCCGCCTGTCAGACTGGTGGTACAAAGCGTTGAAGGCGTGGGATGGGGGGTGGGGTGGGTGACTGCATATCTGTATATCAGTGTCCCAAATAGGCGGCTGCTGGTCTTTCAAAGAGGGGAAGCTCATTTTCGGCCTACATCATAAAAATTGTCCATTTATTTATACGTAAATTCTGCCCAACGTTCCTTTTCAAGAAAATGCTCTGTGACCCTATATTGTTCCAACTAGGCGTCTTTTCCAGTGACTTGACCAGTGTCCTCTCAATGGCCAGCAGAGTTAGCTATAATTGTATAAATGTAATAATATAATAAAGGTATAAATAATAATATAATAAAGTATAATAATAATACAACTAATAATATATAGGCTATTTTTAATTATTTTAATAATTATTGTTTTAATTATTACTAATAATATTATAAAAAATATAATAGGATAAGTAATAATATAATAAAGGTATAAATGTATAATTGTGTGAAATGTATTATGAAAAATGGCTAGCAATTTCGACAAGCAAATACCAAGAAAGAGGTAGCAGCAGTTTGTCTTTTGACTATCACTTGAAAAATCCGCGATGGGACTGAGCTCGAATAGCTTCAGCGGCAGTGACTTTTTATTGTATGAAATCGCTGTCAATCAAAAGGAGATGCAGCCCCTCCAATCATCACGCGGAAGCCCGGAGTCCGGGCCAGCCCACTCCTCATTCACCCCCAGAGACGCTGAGCGTCCGTGGGCGGGACATAATCGCAGCATTTATCCAATGACCGTCTAGTTTCGAAGCGCTGAAAAAAACTGTTCAAAGCAGCCCCATTGAAGTCAATGGACGCTGGGCTTCAACAGGGAAATGCCCTGTCTGTGACGCTACGGGAATGTATGAGAAGTAAATCGAGTCAGCCGACCTGCTGTATGTAGCTGATTCTGAACGAACTCGTCTTTGAGATGAACGTTTTCTAACGCATTTTTAGTCAATAAAATGTTAACACAATAGTACATATTTGACCATTAATTTTTTTGACATTATAGGGGAAGCCGAGCTTCCCTTGCAGTCTTAAAGAAATCCCCACTGGTGTATATATGTAAGAGTTCGTGTATGTGTAGGCCTGGGGAGTCGCTACGCCTGGCATCCTAATCTAGGTGCCTCAGTCCGCAGGATGTCATAGCGATACACAGCAGTTGCCATGGAGTCAACCTTGATCAGGTCCCAGACAGAGTCAACAATCAGCAGGTGTCAGTGGGGAGTGGGGTAAGGAACGCAAGAGCGTCTCACAGCAGTGCTCTACTGGAGGAGTTGTTGTTGCAGCAGCAGCCTCGGCCAAGGCCAGTGCTGGTAGAGGGGGGCCGAAAAGCAGATAAGATTGGGGTTGTTTGGTCTCGGGACGAGTGGCCGCATTCCAATTTACACAGCTCCTGGTCCATCTTAGTCTTCGAAACGATCCATTTTCCTTTGCAAAGCTGTGAGCTTCTCCATGATGTTATCCATGTTTTGGCTCATAGTCACCAAAGTCACAGTCTGAGTGCTGAAAGCTCTGCCCACTGCTTCAATCATGACGGGCAGCCTTGTGGGGTTTTGGACAGCTGTCTCCGTCTTCTTAATTCCTCGATAAACCAGGGCAATGCCTAATCCAAACAGCAGAAAACCTGTTATCATGGTTCCGAATAGGTAGATATCTTCAACGTCCTCCACGGAAAGAGGCGCCAGACACACGACCCGCCACCTCTCCCACGCGTCCATCGTGTAGCCAGCTGCGAACGTTCCGTCAGGGCAGTCAGGTTCCCCCGAACCCAAGCTTCTCTTGGAGAAGATGGTGTCAATTGCGTTGAGAGACCAGTTGATCAAATCCATAATTTCTTAGTTTGGAGAGCAGTGCGGAGAGAGTCTCTTCAAAGTACAATAGACTAAACTAGACGAGAGGAGCAAAGCAGGGGAAATAAGGGAGAGGAGGGTAAGAAAAATGCGACCGCCTTCGTTGAGAGCCAAAGAGAGAGTAGCCTTCATTCTTTCTTGTTCATGTGTTTCGGGCAACTAGTTCATAGGCTCGATGGATATTACCGGTAACTTGTATTGTTCAGCCCATGGCTGTCACATCGTTTAATTTTTTTATGCTTCCAATAATCTAAAGGGGGTTGCAAACCGTACGAGAAGCGTCGCGTCTATGACAACTCGAGGTATCGTACACCGGACGCACACTTTGTCAGTTTATGGCCAGCAATATAGTTATGTTTAAGGATATTATGGAATTAAGATCATGTCTGTACTATGTTATGATTGTACTGTACAATTAAATACAATCATTGCTTAGTCTGCAGTCTGAATTCACTTTACCTCAGAGCGTCCATTAACTGAATGAATTGAGAATATCACCTGAAAATCCGATAACATCAACAATTTGCATTCAAGCAGCTGATTTCTGTAAATGAGTGTAAAACTGAATGTATATTGCAGCACAGGGTGAAGTCAGTATATACATTAACGACGATTTGAGAATGTACACTCATAGAGAATAATGTGTTCGAATTTTAAAGACGTGGCGCTGCGCTGCGCTTCTCGTCCGGCCCGTCTGGCACCAACAACCATGCCACGCTCAAAATTGCTTAAATCACCTTTCTTTCCCATTCTGACATTCAGTTTGGAGTTCAGGAGATTGTCTTGACCAGGACCACACCCCTAAATGCATTGAAGCAACTGCCATGTGATTGGTTGATTTGATAATTTAAATGAGAAATTGAACAGGTGTTCCTAATAATCCTTTAGGTGAGTGTATATATATATATATATATATATATATATATATATATATATATATATATATATATATATATATATATATATATAATCAGGTTGGATAAAAGTGGTGTTTTATAATATGTATATATATATATATATATATATATATATATATATATTTTTTTTTTTTTTTAAACACCACTTTTATCCAAGCTGATTAATAAAAACAAGTTTAAATGGGTAAATCTTCTATAAATATATTTGAGTCTTCATTTTCTTTTCTGACATAGCCTACTCCAGTTCTTGTTAAAACACACTATACATGCAAATTATGTTCATTTTAGGTACTTTTTGTGTGAAATCATATTTATTTTGTCCATCAAAAGTGTGCTTTCACTTTAATTGAGCGTGAGCAGTGCAGCAAAAATAGACTCAGCGACGAAACCCTCCGCTTCACTACTGCTCACATGATGCTCCTGCTTGACGCTCATGTGCTGCTCCTGCTCCCGTTGTGAATGCACTCATTGATTAACATGCCGAAATAAAATCGTGCTTGCGATCTAAAACGGCCGTAATTCACAAGGTTTCCTACATGTGCATTCCGTGTGCACGTGTGATGCTGATGTTGCGCGATGTTAATCATGCGGCGCCCGAGTGCATTTGACTGGCAAAAAAATCGGCATATGTCAGACTGAAAATCACGTGAAAATCACGTGAAAATCGGCCAATTCCGGTCACCAGCCCATCTCTAAAAGATTAGCATTAAAAGTATAATGTTCAGATAGGCTATGCAACAAATTATTATAATGCTATTTCATTTGAAAACCCCGGTATTAGAGCATATAAATGTTAATTTGCAGTTTAATATGTTGCTTATACAAAGACATTCTATTTCAACATATTTCAGTCATTTTTTTTCTCATCTCAGTATAGTAATATAGTTTGGTAAAAGCTTTTCATTCATTCACATACAGAAATGCAATTCATATTTAAACAGTCTTTTTGCGGTTTGCAGACACTGTTGCATATCGCGATTAGAACAAAGCACTTAAGAATAAATAACTGACAGATTCACAATCCTCAGCTGGATCCGTTGCTCCTTGAAGTAAAAATAAACCGGAGCTTCTGAGGTAAATTTCCCAGGAATATTATTACGATAGTATTATTCCTCACAGCCTCGTAAAGTCTGATTAAACTCGGTGTTATTTATCCAGCTGATGTGGAGGTTGACACGTTTGCATGGATCGCCTCAGATCATTTGTGTTTGAATAGTGCGCGCTGTCCGTGGGCACTTGATGAGCTGAGATGAGAACGACTTACATCTCTCTTTTCATACAGATTACATAAACTGAGAATATTAGTTTTTTATATAAATTACTTCATATAAAAGAAGAGAATTCAAGCTTCATGCCTGTGTGCCTGCTTAGCCTATGTGACAAGTATTCGCTGAGTTACAGATCATTTTTGGAATGGACTTCACTGGAAGTCCATTCTGGACTTCAGAGAGAAGGCAGAACTCGCATCATGTTTATTTTTCTTTATTGACCACTATTGTATTCTGAGAAACTTATAGTGACAGTTATGTCTTAATTTGTGTCAGGAGTTATGAAATGAAAAAATGAGTTGATACCTTTAATATGAATTATGAGTGTCAGCCGCTCCCATTCAGAATTAAACTCCTGTGCTGTCGTCATGACAGCGCTTGACAAAACAATGTCCCTCAGGGCTTTTAGCTCAAAAATGTGCAGATTTGGAGAAATATTGATAAATTCTCATAGGTTTACATTAGATTTCTATAGACAGGAATAATATTTATTGAATTTATACCCAAATGTGTCGATGTATTCATGAGCGCTTGATACTCATGGTCGACTGATATGGGATTTTGAATGGCCGATGCCGATATTGAGAAAGCAATCTGGGGTGCGTTTCCCGAAAGCATCGTTGGCCAACTATGGTCGCAAGTTCATCGCAATGTCCATTGAACTCTATTGGTAACGACGGAACTTGCGACCATAGTTGGCCAACGATGCTTTCGGGAAACGCACCCCTGGCCGATTGGCCGATATGAGGCCAATACAATACATGTGAATACAGTAAATTAGAGACAGAATATTGGTGAAACTAAATGAACATTTATTGTACATACTATTTATGCAATATTCTTTTTGCAATAAAAAATATTTACTAAGAAATTAAAATGTAAACAAAAAGGTAACACTTCAATAAATAAAGTTTTAGTGCAGCTTCTTGTCTGCTTTAATATTTACAGTAATTTTTTCAGTCACATAAATAATTACTGCTTCTTACTGCAGGTTACAAATAACATTTATCATTAATGAACCAATCTAAACAATATTCATAAATTAATGACAAAATAGTTTGTGAAATTACATACATTTTATGTACAATACATAGTTAAATATAAATCTCACATAGTTTATTTACACTATTTACTTAAAACAGGTTGTTTTACTTCAAGTCTATTTAAATAATAATGATTTGTGTGTTTAGTTTTGCTTGTTTTTTTCTTTAAAACGTTGCAAGCCGTCACATGTATTTGCATGACATACATGAACATATGAAAATGTATACACGATATTACGCCAATCATGGATAAATAAATACAGTAGATAGTGAATAACCTTTGCAAGGATTTATTTTCAAATGTAATATTATTACATAGTGTTCTCCTCTCATCCACCTCACGCGACCACTGATCTGTAGTGCACGCGAGTGATGCAACCCAGCTTTTCCGTGCACGCGAGTCCGTTGGAAAACAGCGTCTAGTTTAAACGTAACTCGAGAACAACGCGCGTATCTGAGGAACAGCCAGTCACAGGATTTTTGACTGTTTGTGAGGTAAAATGTTTTCAGTTTTGTTTGAATTCGTTTATATCACATCTGTGACCCCCACTGGAGCTACCGCTGGGCTGCGGATCTGACATATCATGGTACTGTTTGAATAGACTCTGCTGCACGCCGGAGTGTTTTTGTGTGTAACACAATGTAGCGTCAGGTTAGAAAGCGAATGCGAATGGTCATTTACTGCAGTGGTTCTCAATCCTGGTCCTGGGGACCCACAGCTCTGCACATTTTATATGTCTCCTTTATCTGACACTCCCAGTTCAGTTCATAGAGCTCTTTCCTAACGAGATGATGATCTGAATCAGGTGTGTTAAATGAGGGAGACATACAAACTGTGCAGAGCTGTGGGTCCCCAGGACCAGGATTGAGAACCACCGATTTACTGTGTCTGTCAGATGTCTGCTTCACTTCTGAGTGGCTTGTCTTACGGTGCTGGGCGGAGCAGAGCGAGTGTATTCAGTTCATTCACGCTCGCTCTGTTCGCGTCAGTGGAAAAAAACGCTAATGCACAGTCACAAACTGTTTTGAAATATATCGGCCAAACGGAAAGATTTATCGGCCGATGCCGATATCTAAAAAATTCCAAATATCGGGCGATATATCGGTCGACCACTACTCTGATGTACTGTGTTTTCAATACATACCAGCAGCCTGAGGGCGCCCTATGCACAATAATAGTCCATATATGGATCACATGAAGAAGTGCCATAATCATGTGACATTCCAGGAAGTCCCTCACACACACAAAGTAGAGGTCTTCACGGGTCCAAAAATTCGTGCCCGAACCCGAAAGAGACCCGTAATGTGCTACACCGAACCGACCCGGACCCGTCTATTATTTCAAAAGCTAGACCCGGACCCGTGCAGATCCGAGAAATGCCTAACCTGACCCGACTTGGACCGTCTATTATTTGAAAGCTGGACCCGAAACCGCCGGGAAGACACAGACCCGGCTGGACCCGATTGTCACATATTCCACCTTAAACTGCTATTACAAGTCAATAAACCTGTTGCGAAAAATACAACTTTTTGTCTTACCTAATTTAAGGAGCCGTGGTAGCGTAGTAGTCTCCTCTCCCTTCCTTGTAACGTTAACGTTACCTGACTGGCTGTGATCATGCATTACAATCCTCCAACAAGAAAGTTATCCATGTTATTCTTCTCGTTATTTCAAGTCCAAGCTTAATCTACTCATTATTTCAGCTTCAAAAGTCTACTTGATGTCACGGTGACGGATGACAAATGCAACTTTGCACATGTAACTTACATTCTGACTCGAGTTAACTTGCATAATAACTTTGACTGTTTGCCCTTTTGAATTATAATAACGATTGCTCGTTCAGTGCCATGGCCGCTGACGTTATTTATTTGCTATCATCTCTGTGCTCTCTGCTCTGCACCGAGTCTGAATCTGACCACTAAAACTTTAAGATTAAACAAGACGGTTAATTTATATTGTAAAATCTAAAGCGCGGTTTGGCGGTCCCTCACTGAAGCTCTGGTAACTGGTTGTCATAGAAACATGACACGCGCTTGAGACTGCACATGCGCGCTAGCTGGATCAACCTAAAATATGCTTTTTAACGCAATTTATTTTGAGTGTCCAAATTTTACAAGTTGCAAGTAAAAAAAAACAAAAAAAACACAAGCAGTGTCTAATCACGGCCGGGTTTTCTCCGAGTCTGATCTGATGACTCCGATCGCACGGGTATTACACACAATGTTAAACAGACCCGGGACCCGAAGTAATAGATTCGGACCCGACCCGGACCCGGCTGATCATTTAAAATATAGACCCGAACCCGTACGGGTCCTTGGTCGGGTCCCGGGTCGACGGGTCTCGGGTTCACTGTGAAAACCTCTAACACAAAGCTATCAGAGATCGTTGTAACATGCAGATAAAGACGTTTTGAAGACAATAAACATGATTGCAATGATATTTGATTTACCTGTGTTCTTCAAGCCATGCCAGGTATTTTCATAAAAATTGATTATATTTATAATGTAATGCTAATCTATATAGACTGCAGAATACTATAAAATAATATATTTTCTGTCTGATTTTTTTTATCTGAAGCCAAATTAGATCACAGAAGATTATTTAAAACACTCGACTTGCGTTATAAAGTAAGTTTGGAGCACAAACATGGTTTTAACACTAGAAGTCCCAGAGATTTGTAACCCTCCTTTAGCCAAGTGGATGCTAACTGGTTAGTCTTTTGGCTATCATTAGCATCAATTCATGTGTAAATGTGGTCATTACCTGAGCAATCTGCAGGGGGGTTGGGGGTGTGTGTGTGAATGGTTGTTGGTGGCTTGTTTGTATGTGTGGGGGAGGGAGGGCTGCTAAAAGCAGAGAACTTGATTGACCATGTCTCACATTGGCATGTAGGGTCTTGCCCAGGTGTAAACAGGTATGAATTAGCACATCTAGCTCTCAAATGAGAGGTAATTCCTTATGTGCTGAGGTGGATAAAATCTCACTGCACATAGCCTACTACTTCAGTGCCCTCAAGAATTCTGTGGTGTACGAACCTCCTCTCCAAGAAAAGAAAATGCAGACAAGACTCACCACTCGGCAGGCCTTGGAAATGATCCTGAGTGAAGTAAACCCTTGTGACTCAGATGGAGAAGACATAGAACTTCAGCCGGATTCGGACTCAGAGCTGTCTGATCTGTCTTCAGGTTAAGTTTCATTTCATATTATTTCCTATTTCATTTCAAACCAGTAAGTGGAAAACACCAAAAAAGCAGAGTGGAGTGACATAAATATTTACTCTGCCTTTTTTGTATTGTCCACTTTTTTGTTTGTACTACTTAGCAGACATTCACTGCCATCTGAAGTGCAAAACATTATTAGTTGTTTCTTTGCTTTAGTTGTATCTTTTTATTTAGGAAGATATTTCAGACATTATTCCGATACAGAGAAGGAGATACTGGAATTATTATTAGTATCTATGCATGCATTTGTGATATCATTTGACTTTTCCATTGCTCACAATTTGAATTTGTTCACACTGCAGATGAGGAGACTGCTCCTCAACCAAAAAAGAGAGCCCGTTTGGGGACTGACCTGACAGAGACAGCGAAAGATGGCACAGTGTGGGGTGAAGAACAGGTGGGGACGCGTCTCCCTTTCACCCCAATAAAAGCGTACACTGCAGATGGAGAGCCAATGGCTAAGGCCAGGAAAAGTATCTCGAGTCGCCTTCAGAGCTTCCTGTGTTTCATCACTCTTGACATGCTTCATAGCATTCAAGAATGGACTATTCAACATGCACAGGAAACGGAGCATGTTCATGGCCCTCCCTGAACTAATGGCATTTATTGCAATTGTCATCTTGCGGGGGCTTACCAAGGTTCCATCACTACGTGACTGCTGTTCAGCAAACCTGGGAAATTGGAACAATTGGAACAATGCCGCGAAACCGCTTCCAAGACATCATGCGACACCTACGCTTTGATGACAGGTCCACCCGGAGTGATCAAGCAAAGACTGATAAGTTTGCTGCAATTTCCAGTGTGTGGGGATCATTTGTCACCAATTGCATCACGTCCTACAACCCTGGTCTACATATCACCGTTGATGAACAGCTTTTCCCGTCAAAGACTCACTGCTGTTTCCTGCAGTATATTGCAACTAAACCTGACAAGTTTGGGATCAAGTTTTGGGTGGCTTGCGACCTAAAATCCAAGTACATTTGTAATGTCCTCCCATATCTTGGCAAGGACACTAGTCGTCCCAGTGGAGAGAGACTGTCTGAAAATGTAGTGATGAGGCTGATGGAACCATTCCTAGACAAGGGCAGAAATGTTACCACGGACAATTTCTTCACATCGCTGTCACTTGCGCATAAACTTCTTAGCCGGAAAACCACCATCCTCGGCACAGTCAACAAGATTCGCCGGGAAATCCCTCAATCCGCTAGACACACAGATCGCAATGAATTCACCACTCAGGTATGTTGCAGGTCTTTTGTGGTTCTATGTTTATGTGTTTCTAATTTTTAGAATCAACACCGCCAAGTGTGTCATTGTGTTATTGTGTGTAAAAGTGCTATGAAAATAACAATTTATCTTATTTATTAGGTGTTTTCAACCACTGCTGCTACGCTGACGGCGTATGCGGCCAAACGGAAGAAGACCGTCTACATTCTTAGCAGCGTGCATAGCGTGATTCAGACTGATAATACCACCAAAAGGAAGCCAAGCACGGTCACCCTTTACAACACCACAAAGTGCGGCGTGGATGTGATGGACCAGATGGTGCGGGAGTACACTGTCCGCACAGGGACACGGCGCTGGCCAGTTGCCGTGTTCTATAACATGATTGACATGGCAGCACTGAATGCACATGTTGCTGTATCAAGCATGCACCGGACGGGTGGACTTCCTGGTGGAGCTTGCAAGAGAGTTGGCTAACTCTCATATGTGTGCGAAGAAGGCAAGAAAAGAACAATTGCTTCGGACACAACCCTCCACACCTAGCCCTGGAAAAAGAGCCATGTGTCAGGTCAAACACCAATGCAAGAACAATCATGCCACTGTGCGATGTGTTCACTGCTACAGATACACATGTGGTAAATGCAGACGGGAGATACCATGGCAGTGCCAGGATTGTGAGTGATTGCTGGAATGTACTCACTCACTTTTTAATATTATATGTAAATATGTGTACAAATGGTTGGTTTCTTTTTTTTTTATTGTGTACTGTTTTTATCAATAAATCTCAGCAACAAAGGAAAAAAAAACATGTGTGTTGATTTCTCCCTAAGATGGCAAAGTGAAACACAAGTTTCCTTGAAGTGGCTCAGCATGGCCCCACATCGTTTACATAACAAAAGCAACTGTTCACAGCTGATTAAGGATATTAGCCTAAAGCCTTCCAGCCCATCGGCTGTCCTGCGGGTTTTATAGGTAGAAAAGCCAAATGGCTGCTCTCTGGGACTTCTAGTGTTAATCTCATAAATTGTTGTGTATTGATGGTGTGCTAAGCTAACATGCTAGATAGCCCTAGGTGCACCTGCCACCTAGCAGTTATTCTTTTATGATTTTTTTCTAAATAGGAATGCTTACTGAAATGTTTATTTATTCAAGAAGGGCATTTGATACAGTTTCAAATGTGAAGTGAGAACTTCGATAAAATAAATTAGGGACTGAAACCCTACGAATAGCCTGTGAATAGCCAGTCGTTAGTAATTATAATGCAGACAAAAGAAAAAAATGCATATTTAGAGCCATAACCAGGCTGGAGAGGAGAATAACCATGCTGGAGAATGTGTGCATGGGGAGACTGAGACTGAATGGGGCTTGTTTGCACCACAAAACAATAGAGACAAAAGAATGAATGGATGCTTAGATGATGATTAAACATCAGTAGCATTTTAGAGTCTAATCAAAATAAAGTCATATGACATGATCTTGAAAAACATTTAACTAAATACAGAGTTTTAGACTTATCATCTCCAGATTTTAAATATAACATGGTCAGACATATGGCTTTAGCTGCAGTGCATTTCTAGATTGATACAGTGCCAACTTCAATTTTATTTTCATGAAGATGTTTCATAAAAATAAATGTCTAATAACTTTACAAAACTTTGAAGCTATTTATAACCATTTTTTTCATTATGACAATAATTAATTCTACATTTACAATAAACTACCAGGTGTCAGCTTTCAAATGAGATCATACTTTTAGTACCAAGGGTTCATGAACTGTATCTGTTTCAGTTTGGGTATGTCATTTCTGGGGATTATTCAAAAGTGCGGTTGCAGCTTAAAGGGCACCTATTATGACCCTTTCACAAGATGTAAAATAAGTCTCTGATGTCCCCAATAATGACACACCTTAGAAAGCTCATCAACCAATCAGAATGAAAAATGCAATAGTATAACAAGCTAAACCTCTGTTAATTATCAATTAGAACTTTTGTAAATGTATGAAGGAAATAGTCAAACGGGTTTGTAATAAGTGAAGATGTTAATGCTGTTTTTAGAGTTGTTAAATTAAAACTCTTCCTGCTTCACATACTTAAGTTTGTCCAGTGTGTAGTTTGGATCCTCCAGTTTATCAGTGAGCAGCTTGATTCCTGAATCTCCTGGGTGATTGTAGCTCAGATCCAGCTCTCTCAGGTGTAAGGGGTTTAAACCTAGAGCTGAAGACACATAACCGCAACCTTCCTCTGTCACCATACAGCCAGACAACCTACAGACACACACAGCAACAGTCCACATGTCATGAACATTTATACCTATTTCATCCATTCATTAGGTATTATTTATTTGTAACTGTGTAAAAAAAAAAAATTAAATAGTAATTTCCTGAGACTAATTAAGAATTTTGTTGTTTCGTCGTTTCGAATTGAAAATACATAAGTTATGTAATTCATGAAAATTGTAATTGAATATGACGAGGCAAGTAACATTATTGTCATCGGTGCATGCAGGAATACAGATGAAGACGATGAAGAAGGTTCCAAAACACAAAGTTTAATACTATTCCAACAGGCAGGAGAACAGGCAGATGCAAAACACTTAAAGTAATGGTAGCCTGAACAATGACAGACTGTGAAGGGAGAACTTAAATAGTGACTCAAACAAGATGATTAAAGGTACAATATGTAAGATTTTTTTTAATAAAATATCCAAAAATCACTTGCACAGTGTGATATATTTCCTGCAACTGTGTACTTAAAATATCTCAAAAGTTCCCAAAGATTTTTAATTTCAGAGAAATTCCAATTTTAAATAATGGGCCGTCCCGGAATCCCTTCACTTGTCACCACAATAAATGCAAAATGCAGTTTAGTGTGATAGTGTAGACCAAGAGAAACAGCGCTGCGTTACCTCACAAGTTTTATTCGTCTAATAAACTGACCTGTGCGAGTATTAATACAGCGCTTGCGGGTCCTTATTCAGTTATATCCGCGGGTACTCGCTAATATCTGTCTCTCATTAGCAATCGCGCCCTGCTTCACACCACAGTCATGTTAAAAACATCAATGTATTTACTCATCCATAAACATTATTAGATCCATCAGCTTGACGACAAGTTCCGTAATTCCGCTGGAATTTTGCGCCATCAACGTATGCCTTTGTTATTGTAAGAGGTTATAAAAAAATGACATATTGTAGCTTTAATGACGCACAGCTGATGCAAACGAACTCATAATGACAGTGACCATGGAGACAAACGAGTGGCGGGAACACAGAAGATGAATGAAAACAAACAAAAAATCCAGGAAAACTAAACACCTTGAACATATTGTGATAATTATCAGACCATTTTCAGCATATTAGGTATACTACATCAAATAATCAAAATATATATCAAAAACCAGTATCAATGTACTGCTATCAATATCGTTAGTTAAACAGTTTAAATTCTTAGCCTTGGAGCTCGAAGTCTCTAAATCACTTTGTATAACGGTCGTTGGTTGTTACAGGACACCTTCAGCTGTTAGCAGTGCTCTGCCCTCCTTAAAGGAGAACTCCGGTCAATTTTAACATTGAGCTAATTTTTTTGTAAATTTGGAGTGCTGTCAATACAGAGAACAACGACAAAAATCGGTGTTGCCTACACCGTGTTATCCTCTTTTTAAAATTTGCACCCTATTGACTTCAATGGGGCATATTTTAAACCTGCTTTTACCCTCTTAACATCCTTGATGTGTCATTACAAGTACCCAGCCATTGTGAGTGATTCCTTCAGAGTGAACACGGGTGAATCTGACTACAGTAGCAGTGTATTAATAACTGCATGTAGAAGTTAATTCAGCCAGCGCTCATACCTGTATTTACATCCTGTTTTCGGTTGAAGTCTAAAGTAGTCGATTGTCGAGTTCACACGCATATGTTTAGTTACCTATGATCACACGCGTGAACTCGACAATCGACTACTTTGGACTTCAACCGAAAACAGGATGTAAATACAGGTATGAGCGCTGGCCAAATTAACTTCATTTTTATTCATATTTTTCACATCTACTGCAGTCAGATTCTCCGTGTTAACTGTAAAGGAATCACTCACATTGGCTGTGCACTTGTCAATAGGGTGCAAATTTTAAAAAGAGGATAACACGGTGTAGGCAACACCGATTTTTGACGTTGTTCTCTGTATTGACAGCACTCCAAATTTACAAAAAAATGAGCTCAATGTTAAAATTGACCGGAGTTCTCCTTTAATGCAACTCCTTTCTGATTTTAACTCTAAGGAAATAGTAGTCTTCGGAGACCTAAATTGGAACTGGTTACAACCAATATCTGATGATTTCTGAGCTTATTGTGATTCATTAAATCTCTTTCAGATTGTTGACAGTCCCACACGGCCAAACTTTAAAAACCCGGGAAAAAAATAATCGCTAATAGATGTGATTCTAACTAATGTTCCCTTTCGTGTGGTCACTACGAGTTACGTCAGTGACTGACGAAATTGGGGGTTTCGCTTAGAAGCCTATCACCTTCGAGTTTTAGAAAATGAGCCAATGGCATGAAAATGCCTTGGGTCTGCGGAATTTGCATAGCGTAACTCCGCCCCACCTCGTGGGTATATAAGGAAGTAAGCTGGCAACATGCAGTTTTTGCTTCGGAAACAAGAGTTCTCTTCACTCCACAAGCCATTCTGAGTTATCTTCACTCTTCAAGACAAGCTACTCTTCCAGGTGAATTCCAGTGAGTTCACATTGCCTGCTGATTTGTGCAGTGGTCTTCTAGTCATGTGTTCTCCCTGGGCGCTTCTGCCCTCTGCAGTTTAAACTTCCTCTCACAAAAGAGCTTGCACGTGGCATGTCTTTATAAAGATGTCTCACTCATGCACTTCTGGTTGCAGTCGGATCATTTCCCAGTCTGATGGGCACAATCGCTGCCTGGCGTGTTTGGGCTTAGATCACTCTAAGGCAGCGTTTGTGGATGAGTCATGTTCTCATTGCGGGAACATGACCATTGCAACGCTGTGGTCGAGACTCAATGACCTCACTAGAGGTAGAGTCCCCTCTACCACACCCCGATCTATCCCCTCTTCGAAAGGCGATTCTTTGGCTGATGGCTGAGAACAAAGCGCCGACGATGCTTCCTCTGCCCACACTCCCCTCTTGCACATCGCAACCTGCGAGTCGCCCGGATGATATCGCGGGAACGGTCTTCGGACATTCCCTACATTTCATTTGGTGCTCCAGACGAAGAAACGTTGTCCATTACAGCATCACAAGGTGGGCTGGAGTCCTCTGAAGATGAGGATTCAGCTGTGCTGCTGCCTTCGGGTGTGCCAGCATTGTCCGAGTCTGATCCAGAGTTGACAGCCATGCTTGCCCAGGCAGCCGATTGTGAATTACAAGGCTGTAGAGAACAGTGTGCCTATTGCAGACTTATATTCTGAGGTTTTAATTACATTATTTTAACATAGTCAGTCGTGAACAGGGTTATTATAGTTTTGCATTTTTCATTAGTTTTTGTTTTTATTTCGTTTTGACTTTTTGTTTTCAAATTCAGTTTAGTTTTAATTAGTTTTTAAAGTGGGTTTGCTAGTTTAGTTTAGTTTTTATTTATTCTGTGCTGCTGCCTTCGGGTGTGCCAGCATTGTCCGAGTCTGATCCAGAGTTGACAGCCATGCTTGCCCAGGCAGCCGATTGGTTTTTGGGTACCTCACTGGCACAGACTCTGTGCATGATCAGGGAGGACGAAGAGCAGGTCATTCTGGTTATGCCTCACTGGCCCACCCGGATTTGGTTCTCTGAACTGGTGCTCCTCGCGACAACCCCTCCCTGACCAATTCCTCTGAGGAAGGACCTCCTTTCTCAAAGACAGGGCACCCTCTGGCACCTCCGGTGGTGGCTACCATCACTCGCCGAGAAGACCCCAGAAAATGCTCGATCAGTGTTGCGCTTTCCTTCCTGCAAGATGAGTTGGAGTGAAGGCTGTCTCCCTCCACTGTCAAAGTATATGTTGCCGCTATTGCCGCACATCACAACGCAGTTGAAGGTAATTCCGTTGGGAAGCATGACCTGGTCATCAGGTTCCTGAGGGGGACAAGGAGACTAAATCCACCTTGCTCTCCCCTCATACCCTCTTGGGACCTCGCAGTGGTGTTAGAGAGCTCCATTTGAGCCTTTGCAATCAGTTGAGCTTAAGTTCCTGTCTATGAAGACAGTGCTCCTGGTTGCATTGGCCTCCATCAAGAGGCTAGGGGACCTGCAGGCATTTTAGGAGTGCGGCTTCCTCTTGGGCTCTAGCGCATGGCCCCTCGCTGACAGCCATCTGCAGAGCTGTAGGCTGGGCGACACCCAACACATTCGCAAGATTCTATAATCTCCTGTGTCCTTTCATGTACTCGCCCCCAGTGGCCAGTAATAGGACCCGCTCGGTGTCATCTCTTGCTGCGCCATTCCACTCCACGGACTGGATACATGCGCTATTTCACTCAGATTAGTTCTTCCGTCCAAGACCCTGAGTTCCTCCTACACTGATGGCAATAGCAATTTATTTATATAGCACAATTAAATACAATTTACATTGTCCAATGTGCTTTACAGTATTAATAAAAAATCATAAAAAACTAACAACAATAAAACCACAGTACAAATATAGATTTGAATAGAATATCATAAAATAAGTGCTTCATCAATTTAAAATAATAATGAGATACAATGGAATGGTGCATCATTATGTTAAATGCCTTATCAAACAAAAATGTTTTTAACTTGGATTTAAAAACAAATAACGATGAGGCCACTCTAATTGAAATGGGCAAGTCATTCCATAATCTAGGGGCAACTACAGAGAAGGCACGGTCCCCCCTACACTTCAATTTTGACTTCGGGATAGACAGGAGTCTCTGATTTGATGACCGGAGTGATCTAGTTGGATGATGTTTAGTCAATAGAGCAGACAAGTAGGGTGGAGCCAGACCATTTAAAGATATTTAAACAAAAAGTAAAAGTTTAAACTCCACTCTATAATGCACTGGCAACCAGTGTAAAGAACATAAAATTGTTGTGATATGATTCCGTTTTTTTGCACCCGTCAAAAGTCTAGCTGCCGCATTTTGTACTAATTGTAATCGCGACATTGCTGAATGACTAATCCCAACGTAGAGAGAATTGCAGTAATCCAGCCTTGAAGAAATAAATACATGTATTACTTTTTCTAAATTTTTTAAAGAAAAAAAATTCTTTATTTTTGATAATAGTCTTAGCTGAAAAAAGCAGGATTTCACAACTAAATTTATTTGCCTCTCAAATTTCAAAGTTTCATCAAATACTACACCCAAATTTCTCACCCACGGCTTCACACAAGAATGTGGCACAAGGTGTCAGTGTTCTCAGATCCTCAGGAATTTTCTTAGATGCGCATGCGTCGCGACTGAGTGCGTTGTTGTGTTTGGAGCTCCGTCGAATTAACTCAGAAACCTTAATTTTCTTCTTTACACTCTTTTACAAACGAACATTTTCATTTTTATGAAAATGGAAACATCACGCGCCGATGCTCACAAGTCAGTGGTTAGTAACCTTTTGACTCCGACCTCGTCTACTCCATGTGTTTCTCTGCACAGGACCCGAGCAGCCAGGATGCGATCATCCTTGGTTTCGTTCACTCCGGCACTGACTCAACACCATGGACCCTGGGTGATTCCACAGCGGAAGACGCGAGCCAGGACCAGAGCAAGGACCTCTCCGCCCCTCCCGGCCTTCGAGATCTCCACCCGGAACCGCTTCTCCCCTCTACGCGAGACGGAACGCAACGCTGTGATCATCGGCAGTTCCATCATCCGGCATGTCCACGCTACCTTAGGTAAAGGTAAGGTGCGCACTCACTGCTTTCCTGGTGCTCGTGTTCTCGATGTCACTGCGCAGGTTCCCAAGATCCTAAACGGTGACGAGCGCGTCGGAGCTGTCGTGCTGTACGCGGGAACAAACAACATCAGGCTGCGGCAGACGGAGGTTCTGAAGAAGGACTACAGGAGCCTGATCGAGATGGTAAGCAGCACATCGCCTGAAACAACGATCATCGTGTCTGGACCGCTTCCCACGTACCGACTAGACCAAGAAAGGTTCAGTAGATTATTTGCTCTAAATGAATGGTTAATGTCATGGTGTAATGAACAGAGACTGCTCTTTGTAAATAATTGGAATCTGTTCTGGGAGCGACCTAGGCTCTTCCGTGCTGATGGCCTTCACCCCAGCAGAATCGGAGTGGCTCTTCTGTCGGACAACATCTCCAAGACGCTACACACCATATGACTAGTAAGTCAAAGTCCAAATCACACTCTTTGCTGTCCAAACTTAAAGGAGAACTCCGGTCAATTTTAACATTGAGCTCATTTTTTTGTACATTTGGAGTGCTGTCAATACAGAGAACAACGTCATAAATTGGTGTTGACTACACCATGTTATCTTCTTTTTAAAATTTGCACCCTGTTGACTTCAATAGGGAAAGTCTTAAACCTGCTTTTATCCTCTTAACATCCTTGATGTGTCAATTGTCGAGTTCACGCGCGTGATCATAGGTACTAATCCTATGCACGTGAACTCGACAATCGATTACTATGGACTTCGACCGAAAACAGGATGTAAATACAGGTATGAGCGCTGGCTGAATAAACATAATTTTTATTAATATCTTTCACATCTACTGCAGTCAGATTGACCCGCGTTCACTCCGAAGGAATCACTCACATTGGCTGTGCACTTGAAATGACACATCAAGGATGTTAAGAGGCTAAAAGCAGGTTTAAGACTTGCCCTATTGAAGTCAACAGGGTGCAAATTTTAAAAAGAGGATAACATGGTGTAGGCAACACCGATTTATGTCGTTGTTCTCTGTATTGACAGCACTCCAAATGTACAAAAAAATGAGCTCAATGTTAAAATTGACCGGAGTTCTCCTTTAATTGATATAAGTACCAATGTAGAACATTATATTGAAACTGTGTCTATTCCTCGTTTAGTGAGGTTAAACATTAAATCTACTGTAGGATCTAGGAAAAATCTAATTGTGATTAAACCAGAAAATCTCAATATTAGTGAACAAAAACAATCTATAAAGCTAGGTCTTCTTAACATTAGATCGCTCACACCTAAGGCGGTTATTGTAAATGAAATGGTCACAGATAATAGTTTCGATGTACTTTGCCTTACTGAAACCTGGCTTAAACCAAATGATTATTTGGTAACACTTTATATTACGACCCGCAAACAACTGCGTAAGTAAACCGAAACTACGGTGTACGTTTCTGTAATTATAGTGTACTTCCGTGTAGGTATAAGGGAACAATATGTTAAGTTTTGGGTAATAAAGGGGTAACAAGCAGATATACAACCTGCAAAGAACTTCGTAAGTAAACCGAAATTACGGTGTATGTTTCTGTAATTATAGTGTACCTCCGTGTAGGTATAAGGGAACAATATGTTAAGTTTTGGGTAATAAAGGTGTACAACCAGATATACAAGCAAATTATTTATAATGTAATTATTTTAAAACTAACAGGTACCTATTCTGTTAATATATTCCAGGCAAAAATTGTACGTCTGTTGTATATAAAAGTTTTTATCACATTTCTGGCAAAATATGTTCTTGTGCAATGTAGTTACAGGGTAATTTTGACATCTGTGGGTTGTAAATTAAACTTTTTGGCAATGCTATTTATTGGCTTTTCTTACTAAACTACTTAACGTTAAGCCAAAAAAAATAGTTTTTGCTATGTTTTTAATTTAAAACGTACCATGTAGTACTTAGTACTACTACTTACCTTATTACATTGTATTGCAATGACACTTAAATGTCAGGGCAAATATACTGTGTAATTAAATTTTGTTTTGTTTTGTTTTTTTAATAAGAGTACCTTTCTCTGTAATTACTGTGCAAATAGTGTTGTTTCGTATTGTTACATAGTAAGTAGTGTTTGTTACCCATTTCAACTGTGTAGTTACAGGGTAAGTGTAACTCCTGCGGGCTGTAAATTAAAGTGGAGCTTGTTACCCCCTTGTTCTGTGTAGTTACAGGGTAAGAGTAACTCTTGTGGGCTGTAAATTAAAGTGGAGCTTGTTACCCCCTTGTTCTGTGTATTTACAGGGTAAGTGTAACTCCCGCGGGCTGTAAATTAAAGTGGCGCTTGTTACCCCCTTGTTCTGTGTATTTACAGGGTAAGTGTAACTCCTGCGGGCTGTAAATTAAAGTGGCGCTTGTTACCCCCTTGTTCTGTGTAGTTACAGGGTAAGTGTAACTCCTGCGGGCTGTAAATTAAAGTGGCGCTTGTTACCCCCTTGTCCTGTGTATTTACAGGGTAAGTGTAACTCCTGCGGGCTGTAAATTAAAGTGGCGCTTGTTACCCCCTTGTCCTGTGTAGTTACAGGGTAAGTGTAACTCCTGCGGGCTGTAAATTAAAGTGGAGCTTGTTACCCCCTTGTTCTGTGTAGTTACAGGGTAAGTGTAACTCCTGCGGGCTGTAAATTAAAGTGGAGCTTGTTACCCCCTTGTTCTGTGTAGTTACAGGGTAAGTGTAACTCCTGCGGGCTGTAAATTAAAGTGGCGCTTGTTACCCCCTTGTCCTGTGTATTTACAGGGTAAGTGTAACTCCTGCGGGCTAAGTACTACATGGTACGTTCTAAATTAAAGTCATAGCAGAAAAAAAAAATTTTTGGCTAAACGTTAAGTAGTTTAGTAAGAAAAGCCAATAAATAGCATTGCCAATGTTTTTCGAAATCAGCTGTTTATAAAATTGTTTCAGATTAAATTTTTATCATACTGTGCTTACATACAGCCATATATATATATATATATATATATATATATATATATATATATATATATATATATTTAATTTACAACCCACAGATGTCAAAATTACCCTGTAACAACATTGCACAAGAACATATTTTTCCAGAAATGTGATAAAAACTTTTATCACAGACGTACCTCCTTTTAACAGACGTACAATTTTTGCCTGGAATATATTAACAGAATAGGTACCTGTTAGTTTTAAAATAATTACATTATAAATAATTTGCTTGTATATCTGGTTGTACACCTTTATTACCCAAAACTTAACATATTGTTCCCTTATACCTACACGGAGGTACACTATAATTACAGAAACATACACCGTAATTTCGGTTTACTTACCAAGTTCTTTGCAGGTTGTATATCTGCTTGTTACCCCTTTATTACCCAAAACTTAACATATTGTTCCCTTATACCTACACGGAAGTACACTATAATTACAGAAACGTACACCGTAGTTTCGGTTTACTTACACAGTTGTTTGCGGGCCGTAATATAAAGTGTTACCGATTATTTCGGTCTTAATGAGTCTACTCCTCCTGGATACTGTTATAAGCATGAGCCCCGTCTGATTGGTCGTGGTGGCGGTGTTGCAACAATCTATAGAGATATTCTTAATGTTACTCAGAAAACAGGTCACAGGTTTAATTCGTTTGAAGTACTAGTGCTAAATGTTACTCTCTTAGATGTAAGAAAGAAATCCCTATTATCTCTTGCCTTGGCTACTGTATATAGACCTCCAGGGCCCTACGCTGATTTCCTAAAAGAGTTTGCAGACTTTCTCTCAGATATATTGGTCAATGTCGATAAAGCATTAATTGTTGGAGATTTTAACATACACGTAGATAACACAAATGATGCGTTAGGGGCTGCGTTTACAGATTTATTAAACTCCTTTGGGGTTGTCAGAGACCAAGGCAGTGAGGCAAGAGGACACAGGAGACTGTTTTCAAAAAAAAGGGGTTTTATTACCCAAAATATTGAGGAGTTACATAAAGACCCAAAATTAATAACTAGGCCTTAGAAAGAGGTCAACAAAAAGTAACTGAATATAAACTTAAATACATAGACTCATAACACAAAATTAACTGAACAAAACTGACCTTGCCACAAAGACACAAAAGAAAGCTTATATAACAGCTTGACAAAACCAAATAACATAGAAGGGGTAAACAAACTAACACTTGAGAACTCAAGAGCTAACTAAGGACAAAATCCCCCCGGCACATGGTGAGACATGGTATGGCCTAATGAGCTGGCTCCCGGATATAGGTCTCCTCAGCCCTTAGCCACTCCTTTCGCCCAACCAGGAAGGGACCGCCCCCCAACAGGTCCAGGTAACTCAACACAAAAAACATGTGATTAGTGCACTCCTTGTAAATCAATATAAAGGTAAAGCAAAATAAACCAAATCAAAAAAACTGTATTGTGTTCATTATTTAAATATCATAGTTTAGATGGCTGTAAATAATCAGTGCAACCAACCAAAGAGATGAAATAAAACGATAATCAAATGTTTAGAACTGAGGTGATGTTACCCTGTGTGGCCGTAGCCATCACACACTCCCCCCCTTCAGGACTCTCGCTGGTACAGCGAGACAGGTAGTCAGCTGTCTGATTCTCTTTGCCTGGGATGTGTTGGACGCTGAAACGGAATGGTTGCAGGGCCAGGTACCACCGGGTGATTCTTCCATTGGTGTCCTTCATCCTCTCCATCCACTGCAGTGCTTTATGGTCGGTCTCCAGTGTGAACTCTCTACCCAGGAGATAGTAACGGAAAGAATCCAAGGCCCACTTGATAGCCAGTCCCTCTTTTTCTACAGTCGAATAACGGACCTCCCTGGGAAACAGCTTTCTGCTGATGTAAGCAACAGGATGACGGTTCTCAGGAGGCCCCTGAAGAAGCACAGCGCCCAGACCCCTGTCGGACGCATCAGTCTGCACAAAGAAATGGTCGTTAAAGTTTGGACCATACAAAACTGGTTGCTTACTCATTGATTGCCGAATATCACGGAAAGCTGCCACGGCCTCCTCTGTCCACTGGATCTGATTGGGACTCCGGGACCCGGTCAAGTCTGAGAGCAGAGCCGCCCTGGTGGAAAACTGCGGAATGAAGCGACGATAGAAGCCTGCCATGCCCAAGAAGGATCTGAGTTGCTTCCTTGTTTGGGGTAAAGGACATGACTCAATAGCTTGGATCTTACTAACCTGTGGCCGTATCATCCCATTCCCAATGATATGACCCAGGTACTCAGTCTCAGATGCAGCAAAGGCACACTTTGCGGGATTTACGGTCAGCCCAGCAGCGTGAAGACAGCCCAAAACGGTGCACAGATGTTCCAGATGTTGCTCCCAGCTGTCACTATACAGAACTATATCATCAAGATAGGCTGCCGCAAATGCAGAGGAATCACGAAGCACCTGGTCCATCAGCCTCTGGAAACTTGCTGGCGCTCCATGAAGGCCAAATGGGAGCACTGTGAAGTGGAATAGGCCCCATGGAGTCCGGAACGCAGTCAGCTCTCTGGATCGCTCGGTCAGTGGTACTTGCCAGTACCCTTTGCTAAGATCTAATGTGGTCAGGAATTTTGCCTTTCCCAGCCGTTCCAGCAGGTCGTCAATCCTTGGTGTCGGATAGGAGTCAAACTGAGAAACTGAGTTCAAGTACCTGAAATCAATACAGAATCTTATGCTACCATCCTTTTTCGGTACAAGGACTACCGGGTTGCACCATTCACTCTTTGAAGACTCTATGATACCCTGGGACAGCATGAGATCCACCTCCTCCTTCAGTGCGGTCAACAGGCGCTCAGGGATCCTGTAACTGAGTCGTCTCACTGAAGCACCTTCTTTAAGGACAATATCATGTTCAACAAGGTCAGTCCTCCCAGGGTGCTCCTGGAACACTTCAAGATTACAGATGGCTCTCACCTGCTGCTGTCTATCTTCAGAGAGATGACTGAGATCGAAGTCCACTGGAACACCTTCAGAAGGTAAGTATTGCTCATCCACTTCCTCCTCTTCCAGAATGCTTCTGACGAGCATCACCTCTGTTTTCCTTTCAGGTCGTTGCACCCATTCCTTCAGGAGGTTCACATGCAGTACTTTATTGGAACGTGACTGACCTGTGGTCAATATCCGATAAGTGGTAGGCCCAAGTTTCTTCTGGACCTCAAATGGTCCTTGCCACTTTGCCAAAAGCTTGTTGTCATCACTAGGGAGAAGCACTAGTACCTTCTGTCCAGGGCTGAAGGATCTCTGGCGGGCTGACCGATCGTACCAGGACTTCTGCTGTTTCTGGGCCTCTGCCATGTGTGACTGGGCAAGCTCGCTCATTTTCTCCAATCGGTCTCTCATCTGCACCACATAGGATACCACATTAACAGAATCCCCTCTCCCCTGGTCTCCCTCCCAACTCTCTCTCAGCAGAGAAAGAGGGCCTCTGACATCATGCCCATAAAGAAGTTCAAAGGGAGAAAACCCAGTGGAGGCTTGGGGTACTTCCCTGTATGCAAATAACAGATATGGCAGCCAGAGATCCCAGTCTGTACCACTGGTGTTCACAAACTTTCGCAGCATCTGCTTCAGTGTCTTGTTGAAACGTTCCGTCAGCCCATCCGTTTGGGGGTGGTAAGGGGTGGTTCTCAGGCTCCTGATACCAAGTAATTGATAGACCTGCTTCAACAGAGTTGACATAAAGTTAGTTCCTTGATCAGTCAGTATTTCACGCGGGAAACCCACTCTTGAAAAAAACTGTACTAGACAAAAAGCAACAGATTTAGCTTTTATGGACTTCAATGGGAACACCTCTGGGTACTTGGTTGCGTAGTCTGTTATAACCAGCATGTAACGGTTCCCAGCTTTACTCTTCTCCACAGGGCCAACAATGTCCATCCCAAGGCGTTCAAATGGAGTGGCAATGATGGGGAGTGGTAGGAGTGGAGCTCTGGAGGGAAGGCTAGCAGAGGTCATTTGACACTGAGGACAACTTTTGCAGAATTCAGCAACATCTCTACACAGTCCAGGCCAGTGAAAATGGTGTTTAATGCGGGCTGTGGTTTTGTGCTTACCTAGGTGACCAGCCCAGGGAACAGAATGCCCCAACACCAGTATAGCCTCTCTGGCTACTTGGGGGACCACTAGCTGCAATATGGATTCCTGTTGACGGTAGAGAATGCCATTTCGCAAAATGTACTCCTCTTTGCTCACGTCCAGCTCATCTCCTGGCTCCTTCTCCTTGATTTTCTGAAAAAGAGATGCTAAAGATGGATCAGATTTCTGCATGTCTATAATACTGGCTGGCATTTGAAATCCTAACGGCAACTCTGGCTGGGTGTTAGTTTGTGACTTCACAACTGTGTGAAGAAATTTCTCCTGTCTTCTCTGCCTACGAGTTTTACGTGACCTCTGGGGTGTTACCTCGTCACTGTAAAATGGCAAGGCACTGAGGATCTCCAGGTTCTCATTAGACTTCTTAGCCTTCCCCCTGGTGACAGCAGCATAGCATTTTCTGGTTTTGTCTGATTCGAACAAATCAAAAAGTACTGGGAGGTCTCGTCCTAGCACAACAGGATAAGGCAATTTATCAGCTACCACAACATTCAAGAGATATGTTTGATTGTCAACTTTGATATACATGTCCGCAGTTGAGTAACTCTTCTCATCACCATGCACACAACATATAGGGATGGTATCTCTGGTGCTGATAATATTGGTTGGTACAAACTTCCTGTGCACAAGTGTCTGATCACTCCCGGTATCAATTAAAGCTTTAAGAGCAATTCCATTAACTTCAACATCAGACATCTTTACAACCTGGTCATTCTTGGAAACAGCATCCACATGAGGGCGTGGTACAACACACATCTGAGTCAACTTTGCTGTATTTTTAGGGCACATGGGCTTTGTATGGCCTTCTATTCCACAGAGATAGCAAATTGGTTTTCTACCTGGAGGTTGCGATGGTCTGCTAAACAACTGGTTCTCCCCAGTGGGAACCTTACCCCCGCTGGCCTCTGGCTTTGGTTGGTACTGCTGGGTGGATTGATACTGCTGAGAGGGTTTACGGCTGTCTCTTGGGGTCTTCCATGAGTTGTAGCTCCATGGCTGTCCTTTTCTCCGCGCCGCCACAAACACATCCGCTAATTTAGCAGCCTCCATGGCAGAACCTGGGTCGTGCTCTCTGATCCAAATCTGCAGCTCAGGGGACACCATTCTCAAGTATTGTTCCAGCATGATAATTTCACCAATCTCTTGTGTTGTTTTACCTTTTGGTTGGATCCACTTTCCATACAGCTCCTTGATTCTTGCATACAATTCCTTTGGGCTCTCGTCAGGGCTCACCTCTAGGGAACGGAATCTTTGCCTGTAGGTCTCAGGGTTAATGTCATACTTGGAGAGAATTGCACCTTTAACCCTATCATAATCCAGAGAGTCATCAATGTCCATATGCACATAAGCACTCCTAGCTTTACCAGTTAGCAATGGCATTAGATGAAAAACCCAGTCTGGCTTCTGCCATCTGCAAGCTAAGGCAATACGCTCAAATGCAATGAGAAAGTGTTCAATATCGTCATCATCAGTAAATTTCTCTAGTCTGGGCACATGGTGTGGATAGACTTGACCTGCTGCTGTCGTAGTTGAATCAGTCACAGCAGTGTGATCCATTCTGGTTTGAGAACGAGGTCTGTTGGGTGGAAAGGCCTCCAGATCTTGATCAGAATCTGTTGGTGGAGGATCTAACAGTGGAGATGTTCGGGCTTGTACTTCCAACTGCAGCATCTGAAATTGATGTTGAAGTGTTTTAAACCGCTGTTCTTGTCTTGTAGTTGCTTCCTTCTGTTTCTCATCTCGGGCCTCCTGCTGTCCCATGTGTGCTCGGAGAATGGCTGCCAGGTCAGACAGGGTTGGCTCCTTTCCTTCATCTTCAGTGTTTTCCACTCCAAAAGCTCCATTTTCTCCTTCTTCACTAACAGGTTGCTTGTCCGATGCAGTTTGGCTTGCAACTCCTCCTTGTCTGCCTTTTGCCCCTCTTCCACCACGATTCATTTCTTCTTGTTGGAAAGAAAAAAAAAAAAAAAAAAAAATCCTGTGTCCGTCACTGGATGATCCCAACCGCTGCCACCAATTGTCAGAGACCAAGGCAGTGAGGCAAGAGGACACAGGAGACTGTTTTCAAAAAAGAGGGGTTTTATTACCCAAAATATTGAGGAGTTACATAAAGACCCAAAATTAATAACTAGGCCTTAGAAAGAGGTCAACAAAAAGTAACTGAATATAAACTTAAATACATAGACTCATAACACAAAATTAACTGAACAAAACTGACCTTGCCACAAAGACACAAAAGAAAGCTTATATAACAGCTTGACAAAACCAAATAACATAGAAGGGGTAAACAAACTAACACTTGAGAACTCAAGAGCTAACTAAGGACAAAATCCCCCCGGCACATGGTGAGACATGGTATGGCCTAATGAGCTGGCTCCCGGATATAGGTCTCCTCAGCCCTTAGCCACTCCTTTCGCCCAACCAGGAAGGGACCGCCCCCCAACAGGTCCAGGTAACTCAACACAAAAAACATGTGATTAGTGCACTCCTTGTAAATCAATATAAAGGTAAAGCAAAATAAACCAAATCAAAAAAACTGTATTGTGTTCATTATTTAAATATCATAGTTTAGATGGCTGTAAATAATCAGTGCAACCAACCAAAGAGATGAAATAAAACGATAATCAAATGTTTAGAACTGAGGTGATGTTACCCTGTGTGGCCGTAGCCATCACAGGGGTCAAGCAAAACGTCACTGGTCCCACTCATCGTCTTAATCGTGAAGTCACTGACCATTACATGGTCCCTTGCATACTACGTACTGCTGAAATTTGTCACGTTGCGCCACGTAATCGACCAGGCAGAACAATCCTTCCAACCACTATAGATAGATTCTCAAATAGCTTACCTGATCTATCTCAGCTGCTCAGTGAACCCAAACAAACAGATGAACTAGAGGAAATGACTAGCACTATGAGCACCATTTTCTCTAGTACATTAAACCATGTTGCACCAATTAGATTAAGAAAGGTTAGACAGAAAACTAAAGCACCATGGTACAACAGTGCTACGCATGTTATCAAGAGAGAAACTCATAATTTAGAGCGTAAATGGAAACAAACTAATCTAGAGGTCTTTAGAATCACGTGGAAAGACAGTATGTCACATTATAAAAAGGCCCTAAAAGCAGCCAGGGCTGAGCATCTCCGCAAACTAATAGAAAATAACCAAAATAATCCAAGGTTTTTATTTAACACCGTGGCTAGACTAACAAATAAACAGACGTCACCTGAGCAAAATATTCCGTTACAGTTTAGTAGTAATGATTTTATGAATTTCTTCACTGAGAAAATAGAAAGCATCAGAAACACAATTGTAAATGTACAATCTTTAATGGTGTCTTATGATTCAGCCTCAATTATCGCCCCTCAAGAAAAACTACAGCGCTTTACAACTATAGGACAGGAAGAGCTAAATAAACTTATCATTGCATCTAAACCAACAACATGTTTATTAGATCCTATACCAACTAAACTACTGAAAGAAGTGTTACCTGTAGTGGAAGAGCCTCTTCTCAATATTATTAACTCGTCTTTATCTTTAGGTCATGTTCCAAGAACATTTAAACTGGCAGTTATAAAACCTCTCATTAAGAAACCGCAATTAGATCATAATCAGGGTTGCCAACTCTCACGCATCTGGCGTGACAGTCACGCATTCAGCCTCAATCTCACGCTCTCACGCTTAACAAAGAAATCTCACGCTAAATTAGACATTCTTCTGTGCTGTATTTTTTTTTTTCACTCGTGTGCACTAAATTTCAGAATTACTATAAACAATTCAGGCTCTTAACTACTGGATGGACCACTATTTATGGCGCAAATTAGTTAAAATCTCCCGGAATCTAGAGCGAGCACGCATGCGAGACAGAGACTAAACCATAGCGCACGCACGGCGTACGGCAGCGTTGAGCATTGTAGCCAATCACTGACATGTCTGTTGAACGCATTGGCCAATCAGAGGCGTTTAAATGAGTCGCTGTCCTGAAGATGTGTTTTGCGCGAGCTCACCGAGTTCTACACTTTCGCAAACCTGTCATTATTATTGCATATAAACTTACGATGCAAATAAAAGATTCACTGCAATGTATTTGATATTCTTGATGCTGTTCTGATGCGCTCCATTACGCACCGCTCTGTTTGGTGTTAGGATGACTAAAAGTTCAGCGGTCTAGCTCTTCAATGTCAGAATGATTAAAGAAGTGAACGAATGCCTGGTAAAATGTAAGGGAAAAACATTTAATATTTGACTGTTTTACAATAGAAATGCTCAACTACCGACAGTATCCGGTGACGCGAATTACTCAACTTTTTTTTATTTATTTACTAAATTTAGCCTTTTTGAATTGAAAATATGCTATAATTTCTTTGATTCATTTAGAGAGAATGCATGCATAATTAAAAATAAAATATTATTTGCAAAAAGTTACAATTATTTAACTAATACAATAAGCTTTTTTTTTCTTTATTCCCTTAAATCGCTTTTTATAATTAATCCCTTTAAATAAAAATACCCCCCAAAAAATTGGGTTGGACCCATATCCACTACAGTAAAAGACCTGGGTGTTAAATTAGACCGTCTTTTGAAAATCATATTTCATATGTTACAAGAACTGCCTTTTTCCACCTTAGAAACATTGCTAAGCTACGTAACATGCTATCTGTTTCTGATGCAAAAAAGTTAGTTCATGCATTCATGACCTCAAGACTAGATTACTGTAATGCTTTATTAGCCGGTTGTCCTGCATCCTCAATAAACAAGCTACAGTTAGTCCAAAATGCAGCTGCTAGAGTTCTTACTAGATCAAGAAAATATGATCATATAACACCAATTCTATCATCTCTACATTGGTTACCTATAAAGTTCCGTATCAAATACAAAGTATTACTACTGACCTATAAAGCCCTAAATGGTTTAGCTCCTGGGTATTTAACGGAACTTCTATCGCCCTACAATCCATCGCGCTCTTTAAGATCACTAAATTCGAGGCTTCTGGTCATTCCTAGGATATCTAAGTCCACCAAAGGAGGGAGGGCGTTTTCACATTTAGCTCCTAAACTCTGGAATGGCCTGTTTGAGGCTCAGACTCGCTGTCCCAGTTTAAAACTAGATTAAAGACGCATCTCTTTAGCCAAGCATTCACATAATACTTACCTTTTATACTACAGTTGAATCAGATTGAATGCATTAATATTATGAACAGCAGCTACGCTAATTATTTCCCATCTGCTTTTCTGTTGTTATCTTGGGACGCTAGTCCCGAGGTAAATACAGATCGTCAGCTCCAGTTTGTATCCAGCCTCCCATGGAAACTACAGATGCCCCAACACCCGTGCAGAGATGACTCGAAGCCTGTGAAGAGATGACTCGACGCCTCATAGAACTACAGGTTTTCTGTCAGTAGGCTACGTTAATATTCAGCCTATTATGATAATGTTGTATATAAAATGTGCAGAGGAAGAAGCTTTTAATAAATATTTTTTAACGTGCGTGAATAAATCCAAACACCCTGTGACAGATTTAAGTTTCACTTTCAATCCGTGTCCGACAGAGGAGCATCTTGGCGACAAGGATTTAAATCTTTAACAATGTCTGGGATAAGAAAATCTAAAGTGTGGATGTACACCATCAGAAAGACATCTAGCCTTTATTATATGATATCTATGAACATGGGCGTCGGAAGCAAAAAAAAAGTGGATGGGTCCTCTTCCAGAATTTTTTTTACTAATGCCATTTTCATGTATTCTGATGCCTTTTAATTAAACAAGTAAACTAAACTCGCCTCCACGTAGTGCATTAAATGCACAGCTATCCGTGGATTAACCTGCTGATACCATGGTCATTTGCCAGCATTGACAACTTAAAGCTGTTATTGATGTTTGCAACGCAATATTTGACTGGAAGGGTACAACGGGCGGTTTTTTCGTCAGTTGCGGCTCGTTGAGAAATATAATTTAGCGATTCAGCGGAAATGGAGTTTAATTTGGGCATTCCTCAAGTGGAATGGATTTGACTGACGACGCTCTGAAAAGCGAACAGACATATGCGCTGAATATAAAAGTGAGTGGGTCCATATCATTGGTCTTAAAAAGTGGGTGGGTCTTGTCCCACCCATATACAATGGTTCCAACGCCCATGTCTATGAAGTGCTGTGCACCTCGCGTTTTCGAACCTGAAAAACGCGTTAGGTGTGATCGGCCCTTGGTCGTAACGTTTTCACGTTAAGTGTTTTAGAATGTATTTTATCCGCGCGCACAATTTGAAAAGACTCCAACGGACACAGACAGAGTGAAAGACTGGATTTTTTCTCTCTCGATCAGGTAGGGTACAAGTGATTTCAAAACTTTTCAGCCGCTTCTAATTTGATTTTTGGATGCTGTGAACATTTTTAGCTAAAAAGACTGCCTCTCCAGTTTAACATTTATTGTTGTTTCTGCAGTTAAAAAGACAAAGTTAAAAATCCTGACTAACTCGTTATTTTAATTATTTATTTATTTTAATTTTATTTATTGATCTGTCAGGGTTATCTAATCTAACTATTTGTGGCCTGTGTTTTGAATATATGTTCCCCTCCACTTTAGGCATTTTGCACACATTTGCTCCTCATATTGTGACTTGATTCTGATTTATTTCGTTTTGTATTTTTATTTATTAGAAAGGTATATTCTGTTCTAATTTAATTTAGTAAATTAATTGTTTATTTTTTCGGTGCATAATGCATCCATGTTGTGCTGTAGGCTACTTAGCCTGCTCGCACAGCTGGTAATTTAGCCGATTTAATTTGATTTACATGTGAAATGTAAATCCTGTCTGCAGTGTGGCCTTTCTGGTATGCCACCCATTGATCGAATGCGAGACTCCAGTTCCGTTAACAGATGTTTATTAACACCGTAGAGCTAAAAGTTCAGGTAAACAAAATAGACAACATTAAATATTGCAATCGTTACATAAATAACAAAGAATACAGAGTAATACTGACCACTTTAGCCTGCTTATCAACCAACGGCAGAGTACTTTTCCAGAAGCAATCTTCAGTCAAAAAAATGTATTCTTCAGCTTATACACAGTTGAAGTAAACACCACGAATCATGGATTATAAAGAATAAAAATGAAACTAGACAGGTGTCACTGCTACATGTGCGCTTGGTCTCTGCGCTTTGCTTACGGAGCTTACCGAAGCTAATGGTGCGTTCAAGTCATCTCGTATAGATCGTATTTACGAGTTGAACGCACTTGAACGCCAACACAATGTCGTAAATACCAGTGGGGAGCTCGGGATTTTCTCTAAGCTCCGATCTTTACGAGTTGGGGGCGTGTCAGTGATTAACATGGCGGAATACACAATACGTAAAGGTATTTAGCTGTGATATTGTCAGGCTTTTCTAATCGCCAACACAGAATATGATAGTATTATAATATAACAATGCAACATGTAACGATGTGTTGGCAGTGGCTTCATAAATTAATTAAAAACATAAAAATACAAAGTACACCTGATGCACATTTCTTTGTTCTTCATTTTCTAGAACAAGAGTTTAAGAACCATACTGTATTTTTGTGTAATTAATTAAGAGAAAGTACTCCGCCATTTTGCTCCGACGAAAGTGACTTGAACGCACATGCCGTTATAAGCACGACTTCCCACCTCGTACGTACGAACTTCCCAGGAGGACTTGAACGCACCATAACAGCCGCTACTTCCGGTTTTCGGCATGTCAAAATAAAAGTATGTGTGCATTTCAAAATAAATTCAAAAAAGCAGCTGCATTTACATCTGGATTTATGTTATTTATTAGTTTTATTGATGCAAAATGTTTTTATACATTTTCTTTTATCTTTGTGTGATTTTCTGTATATAGCCGCTTTGAAATGTTAAAGCCCCGCCCCCATACACATGATTCGACTATTAGTCGACTATAGGCAAGACTTGACGATTCTGATTCGACTATGAAAATCCATAGTCGGGGACACCCCTAAATAGAACCTAGTGGAAACATGTATAAAGAAAAAAGAATGGGGGCCAAAATCGACCCTTGAGGAAGCCCACACGATAACACAGCCTTAGAGGAATATTCTCCAATCTTCACTGAGAAGCTTCTGTTTGTAAAATAAGATGTATACCAGTCCAGTGCACTGCCAGTAATGCCTGCACACTGTTCCAATCGGGCAATAAGTACAGAGTGATCTACTGTATCAAATGCAGCATTTAGATCTAAAAGCACAAGAACTGCATAGTCACCGGAGTCACAGGTTATTAGTACATCATTAAAAACCTTCGGCAATGTAGTCTCTGTCGAATGATGTTTTCTAAACCCAGATTGAAAAGTTTAAAAAAATCGCATTATCAGTTAGGAAGCTTTGTAATTGTTGCAGGACTATTTTCTCATAATTTTAGTCATAAATGCAGACTGATCTCATGAAATGGCGTATGTATGACATGCCAATTCGTATTTCCATTTTTGGCTTGCTATCAACACGCATAATCGCTTTTCAGCGTGTTTATCAACGCCATTGACTTAACGTTACATTACTGTATATATAAATATGACCTACCCCAACCCCGTCCCTAAACCTACCCGTCACTGGGGTTAATACCATTTATGAGTCTTCCCCTACCATCCTAGGAAAAAAATATAGCTCCCCAGATGTAGATATACATTTTGCTTCGTTTCGCTCGGACATTTAGCGGCGTACACATACACGCGGAATCACTCGGACGTTTAACGGCGTAGACATACACGCGGAAGATGACGGTTCGTTTCGGCGTGGAGATACACGCTGATAGCTCAAAATGCGTATAGATAACTGTGATGAAATAACAGGAGGATGCAAATTGCAAGTAAAACTCAGTTTAATAAAGATGGTCAGAAAAAGACACAGGCCGGGGACAAACACTCAGGTGGTGATGAAGCAGGGACGAGATGGCGATCCAGTGGTGGTGCGGTGAACTGCGTGCTCGAGTGAAGACAACCAGGAACCGTGGGACATCAAACGACACGAAGAACTGACGAAATCCAGAACGAAGAATCTTAGCAGACGAGGCACAGGAACAGGACACACACCGAGGAACAACCACAACGATCTGACAACATGAGAGGGAAATTACTGGGCATATAAAGGGAACTGAGATTGATGACAGCTGGAGACACTAATCAACACAACGAGTAACCACACCCACACAATTACATTCACACAGACACATCAGCATGAGACAGCCGATTCATGAACCGTGACAGTACCCCCTCTCCTAGGAATGCCGCCTGGCGTTCCCAGACACCCTTACCTGTCGATTGTAATCATCGATAAGGGAGTGATCCAGAATGTCTCTAGCAGGTACCCAACTTCTCTCCTCCGGACCGTAACCCTCCCAGTCCACCAAGTACTGAAATCCACGTCCCCTCCGTCTCGAGTCCAGAATGCGATGTACCGAATAAGTTGGTTCCCCATCTACGAGTCGCGGCGGGGGGGGAACCGGGGCAGGCGGATTAAAGTGAGAATAAAACACAGGCTTGATTTTGGATACATGGAAGGCGGGATGAATTCTCCTGTACGCAGGAGGGAGTTTGAGTCGGACTGTCACCGGACTAATAATTTTGGTGACAGGAAACAGGCCAATGAATTTGGGAGCTAACTTGTTAGACACGGAGCGGAGCGGAATATTCTTTGTAGAAAGCCACACTTTTTGACCCACGACGTAAACGGGAGGCTTTGACCGGTGGCGATCGGCCTTGGCCTTCATGCGCCCCCCTGCTTGGAGTAGAGTCTCACAGACTCTAGTCCAAGTATGGCGACACCTCTGGACGAATGCGTGAGCGGAGGGGACCGCGACCTCGGATTCCAGACTAGGAAAAATTGGTGGCTGGTAACCTAAACTACACTTAAAAGGCGAGAGGCCCGTGGATGACACTGGTAACGAATTGTGGGCGTACTCCACCATAGAAAGCTGTTGGCTCCAGGACGACGGATTCTTGGCAACCAAACATCGCAACATTCTCTCGAGGTCCTGGTTGGCTCGTTCAGACTGACCATTGCTCTGGGGGTGATAGCCCGAGGACAGACTGACCGTGGCCCCCAGTAACTTACAAAATTCTCGCCAAAATTTGGATACGAATTGGGAACCTCTGTCAGAGACCACGTCCATCGGGAGGCCATGTAACCGAAAGACGTGATCTATGACTGTGACCGCTGTCTCCTTGGCTGAAGGTAATTTGGGCAAGGGGATGAAATGTGCCGCCTTCGAGAACCGGTCCACTACGGTTAAAACAACCGTCATGCCCTTGGAGGGCGGGAGGGCGGTGACAAAATCTAGAGCGATATGGGACCAGGGTCTTGAAGGGACAGACAGCGGTCGAAGTAGCCCATCTGGGGGTTGGTTAGATGTCTTACCAGTGGCACAGACTGAACAAGCCAATACAAAATCGTGAATGTCGCGAGCCATTAATGGCCACCAGAATCGTTGTTTAACTAAAAAACTGGTTCGCGTCACTCCTGGATGACAAGCCACGTTGGAGCAATGACCCCATCGAATAACGTCGGACCGTAACCCCTCCGGAACAAACAAACGACCCGGTGGGCAACCAGGCGGAGGCGTTACCCCTTCTAGGGCTGTCTTGACCCTCGATTCGACCTCCCATACTAGAGTGGAGATGACAATCTTCTCAGGTAAAATACACTCGGGAGTCACCGGGCGTTCGGAAGGATCAAAAATACGAGATAAAGAATCGGGTTTGATGTTTTTGGAACCCGGGCGGTACGAGAGAACAAAATCAAAACGTCCGAAAAAAAGAGCCCACCGAGCCTGCCTGGAGTTGAGTCTTTTAGCAGATCTGATGTATTCAAGATTCTTATGATCGGTCCAAACGATAAAGGGTACCCCCGAACCCTCTAACCAATGACGCCACTCCTCCAACGCTAACTTGACCGCCAACAACTCTGTTACCAATGTCATAATTACGTTCGGCAGGCGACAGTCGATGAGAAAAAAACGCGCAGGGATGCATCTTGTCGTCTGAGGAAGCGCGTTGTGAAAGCACTGCTCCTACTCCCACCTCTGACGCGTCGACCTCCACCACGAACTGACGTGTGGGATCAGGGGTGACAAGAATGGGAGCCGAAACGAAGCGACTCTTAAGTTTGGTGAACACTGCCTCGGCAGTGTTCGACCACCTGAACGTCGTTCGGGGGGAGGTCAAGGCGGTCAGAGGTGCGACTAGTTGGCTGAAATTGCGAATAAAACGCCGGTAAAAATTGGCGAATCCCAGAAACCGCTGTAGGGCCTTACGGGAATCTGGACTTGGCCAATCTACCACAGCCTTAACCTTGTCAGGATCCATGCGCACTCCCTCAGAAGAGATGATGTACCCTAGGAAGGGAACAGACTGTGCATGAAACGCGCATTTCTCCGCCTTGACAAAAAGCCCATTCTCTAACAATCTCTGGAGCACTCGTCTGACGTGTTGAACGTGTTCCTGGAGAGACGAAGAAAAAATCAATATGTCATCCAGGTAAACATATATGAACCGATCAACCATGTCTCTCAACACGTCATTAACGAGTGCCTGGAAAACCGCTGGACTGTTGGAAAGCCCGAAAGGCATAACCAAATATTCAAAGTGTCCTCTAGGGGTATTAAAAGCGGTTTTCCATTCATCCCCCTTCCTGATGCGAACCAAATGATATGCATTACGTAAGTCCAGTTTCGTGAAAATAGATGCTCCCTGCAACCTCTCAAAAGCTGAAGACATCAACGGCAAAGGATAAGAATTCTTTACTGTGATGTTGTTCAGCTCTCGGTAATCAATGCAAGGTCGCAGAGAACCATCCTTCTTCCCAACGAAAAAGAACCCCGCCCCCGCAGGAGAAGAGGAAGGTTGGATGAACCCAGAGGCTAGAGAATCAGAAATATATTTCTCCATGGCCTCCCTCTCGGGAACAGAAAGAGAGTAAAGTTTGCCCTTAGGCGGAGATTTACCTGGCAGTAGATCTATCGCACAGTCATAGGAACGATGCGGAGGAAGAGAAGCAGCACGAGACTTACTGAACACCTCCTTCAGGTCGAGGTACTCCGCGGGCACGTTTGACAAATCCGCTGCCTCACTCTAAAACACAGAACCAGACACAGAAGGACAGGCAGACAGTAAACAAGACTCATGACAGTGGTTACTCCAAGTGGAAACAGTGTTAGTGCTCCAGTCGACACGGGATTGTGTTTGGACAGCCACGGGTGTCCCAAAACCACTGGTGCAAGTGGTGAGTCCATGAGGTGAAATGAAATGAGTTCCGTATGATTGCCCGAAGTGATGAGGGTGATGTTTTCAGTAGAATGAGTAATCCGGGGGAGTTCTTGACCATTGAGTGCGTTGACAGTAATGTGACGTGAGAGAGGAGTGATGGGAATCTGAAGCTTCAGTGCAAGTTTAAAGTCCATGAAATTACCCTCTGCTCCCGAATCCAGTAGTGCGCTGGTGCTGTGCGTCGATGTTCGCCATCTCAGTCTTACCGGGAGGAGGGTCGATGATGGTGATGAGGTCTTCTCGGCGGAGATCCCACCCGATAGTAGCCTCATACTTACTATCGGGCTTGCCCTTTTACCGGGCAGGCATGGATGTAATGGCCCGCCCGGCCACAGTAAAGACAGAGTCCTTGGGATCTCCGCCTTTCCCTCTCCTCCCGGGAAAGCCGAGCTCTCCCCACCTGCATGGGCTCATGGTCGAATGTGGGGCTGACCGCGCTCGCGCCGCCGGGTTGATGGTCCTCCGTGCTGGGCTGTGGACGACTGGTACGCGTTAATCTGGTCACATGATTCAGACGAGCGTCAACTCTTAAAACCAGTTCCACCAATCCATTGAGGGTCTCGGGTAAGTCCAGGGCATAAATCTCCTGTTGAACGCGGTCAGCCAGCCCATGCAGGAACATATCCCACTGCGCCTCCTCGTTCCAACGGCACTCTGCGGCCAGGGTGCGGAACCGGATAGAAAAGTCCGCCACCGAGCCTTCTCCCTGTCGCAGTTCGGCGAGTAATCTGGCCGCCTCCTTACCCGCCACTGCACGATCGAATACTCTCCTCATCTCCTCGGAGAGTGCCAGGAACGAGGTGCAGCAGTTGTCTCCGTTCTCCCACACCGCCGTTCCCCAAAGCGCTGCTCTCCCTGACAGCAGGGTCAACACAAATGCCACCTTAGCCTGTTCGCTCCGGAACGTGCGTGGCTGTAGAGCGAAATGCATGGAACATCTCGTGAGGAACGCTCTGCAAAATTCCGGCTCGCCGGAATAACCCTCGGGTGTGGGTAGGCGTGGCTCTGGGCTGTCTGCTGCAGCAGGCGCTGGTGGTGGGGGAACGGACGGCGTGGGGGGCGCAGTGGGAGTCCGTAGAAGTTGTACCTGTTGGGTGAGCTCGGACACCTGCTTCACGAGTGCTTGCACCGCCCGACCTGTGCCCGAGATGCTCTCCTCTTGCTGGTCCATACGTGAGATACTGTGAGCGATGAAATCGTTGATCTGGGACGGGCTTGCTGCATCCATGATCGGGTCAGATCGTTCTGTGATGAAATAACAGGAGGATGCAAATTGCAAGTAAAACTCAGTTTAATAAAGATGGTCAGAAAAAGACACAGGCCGGGGACAAACACTCAGGTGGTGATGAAGCAGGGACGAGATGGCGATCCGGTGGTGGTGCGGTGAACTGCGTGCTCGAGTGAAGACAACCAGGAACCGTGGAACATCAAACGACACGAAGAACTGACGAAATCCAGAACGAAGAATCTTAGCAGACGAGGCACAGGAACAGGACACACACCGAGGAACAACCACAACGATCTGACAACATGAGAGGGAAATTACTGGGCATATAAAGGGAACTGAGATTGATGACAGCTGGAGACACTAATCAACACAACGAGTAACCACACCCACACAATTACATTCACACAGACACATCAGCATGAGACAGCCGATTCATGAACCGTGACAATAACACGCCACTTGACTTGAAAGTGGCGTGTATGTTTACGCAAAGTCATGATGTCATGTTGCATGAACAATTGGAGATTGGTCTAAAATTGTCTAACACTGTGGAGTCCAGGTTCTGTTTTTTAAGTAGGTGGTAGACTGATGCATGTTTTAGCGGTTCAGGTATAATACCAGTTTCTAAACAACAATTTAGTGGTGGTATAATGTCCTTTTCACAAGATGTAAAATAAGTCTTTGATGTCCCCAGAGTGTGTATGTGAAGTTGACACTTTTTGAGGGTGAGCAAAAATGCACCGTTTTGTGTCTGTTCCTTTAAATGCAAATGAGCTGCTGCTCCCGGCACAGGGGGCGGAGCTTCAACGGCTGCTCTCACACAGACATGCACTGAAAATTTCAAAAACTTTTAGCCTTTTATGTTCAAACTGGAGTCAGACAATGATGGAGAAACTCAAGAAGAAGTGACAACATGTATAAGCAACAGGACATTTCTGAATGGTTAGTTGTTGAATGTATGTCGATAATGTGTAGTTATCTTCTAGTCATTGATTAGCATATTCTGTCTTGATAATCTATAAATCGTGTTCCGGGGGCGGGGTTTATGTAAATTCCATGGTTTGTGATGTCACTAACTCGGGAGGAATGTCGTGTAGTCTCTACCAGCCGTTTGTTGTAGTCCTTAAAAAGCAATTTATTTAAAAGCAAATATCTCCCTTTGCTTTGAACTTTGAGCGTTGTAGCTTTGCAGATGTTGTTTATGCTTTACACACTAACTAAAGTTAGAAAAGTGAAATCATGATCAACCACCCCTTTACCATGACCAGAAGAAAAGAACGAACATCATCAAATACTTGTTTGAGAAAAAACAGAGGAATCACATCAGCAGAAGAGCCTGAAGGCCTAAGGTGCTCTACTATTTCTTGAAGCTGAGTGCCAGTAATATGGTTAAATCGATTAAAAACAGCCGTACAGCTATGGTGAATTGAGGGATCAGAAGGAGATGGAATAATTCCTAATCTTAGATCATTTATCTTACTAACAAAAAACTTTAAGTCACATAGCTCTCACACATAGATAAAGACACATCAGCGAGAGAGCAGACCGAAGGGTTGATAGTGTCGTCACCTACACTGATGCCCCGTTGCTCAGCCCTCGTAATTGGCTAGGTGTTCCATGTGATGTGCATAGTTCCCCCTTTGGGTGACCCCCACATGTGTGTTCTCCATATGCAGCCTGCTCGCGGGTCATATGTGTATTCTGTAAGTCCTCCCTTCGGGCAGGCATTGTGTCGCATATTTCCACTGAGATATGCTTCCCAGTGTACCTTGGTATTCCTGTGTTAAGTAGGAGTCCTTCGTCCATGCTAGTCTCACAACATGCAGCTCAGACTTACGCAGGGCACTGGAAGACAGCCGAAGTGGCGTGATTATACTGGGACACCCAATTTCGTCAGTCACTGACCTAACTCGTAGTGACCGTACAAAAGGGAACGTCCCTCTGCCACAACCACTGTACCGCTGGAATAGCCTGGAGTTCAGTCTCTGATCCTCAGCGAGGAAACATAACTGTATGTTATATTATATACCCACGAGGTGGGGTGGAGTTATGCTATGCAAATTCCGCAGACCCAAGGCATTTTCATGCCATTGGCTTGTTTTCTAAAACTCAAAGGTGATAAAACTCAAAAGGTAAAAACTCACTGAAATAATGTCTCCGTTTCCTACTCAGGGAACGAGGGTTACATACGTAACTGAGACGTTCCTCATAAATACTTAACTGCTTCCCTATTTGCAAACAATATCAGTGACCACGGAAATTTTTAAGACCTATTGTTCCTTTGAACATGTAATTTGATTGCGTGTTTCACACAAGAATCTTTAAGATGCTTATAATACTAATGTATCACAAAGTTAGCAAAATGTAATGTAGATTTACAAATCGGAGACGAAGATTGGATTTTTTAGATACCAAACATGCCACACAAATGATTTGGTTAACCATAATATGCAAAGTCTGAAATATTAACCCAATAGAGTTTATAAGAATACAAAAGACAACCACATAAAAGGAAAATCATGAGGTGGGAAAATTAGATACATGTTTGCACATTTATCAAGTGGTTATATATATATATATATAATATATAGGATTTACAGGGTTTTTATTTCTCTTCCTCTGCAAGAGTTTAACCCCCTGAGGTCGGCGGTATCGCCGGCGATACCAGCTCGCTTTTTTTTTATCAGTGTAAAAGAAACTCATAAATACTCTGTTGACTTTGATTTTCCATAGGAGTTTCATACATCAATCGATTCTGTTAAATGTGTATTATTTTTGTGTATACTCACAATAAAAACAAAGTGTTGTGCTTTTTGCCAAATAAAGAAAAATAAACACGAAGCGAGTTCTGCCTTCTCTCTGCCAGTGAAGTCACACAGGCATGAAGCTTTAATTCTCTTCTTTTAAATGAAGTAATTTATATAAAAAACAAATATTCTCATCTTGTGAAATCTGTATTAAAAGAGAGCGATTCCAGTCGAGCTCATTACAGCTCATTCAAATGTAATGTGACACGCCCACGGAGAGCGCGCGCTATTCTAACGCAAATGATTGAGGCAATCCACGCAAACCTGTGAACGCCCCCATATCAGCTCGAGAAAACACAAGTTTATTCAGATCATTACTTGTTTACACAGTCTCGCAGCGCTGTGAGGAATAATAATAATGGAAAATGCGGGTATATCTAGGAGCGAGCGGAGGAAAACTGTAGTAAGTTTTTTTTCCTTCTCACGTGAATCGGGTTTCTGTTTATGAATGAATGAACGGCAAAGATGCGCGCTGTTTACCACAGCTCGCAAAAAGACAGTTTAAATTTAAATCGCGTGTGTGAATGAATGATGATGTTTTAGCAAACTGTATTGCTATACTGAGATGTGTAAAAATCGACTGAAATATGTTGAAATAAAATGTAGGCTATTTGTATAAGCAACGTATTAAACTGCAAATTAACATTTATATGCCCTAATATTTCATAAAAACAATGTTACAGTCAGGCGAAATATGAAAGACAACATTTTGTTGACTAGATTTGGGTACAGTTTTTACTATAGAATATACTGCCACATCAAATAAACTTTTGTTTAGCAATTTCTATATATATAAAATACTATTTTTGTCAAAAATAAAGTCATCAACTAAGATGTTAGCTGTTCCAATGTTGGCTATATTCAAACTAATGAATACATAGATAAAATGTAGGCCTATAATCTTTTTCTTTTTTTTACAAAGAAAGAGTACACTTGAAATATTGTTGAAATTGTAATTATTGTTGTAATTGTAACCTTTTTAATAAAATAGCAAAACATATTTACAAGATAGATGTAAGCAAAATCTTAAATGGTCAATATAAGTCTTCTTCTAAATATATCTTTTGTCCTTGCATTGGGGCTCAGTCAGTGTCACACCTGAATGAATGGCTCATTATGCATTATGCTTCTCAGTTGTTGAGAATGTAAGAACTGATTTTCCTGCTAAAACAAAAAGCACCCTGCAATAAAGCCATAAAATGCACCCTGGACAGCAGATAGCAAAGACAGAGCACAGAACCTTGTCCTGCCCAAACTTATCTCCTTGTCCCTTTGTTTGACTTCAACTCATCCCCCCTCTCCGTCCTCAAGGCACTGAAAGTTCATTAAGAATGTCTATATAACACATATGGTGTATCTTGTGAATATGTTGTTTTTCCTTTTCATGTTTGGTGTCATTTTAAGGGTCACAGTGCGATTGGTAAAATGGTCTTAATTTCATTGTAGTCATTGGTTTAATGAGAAAGATTGAGAACTTAGGAGAATCCTGTATCTCTCTGGCTGATATTTCTTTACGATATCTTAAGAAACCAGGTGCTACCCCCCTGGGGTACATGGATTGGCCCAAACAACTCTAAACAACATTTGTATAACCCCTTTTGTTCTGGCCTGGTATTTAAGGCAAGGGGACAGAGCATACTTTGGGACTCTTTACCAGGATCACCCCCCCATACAGTGCTGTTTCAGTGCTTTCCTGTTGGAAGGCCCTGACACATTACTGTGTGTCTCTGTCAGGAAAACATAGCTTACTTTTAGAGTCATCTTTGAGTAAATGATGTCATGTATTTTCTGAATTGGCTTTTAATCATTTACTTCTGTAATTGGCATGATACATTTTTACCTGACAAATAAATGTTACATCTTGATTTATTCTGAAGTATTTTGAAATCATTATTTTAATATATTAAAGGAGAACTCCGGTCAATTTTAACATTGAGCTCATTTTTTTGTACATTTGGAGTGCTGTCAATACAGAGAACAACAACAAAAATCGGTGTTGCCTACACCATGTTATCCTCTTTTTAAAATTTGCACCCTGTTGACTTCAATAGGGCAAGTCTTAACCCTCTGGGGTCTGGGGTGTTTTTGGGGTCCTTGAGATGTTCTGACATGCCCTGACATTTGTGCTTTTTTTCAGTTGCTTATAAACATATTAATGGCAAAAAAAAATTACACACTATTTAGCACAAACAGGGCTACCATAATATGTGAGCAACAAGAATGTACATGTCTGCATTTTTGAGAGAATAATGTTTATGCGTGGTTATTGAAAAAACTAAAAACTAAAGTTTCTGAAATAAGGCCACAAAACACATACTAAATATGTGGCAATAAGACTTTTGACTAATGGATTTCATCGCCTAGTGTTTTTTCTTCAAAATGATATGAAAATCATCCTGCCTAATCATCCACAAAAAAACGATACATTGATTTTAGTTTTGTGAAACACTTTTAGTTTGGAAAGCCAATATGCGGATGGGGCGTAAACGCTCCAACAGCATCATGCATATGTAGTAGTTCACACCTGGTGAGACTACGTCCCTGCATACTTAATGAGCCATTCATTCAGGTGACGTGTCACCTATAGCTAACTTAAATATACAAGCTTCATAAAAATGATCATTCTAGGAGAAAATTTCAGATGGCATTTAGAGGCTTTTGCATCTGAACTCTTCATATATACACACACACATATATATATGCATGCACATACATACTTTATAATCTTTTCAAAACTAGTCAACGTCTTTCAAAACTAAAGTATACATTTAATCATACGTATTTCAAAGTAAAGGATTCATTAGTTAGTTGATGACTTTATTTTTGACAAAACACATACAGTATATATTCCTCATCTCAGTATAGCAATAGAGTTTGCTAAAAGCTGTTCATTCAATACAGCAGTATTTGAAAATCGATCATATTTTGTAAAATTACATTTATATTTGCATTTATGTCAAAACCTAGACACTATTAACCCTCTGGGGTCTGAGCTGTTTTCTGGGCCCTGGAGGTGTTCTGACATGCTCTGACATTTGTGGTTATTTCTGTTACTTGTGACATTTTCATGGCTAAAGTCTGATTACACTGTATTCAGCACAAACTCTGCTACAATAATATATCAGCAGCATGTATGTAAAAGTTTGTAGTTTTGAGATAATGACATTTATGCGTGGTTTGTGAAAATACAAAAATAAATTCTCACTGAAATAAGGTCATGAAACCCATACTGATTATTTCTTCACAAGACTTTTGAAAATTGTATCACGTAGCCTAGAATATTTGCTCTAAAACTATGTGAGAATCACCCTGACTGCTCATTCAGAGAAGACAATATATTGATTTAAAAATTTTACGACGTGTTTTGTGTTAGAAAGCAATATGCGAAGGGGCGGATCACCTCATTAATATGAAAGCTTTCCACACCTGAGAAAGACAAAGAACCTCCCTAATGGCCCTATTAGGAGCTTATCAGGGCCCATCATTCTGACCAACCTTGCACAAAGAATGAGGAGATTTAAAAAAGAATGGCTTTTAAAATTGTTTGGATTTATTTACAACACAACATAATCCAAAGATACACAACAAAAAGCACTTATTGAAGAAAGAGACCTTTGTGCCATTCCTAAAAACATTGTACATACCTTTCATTTTCTAAGGTGTTTGATTTTCACTTTACCATGTTCATGTACAGAGACATGTACTGTGAATGTTGAAGTCAGCAGGACTCTGGCATCTGGGCCCTGAAAAAAAAAGAAAAAAAAAAGTGCACATACTGATATCAAGAGAAAGGCCTGCACGATTTTGGGAATACATTTTAGATTTTTCTTGTTAAAATTGCTTTTTAAAATTCACAGAATACACACACTCACACAAATGTTTCCAACAATATATTATATAATGAACACCAGTTTTGTTGTGCCTTGTAGGTATAGGCTATGCGCAGTGCTGCATAAAATAATAACAATATAGCAGCCTATATATATTTTCAAAAAGATTTCAGTAACAACTAAGCTAGAGAAAAATATATTGATTATCATGTTACTTCAAATGTTTCCATTCGTTATGATGATATGAAATGAGATAATAGTAAAAACATGAAGCCGTTTGGAGCGTTTTGCTTTTCCAAAATATGATACATTCAAACGCGATCGCGATCAAAAATATGATACATTAAAACGCGATCGCGATCAAAAATATGATACATTAAAACGCGATCGCGATCAAATATAAAACATTATGGTTAGGCCTACCATATACATATCTACATTTGAGCAGATATCCACAAACACAGTAACAGTAAACACGGGTCTAAATATTATAATATTCACCATATATCTAGCAACAGTTCAACTGCAATGTGAAATTTATGCAACAATAGCAAACTAATATGTAAGAATTTCTTACCTTATCTTTCTTGTCTTCAAATATCGTTCTTCTTCTTCTGATGTAAATCCAATGTAAGCTCAGGCACGTCTTTCAAACTCGACGAAAAGTGAAGTGAAGTGTTTTGTTGTTGAGGTAATGAGGGCGATCGCGTTCCATGTGGAGATTTGCATGTGAATATCTTTTGCGCGAGTGGGCGTGGCCTAATTAAAAATAATTAGGAAGCGTTTGAGAAGCTGGACATCTTGTTGGTTTTATACAAATTACTTAAACAGAGAATATTTGTTTTCGTTTTTAATCTGATCATTTAAAATTACACACTTAAATGTTTATAAAGGTGTATGGCTCATAAATGTGTGACAAGTATTCGCTGAGTTTTGTTTCAGTTTATAGACGTGCTCAAGAAAAAAAAGTTCACCGCGACGGAGAGGCAGAACGCACACACTGTTTATTTTCTTTATTTTACAAAAGCACAATGTTTTGATTTGATTGGAAGTGGACACATACAAAAGTAGAAATACCACAGATTCTTTTTTTATATTTCTTTTTTCTGTATGACCATAAATGACGGAGAAATTTAAGTTTATAGTGCTACAATGTGGAGAAAATCCAGCAAAACGCGCCGGCGCGTTTGTCGACCTCAGAGGGTTAAACATCAAAAGGACATTTATTAATATGTATTCGTGTCAAAATGACAAATAAACAGATTTTCCTATTCAATTTTGCATGGAAACGCTTCCAAGACGCTTGCGTGTCGCGTGAAAAATAGGCGTCGGTTCTATTTCTAGAATGCACGCGTTTTCCACGCGGCTCGTGCCGCGCCTGAGAAGCGCGTCTCACACAGGCAGTATGCAAACTCTAAACTGTTAACATGGATGGGAGCCGAAATAAAAACGGACACGCCACGCAGCTGAGACGCTTACGCCACGCTTCCAGTGTTTCACCAGCCTTATCCAGCGGATGTGGGCGTTTCACAGGTTTGTATGGATCGCCTCACATTTGCGTTTGAATAGCGCGGTCTCCGTAGGCGGAGTCACATTAAAACTTAATTAGCTGAGATGAGAACGACTGACATCTCTCTCTTTACATACATATTATATAAACTGTGAATATTTGTTTTTTATAAAAATTACTTCATTTGAAAGAAGATAATTCAAGCTTCATGCCTGTGTGACTGTATGCCTGTTTGACTGAGTATTCGCTGAGTAACAGTTCATTTTCGGACGCGTTTCAGAATTGACTTCACTGACGGAGAGTAGGCAGAACTCGCATCATGTTTATTTTTCTTTATTTGGCGAAAAGCACAACACTTTGTTTTTATTATGAGCATACACAAAAAAAATACACACTAAACAGGATCGATTGATGTATAACACAAGCATATAAGATAAAAATTATTATTTTTTTTTTTTATTTTTTTTTGCACTCATACGAAAAAAAACGAGCCTATCGCGCCGGCGCGATAGCCGACCTCAGGGGGTTAAACCTGCTTTTAGCCTCTTAACATCCTTGATGTGTCATTACAAGTGCACAGCCAATGTGAGTGATTCCTTCAGCGTGAACACGGGTCAATCTGACTGCAGTAGATGTGAAAGATATGGATCTTTTGATCACACCTTTTGATTTCTGTCTATCACTGATTTAGCAAGTTGTATGGAAATGGCTAAATTAAACTACACTCTCTTGTTCGAGTGAGCAGTACGCAACCGACTTTAGAGATCAGAATTTAAATCAGAATTAACAAGTTTGTGTCCGTGAGAAACACGAACTGGCCGACGTGATCTCTGTGCAGCATTGGGTCCATAATGAATTAATAACTGAAAGTATGGGATACTCAGAATAAGACTGAAAAGACATACACGTATTAAACCTTCGCCAGGCCATTGGATTCCGTCGTTGGGCCAATGGATGGTCCTTACAAGAAGATTTATAATCATTTTTATTTGCACATTAAATTCCATTTTATGAGTGGCCCAAACTCACTTGTGCAGCTGCACTTCCTGCAGTGGACTCGAACCCAGCTCCTTGAGGGCCAGAGTTTAGCTCCACCCTAATTAAACACATCTGATCCTGCTAATCAAAGTCTTCAGGATTACTAGACTTAGGCTACGTTTACACGTGGATGGCTATTTTCATAAACGGACATTTCTCCCCTCTTCGTTTTCAAAAATAACATCGTGCACACGAACCTGTGTATATGCTGTCAAGAGCATGCCAAACCTGTAGATGGCAATGTAACGAGAAGCTCAAGCCCACCTTAGCCAATCAGAATCCCGAAAATAGTCACATTCTGTGACGTCGCTGCCTAAAACTCCGTTTTTCTCTGTTTACATGCAAACGTGCAAACGAAGATTTTCAAAATCTCCACTCTGGCCGGAGTTTTTAGAAAGAATCGGTTTCATTGGCGAATCCTCCGTTTGCGTGTAAACGAAGGGAAATGTCTCCGTTTTCCAAAATAACCATGTACGTGTAAACGGGGCCTTAGGCAGGCGAGTTGAAGCTGGCTGTATTTAAACTTTGCAGGACAGTGGCCCTGCAGGAGCTGAGTTTGAGACCACTGATTTACTGTGAATCAAGCTGCTTTTCTACAAAATTCATTGTGATAGTATGTCGTTAATTATTTTAAAACCATTTACTTCAGTATCTCCAGCTGACAGTTTGGACTCTTCAGTCCATCAGAAAGAAGCTTCACTCCAGAATCCTGCAGGTCATTGTTACTCAGGTCCATCTCTCTCAGAAAGATGTTTGAGGATTGTAGAGCTGAAGACAAACTCTCACAACACTGATCAGTGAGATTGCAGCTATGTAGCCTGTGAAGAGAACAAAACAGCAGTAATGTAATAGTGATTCTTATTAGGTCTGGTTTAGAATCTGGAGCACAGATCATTTGGAAAAACATTTGGCTGAAGTGATGTAAGCAAAGCTAACAAAACTTCTCTTTATAAAATAACCAGTATTTTCAGTTTCTGAATATCATCACACAAATTGATAAATTTATTCCTTTTTTCTGAACAGTTTGAGCCATCGAAAACACCTATGTTAGATTAAGGCCCAATTAAAATGAAATAACAGTGTATATAAATGAATGTAAAGGAGACGCTCACAGTGCTCTTCTGGTGTTTTTGATCACTGACAGCAGTCTCATCACTGCTTCATCAGATCTTCTGTATTTCTGCAGTTCAAACATCTCTTGAGCCTTTTCTGAAATCTGGAGCACAAACACCAGACCAGACCACTGAGCAGAGGAGAGATTCTGTGCTGAAAGATTTCCTGAGCTCAGAGTCTTCTGGATGTCCTCCACAAAGTCATCTTTCAGTTCACTCAGACAGTGGAAGAGATTGATGGTCCTTTCTACTGATTTCTCCTTCTCTATTTTCTTTTTGATGTAGTCAACAGTGTCTTTAATGCTCTCTGCTTTGAGTTCCAGTCCTGGCAGTAGGTCCTTCAGGTCAGTCTGATTGGACTCCAGTGAGAGTCCCAGGAGAAACCGGAGGAAAAGGTCCAGGTGTCCGTTCTTGCTTTTCAAAGCCTTCTTGATTGCAGCCTTATGAAGCTGAAACAGTGGCTTTTTGGAGAGTTTCTGTATCATTTCTTTCCACCATTGAACAAATGGGTTTGCTTTCTTGTCTTTGTTAACAAAAAACACATAGAGAGCAGCAAGACATTCCTGTACACTTAGGTGTATGAAGCTGTAAACGTGTGTGTCTGAAACATTTTCCTTCTGAAACATTCGGGTGCATAACCCAGAGTATACTGACCCTTCATTGACATCTAGTCCACATTTCTCAAGATCTTCTTTGTAGAAAATCAGGTTTCCTTTCTCCAGCTGTTGAAAGGCCAGTTTCCCAAGCTTCAGAATAATCTGATCAAAAGACATTGCATTGTCTTTAGGTTCAGGGCCATCAGGGTTGTATTTTTTTTCCATCTGTTGCTGCTGAGAAATTAAGAAGTTTATGTACATCCCTGTGAGAGTTGTGGGAGTTTTTTCATTACTCTCTTGAACCAGTAGAGGTCGAAGAACAGTGAGAGAGATCCAGCAGAAGATGGGGATGTGGCACATGATGTACAGACTCCTGGATTTCTTGATGTGACTGATGATGTTCCCAGCAACCTCAGGACTGTTTTTGAGGAAGTATTGCTCTTTCTGCTCATTATTAAATCCTCGAACCTCTGTCACCTGATCAATGTAGTCACGGGGTATCAGACTGGCTGCTGCTGGTCTGGATGTGATCCAGATGAGAGCAGAGGGAACCAGATGTCCCTTGATAAGACTTGTAACTATCTTACTCACTGTTGTTTTTTTGTGAACATCTGTAAATCTGCCACCCTCTTTAAAGCTCCAAGGGAAGCGACATTCATCCAGTCCATCAAAGATGAACAAGACCTTACCATGACCTTTAGGAAGAGAAGGCAGTTTATTATCCTCACTAAAGAAGTATTCGTGAAGCAGTTCCATCAGACTGTAGTTCTCTGTAATCAGGTTTAGCTCACGGAACGGCAGAGGAAAAATTAAGGCTATATCCTGATTTTCTTTTCCTTCAACCCAGTCAAGGATGAATTTATTGACAGAGACAGTTTTTCCCACTCCTGCGATCCCCATCGTCAGTACCTTTGCGTTTCGTTTAAACATGTCCTTACACTTGATTGCCATCTCCTTGGCAGTCGGTCGGTTGTGATTTGATTCGATCAGTCTCACCTCATGGTCGCTCACTCTTCCTCCAGTCTCATTCTCCACCACATATAAATCAGTGTAGATATCATTCAGGTTTTTCTTATGACCCGTCTGTGAATTACCAACCAATATCCGCTCACACTCCTGTTTTAATATGTTCTTTAGTCTGCTACTGGCCTCTGTGTAATCGGGAAGAGTGGCTGGACTGTCGTTTGCAGGTAAGACTTTAAAAAAAGAGGAGAAAGACAGCAAAGACTAAGTGATCATGTTTTTCATAAAGTCTTAATAAATACAGTTGTATTCAGTTTTTGAATTCCTGAATAACTTCAGGTCATGCTGATGGGCATTATTAAAAGCCTTTTGAGTAAACATTGACATCTAGCACACCAAACTAGAAATGTAGTCTGTACTGTAGTAGGCTTAGGTTAGGGTTATTAGGGTTAATATTCAACAATATTACTGATCTGCCTACACTGACACTATTATATGAGAACTGAACTGAGCTGGACGATGACATCACTTTTTTCTCCAGAGCGGCTGTATAGGCAAGGCAAGTTTATTTATACAGCACATTTCACTCTTAGGATTGAGATGCTTACATTAAATGACAACCTCTTCCTAAGGAAGTATAGTTGCTCTGTCCTTTTTTATTCACAGCTTCAGTCCATTTATCCCACCTCAGTTTATGATCAAGGACAACCTCAAGGTATTTATACTCATTAACACTCTGAATTGGCTCCCCTTTAACACTCGTCACACTCACTGAAGACTCCTTCCTAAAATCAGTACACATCTCCTTTGTTTTTGAAATATTTAACTTAAGGTTTGACATGTCACACCAAGAAATAAATTCATTTAAAACAGGTTCATGACTGTCCTCATTCCCCTGTTGATTAGATATCTCCCTGAATGGGCACTTATACAGTAGTTTGTGTACAATATACACAGTAGGGGTGAGAGGATCCAACATTAGTAATTTGTTTCTCTGACAGTGATCCACCCACACTCACTCGTGTACTCCGTATCTTAAATAGTCCCGCAACCACAGAATCAGTCCTCCATCTAGATTAAACTCTGTGGCTAATATTTCAACTAACACAGATGGCAATATGTTATTAAAAGCTGAGGAAAAGTCAGCAAATAGGATTTTCATGTGATTTTTGGAATCTTCAAGATGCAAGTAAACAATATGCAACAATGGTAAAATTGCATCACGCACTCCCTTGTTTGTCTTATATGCAAATTGCAAAGGATCCAATACACTCAAAAAAATGGTTTTGTGGCACTGTTCTTTTTACCCAAATATATTTTTGTTAAAGTAACACACATATATTTCTTTTACTACCAAAACACTATTGTATCGCGTTTAATTAATTATAATTTTCCACTATACTTAATTATCGATCGTTAAACTAATGTAAAGTGTTTAATTTTGCAATAAAAAAAAACGATTTGACGATTTGCAACATATTGGATGAAGATGGCGTGCGAAGAAGGTGGCAAGGTGGCAGAGCTAGAAGTATCAGCCGTAAGAAAATATAAAGTTAATCTAAAGGCAAAGTCTTTCATTTCTGTTAGAATTTCGGAAGGTCTGTTCTGGGATGCTTTTAATATATTGCACAGAAAAAAAAATTTGAGCTTTCGAACAAATGGGTTTTTGGGGTGCGGACTGATGGGGCAGTGATCCCAAGCTTACCCCGTGAGTCAGTCCTAGAGCTCATTTGAATCCCATGATCTGGATACTCACACAAATGTGGTCTCCGATTATATACATTTGTGTGTGTAGGGACAAAAATCAGATGCGAAAGATAAAGTCCAGTTTGGCGTTGTTTGAGGGTGCCCGCGCACTTCGGGCGTACACACATTTGAAAAAGTGCATCATGTCAGAACAGAATGCCAATGAAATGTTTACCCGGCAAAGCTTTAAAGAATGAGCAAATAATGAACTTTTGTGATTGCGAATAAGTGCAGTGTCCTGTGAGTGTAACTGTACCGCTGCATTAACATGTTATGTGCGGGGGTGCGGGGGGGCGGGGGTCATGATGATTTTCACAATCATTTTTGGAGGGTCATAGAAAAATGTATTGCTGCCGAAGAGGGTCAGGTCTATTTTGACAATAGATCTCAAAACTCCCCCAGCAGCCCCTTAAATAAAAAACAAAAAGTCCCTAATTATTATTATTATTTAAAATTTAGTCTGGTGAACACTACTAAGAAAATAAAAAAAATTGTGTTACAATAACTTTTTTAGTGAACTTATAAGGGCAAATATCCCATCCCATTTTAGCAACCTTAATTAACATAAAATTATATTGCATTTTAATGTCTGTCTTTGCCACAGACATGACCTGTTCAGACATGTTTTTATCCTAATTCACTCTATTGAATAAACTCAATTCCTAATAAACTCAATTTATTATATACAGTATAGCTAGTGTTACAGGAGTAAGACAAAGCAGAAGCCTCCGGCAAAAAAAAAACAAAAAAAAAACAACAAAAAAAACTTCCATCGGTTCACTCGAGCAGAATCGGTAGCCTAGTTTCTGTTCCTGCATTCCTTCTGTTTTATTAACGTCCTGAAACCAATTTGATTAGAAAAAATACAGATTAATAAGTTTTTTTATTGATTTATCTTTTACTTTTTATAATGTAGCCTAGTTTATAATAATAATAATATTTAGGCTATAATAATAATATTAAAGGGATACATCACCTCTGGAAAGATGAATGTGTATTTAAAATAGGTCATTTATGTAGAAGAAATGTGAAGAAATTTTTTTTATTTGGAGCTTTCTAGACTTAGCCTGGGTTTCCCCATACTGCCTTGCTCGCAACGCGATTTTATTCACGCTGCTAGGCAGTCTGGACACCATGGAGCAGATTTTCCCCTGAAAAAGGGAACCAATCACAGAACGGGGAGGGAGCAGCAAGACGATGACGACACCGAAGCAGTTTGTTTATATCTATAGATCCAACATGGCATCAGACTCAACTTTACCTTCTACCCTCATGTTTATCTTGCACAAACGGTAATATTCGCTAAACGCCATCGTGTACAAATAAATCTTTGACCCATCGTCTTTTTCCTCGTCGAATTTCTGTCACTCTACATACGTCATCGGGTATAATTGAAGCGATTGGCTATGAGCTACGTACAGGCGCATTTGATAGACATTCATAGCGCCCAATAAACGGCTCTGGGCATTCGTAAACCACACCTCAAATACGAGAAAATGTACACGTGGTTCCCAGACCAAGTCTCAAATGAGACTTGGTCTGACGTTAGCCAGGCTATTCTAGACTAAGAAAAGCCAGAAAATGTATTTTTGGCTTATGTGGATGAAAGACAACAACTCCCAGAATGCACTTGCTTCACTACCCTAGGAGGCCACGCCTACCGGTAAGAGAGCGCAGTTGAAAACAAGGTTAGGCTACCAGTGAGTCACCGTGACGAGTATGCCTGGGATTTCGGGATCGCCCAAAATGTCCGGATTCGGCTTTTGCGTTCTACAGTCGCCATTCATTGTTTACTGTGGCGAGCAGGACGAGGCAGACGGCCGCGGGAGAACGGCGCGAGGCCGGTGGCGTCATTACTGAGACGCGCCGGTCTCGCAACGGAGGTCCGGGAATTTTCTTAGCAATGTTAAAACGCACATCAACCGATCACTTGTTTAGCGTTCATGTAAACACTACATTCAGATTCACCGATCAGAATGAATTCAGTTAGATTGAAATGATGTTTTATTAACAAGGTTCGGGAGGAGCACGTTCAGATAATTAACACAAGTGGAGAGCACTCAGCAATCAATGGTAAGAGGTGTGTATATATACTCAGCAGTCTCACCTCATTCCATTGACAGTTTTGCAGCATGTAGCCCGACAGTATCGTCCTAACAGGTCCGAATCGAGCAATTCCCGTCCGATAAATAATCTCTCGTCTTTGAAGAACCTCTGCCGCAATCCTCTGACCAATATCGCGGGCGTCAGGCTTAACAAACGGGATCATAACCGCGGGCGAAACATCCACGATCTCCTTCCGCGTATTTCTCTACACCGGTCCATACAATAATTCCCGCCATAGAGAAATGGTTAGTAAGGCAATGCCGCCCTCTTCACGCGAGGGAAAGGGTCTTCCTCCTTCATCAGGCCGCCACAGCAGGCCCTAAAGTAAGCCGCGCCGTGCCGCGACGCGACGCAGATTCAGTCCCGGCCAGTCCATACTCAACGTTTGCCGGGTCAACTCAGTGAGTGCTCAGCTCGGCCCTTCTCGTGTCTGTCTTGGTTGAGCTTGGCATTGCTTCAGTTGTTTGAGTCACGAGCCAGTCATGCCATCTGTATACAAATTTGATCGGGGGAATGCACGTTTTAAATTGTTTCTGTACAAATGATTTACTGTCATACAGTAGGTCGCACGTTATGTGCAGATTGATCACAGAATCATTAAGAACCTATCGTTAACATTGTCCTGCAATTTATCTGAAAAATCTCGTAAATCTATTTATAAAAAAAAATTATAAAAAAAATAAATATATATATATATAAAAAAAAAAAAAAGTGTAGGCTATACAAGCAATGTGTTTCATGCCAAGAGTTTAGTAATCCTTAATTGAAACACAGTTAAATAAATACAAGATGCCTACATTTATGCAAGCTTTGTCTTTTACCATAAACCGTCTCTTTTGTACTTAACTAAATAAACTTCAGACAATCAAAATTGTTCAAAACGCAAACTGTTATCTTTGCTCGGTCACTTAAACTTCAATGTGATTAATCCTACAAGGATTTCTTCTCGCCTCCTTTTTCTCGCGTCTTTGATCTAAAGCACAAGAAGACGAGCGTCGGCCCGCTAAGCCCTACTCTCCTCCCCTTGTTCAGCCACACACCGCAGGAGCTCCAGGTAAGTTTATCCACTGCTGCAGAAGTGATGTCTCCTCTGGTCCTGGAGGAGCTCAATTTCTCTGGCAAAATTTTCTCTAATATTGCAACAGTAATGTCTCCTCTGCTCTCACTAGAGCTCTGTTTCTCTGGCTAATGTTCTCCACTGCCACAGCAGTGATGTCTCCTATGCTCCCACTGGAGCTCTTTTACTCTGGCTAATCTTCTCCACTGCCACAGCAGTGATGTCTCCTCTGCTCCCACTGGAGCTCTTTTACTCTGGCTAATCTTCTCCACTGCCACAGCAGTGACGTCTCCTATGCTCCCACTGGAGCTCTTTTACTCTAGCTAATGCCTCCACTGCCACAGCAGTGATGTCTCCTCTGCTCCCACTGGAGCTCTTTTACTCTGGCTAATCTTCTCCACTGCCACAGCAGTGATGTCTCCTCTGCACCCACTGGAGCTCTTTTACTCTGGCTAAATTCTCCACTGCCACAGCAGTGATGTCTCCTCTGCACCCACTGGAGCTCTTTTACTCTGGCTAAATTCTCCACTGCCACAGCAGTGATGTCTCCTCTGCACCCACTGGAGCTCTTTTACTCTGGCTAAATTCTCCACTGCCACAGCAGTGATGTCTCCTCTGCTCCCACTGGAGCTCTTTTACTCTGGCTAATCTTCTCCACTGCCACAGCAGTGATGTCTCCTCTGCTCCCACTGGAGCTCTTTTACTCTGGCTAATCTTCTCCACTGCCGCAGCAGTGATGTCTCCTCTGCACCCACTGGAGCTCTTTTACTCTGGCTAATCTTCTCCACTGCCACAGCAGTGATGTCTCCTCTGCTCCCACTGGAGCTCTTTTACTCTAGCTAATGCCTCCACTGTCACAGCAGTGATGTCTCCTCTGCTCCCACTGGAGCTCTTTTACTCTGGCTAATGTCTCCACTGTCACAGCAGTGATGTCTCCTATGCTCCCACTGGAGCTCTTTTACTCTGGCTAATGTCTCCACTGTCACAGCAGTGACGTCTCCTATGCTCCCACTGGAGCTCTTTTACTCTGGCTAATCTTCTCCACTGCCACAGCAGTGACGTCTCCTATGCTCCCACTGGAGCTCTTTTACTCTGGCTAATGCCTCCACTGCCACAGCAGTGATGTCTCCTATGCTCCCACTGGAGCTCTTTTACTCTGGCTAATGTCTCCACTGTCACAGCAGTGATGTCTCCTATGCTCCCACTGGAGCTCTTTTACTCTGGCTAATGTCTCTACTGCCGCAGCAGTGATGTCTCCTATGCTCCCACTGGAGCTCTTTTACTCTGGCTAATGTCTCCACTGTCACAGCAGTGATGTCTCCTATGCTCCCACTGGAGCTCTTTTACTCTGGCTAATGTCTCCACTGTCACAGCAGTGATGTCTCCTATGCTCCCACTGGAGCTCTTTTACTCTGGCTAATGTCTCTACTGCCGCAGCAGTGATGTCTCCTATGCTCCCACAGGAGCTCTGTTTCTCCAGCTAATTTTTTCTACTGCCGCAGCAGTGATGTCTCTTCTGTAGTACTTATCTGTTAAAGAGCACTCAATCTCCTCTTTCTTTCCTGTCTCCTCTTTCCGTCCAGCAAGCATTGGTCTCACAGCGGACGGAGTGAGAACTTTCCCAGTAGAGCACTTACGTTTTCTCTTTCATCCAGCGATGCAGTGTGAGAAAATCTCCTGGGCAAGCACTAATTTTCCTGTTTCATTTCCGTCCAGCGAGCATTGGTCTCACAGCGGACGGAGTGAGAACTTTCCCAGTAGAGCACTTACGTTTTCTCTTTCATCCAGCGAGCATTGGTCTCACAGCGGATGCAGTGTGAGAAAATCTCCCGGGCAAGCACTCATTTTCCTGTTTCCTCCTTTCCGTCCAGCGAGCATTGGTCTCACAGCGGACGGAGTGAGAACTTTCCCAGTAGAGTACTTACGTTTTCTCCTTCATTCAGCGAGCATTTTGGTCTCACAGCGGATGCAGTGTGAGAAAATCTCCTGGGCAAGCACTCATTTTTCTCTTTTCCATTTCCTCTCTCTGTCCAGCGAGCATTTGGGCTTAGCGGAAAAGCGCAAATCCTCCCGATCGGTCATTGTAAAACTACAACCGCTCCCCGTTCGCAGACCAACAGGGGCCGTCAGTCCAGGCAGTGAGCCACCATTACGGGCCTCCCCGGTCAAGCATCCAGGCCCCTTCTCGAGTCTTTAGTCCGGCGGCTGTCCTCTGCTCTTTAGCCTTTTGGGGGGAGTACTCTGGGTTCGGGCCGAACTCCGAGCTCGGAGCCCTCCCTCCGGACAGCACGCCATATACGCATTAAACCTTACCCCTTCAAATTATATGTAAGTGTGAACTCGTGAAACAAAAGGTGTGCATGTAAACAATGAATGGCGACCGCAGAAAGCAAAAGCCGAATCCCGGACATTTTGAACGATCTCGCCCGCCGGACAAGTCCGGGAAAAAGAGTATGGTAACCCCTACTACTCAGCTTTCTCCTACTATTCAGCTGTCTCCACAGAACAAGAGCCTGCTAGCTTAGCTTCCAAAGAAAGACGGCTGACTGTGTGTACATTCTGTGAGTGAGATCCCACCCTCTATGGGCGGGTTGAAAACATGCGGAACAGCCCCTACTACTGACTGTAGTCTTAAAAAATGACGATTTTTGCGTCATCTGAGGATATTTTCCAGACAAAAAATACATAAATCTCTCCTCTCAGGGGGATATGAGGGTGGAAAGCATGGTAATTCGAAAATAGTACAGGTTTTCTACTAATACAAAGCTTAATGCTAAATCCTGAAGTATCCCTTTAATAATAATAATATCTCTCTTTTCTTTCCTTTTATTAAGGCCATATCAGCTTTTATGTATATATTCAAGGCAAAAAACAGGTTTATTTGTTAAAAAATAGAACTAAATAAGATGCAAAACAAATTATTTAAAGTGAAAAGGCCTACCTTTCTCATTTGTCTCGAATCTAAATGTTTCTATATTTGTGACTCATGCTAAACTATTCAGCCTATTTATTATGTAAGGCTGAGCTTTGTTCTTCACTGGCATTATTGATGTAAAATATCATCTTTCCACAGCACAGTGAGGCTGTGGTCACGCCAAATGTCACATAAACAGACAATTCAAATGGAGCAGTGTAACGTTTGGTTGACTGTATTTTATTTAATTAATGAACAGGCTGCGAATATTTTGTGTGTGCGCAAGTGAGGCAGTGCGACCTCTGGATTTGTTTCTTCCAAGAGAGTAAAATCATTCTCTCTGTAATTTATGGTCATACAGATAAAAGCAAGACATAATTCATACATTTACAAAAGATAGTAAAATAATGAAAACAAACAATGTCTCTGTTTGCTTTACTAGATCTATGGAGCACGCCACAATGAACTGAAACTCAGCACGTTTTCTTTAGTTTTTAATGTGTAATATTTAAGTAAAATATATTTCAACCTTTTTTAGAAGAATCTGCCAAATGTTTATTTTCACAGCAAAACATAAAATAAATACAAAATAAAAAGGTTTTAGTTTAAGTCAATGAACACAAAAATACGACAAAATGGTCATGTCAAAACTTTATTTTTTGAAAGTGGTCATACATATACACTACAGGTTTTATTCTTTTGTGACATTTCACTTTAGTTTTTAGCTTGGCCTACTACATTTCAGTGTGTCCACCCTGATTCTTCACCACAACTGGAAGAACTTTATACAGCTTATTTATGTATTTGTTGCATAATATATTATGTATTTGTTGCAAATACTGAAACCTGCACTGAAAAAAAAACTATAAGTCAAATTTACTTAATTTTTCTTTAGCAAGTTTTTGCACAAATATTTTTAAAGTAAATTTCATACGCATATTTTTTAAGTAAATTTCACATATGGAATTAAGCAAACTCTACTTAACTAAATTAAGTGAAAGTAACAAAGAAGATAAGTAATTTTAACTTGGCTAGTAAAAGGTTGAGCAATATCTATTTAGTTGAAGTTTCCTTTGCAATACATTTCACTCAGACTATATAACATTTGATTAAACCACACGTTTAAAGTGTATGCTTTACTTAGAAACATCTAAGTAATTAATACAGTCAATAATGTGTAAATCACCATATCTACACATCAGAAGTTACACATGATGTGAACGGAACGCAGAGACCTCAATACTTGGTAGACAATACACAATGACAGTAACATTTGATGAATCGTTTTTGTGTTTGAATGTGTCATTTTGAGTAGAAAATGAACTCCAAATGTCACAAAATGGCAATTTACTAATCCTAACAACAAAAGCAATGATAAAACAGTGGAAATACAGCTGGAAAACAGTGAAAAATCAACCTCATTAATTATTCAAGGCCCAGTGCATGATGGGAACACCAGTATCAGAAAAGCTGAGTAATTTTACTTAATTTTTGTAAGGGTTCTTCCATAAAGTTTTCAGGAGACACGCATGGAGTCAACAAAGTGTATTTTTATTGACTGCAACACATACTTAACAACACTTTGTGCAGGGAAAAAAAAACAAAAACAAAAAAAAAACACTGATTCATAAATTGTGCATCAGCACACAACTGAGTTCTGGGTCTCAGATGTTTACTCAGGGATCCCTCACCCGAACTAACTCAGCCACAGAAAATGAAGCCCTTTTAACAAGCTGGACCAAACCATTCTTATGATTACAGGGGTCTCACAAGTTCTCAATTACATCAAACTTAAAAGGGTGAAAGAAAGAAATACTTCTATACACAAACTCACATAAACAAAATAACAATCACATTTATCATAAAGTCATAATGAAAATACACTTAAACAAACACACACAAAACATCTTTTAAACATTCAAATTAACACACAACCCCCTGGAACATTATCCCAAAAACTACATTTCCCATAATTCCTAACTGAATATATAAGGGACACCAGGAAAGGCCGTGCCCTTTTAATTCCAAGCTTTTGTTCCATGCTGCAGTCATGGAGCCCGGCGGAACCACGGGTAAGATGTACACATTTAAACAGACTTAAATAAAATGTTAAACCCATAACTTGGTTGTGGTCTCATTTACTCACTAGCGTGCACTCTAGAAATAAATGATTATTGACTTTGTTGCTCATTGGGATTTACAGCACCAAAGAGACATGTGTTTGGGTAGATAACATTTAAAGAAACAAAATAATTAGTAAATAAACAGACAAAAACATTAATCCTCTAAAACAAACAAAATATCACTTCATATTCAAAGTAAACTAAGTGCTCATTCAGTGTGGCCTTAGCCATCACAATTTTATAACGTTGATATTTACGCTGTGAAAGTCAACCTTTTCTCACCTCTCATTCACAAGGCATTCAGTGTAGTTTAAGATTAACCGGTTTTGCCAGTTTTCTCAACCCAGAATTCGGGGGGTTGCTGTCGTCTACATTTGCAAATGAAATTTTCACATGTTAACCTTGTATATTCATTGTCATTATATTATCATACTATTCATCAACATATAGAAATAAAAAGAATACAATGAACAAAGTGTTTAAGATAACACAGAAGTCTCTGCATAATATTTCAGCCTGATCTCAAGGCATTCGTGCCAGTCACGAAATACATCGTTTATTGATTCGTGTTCACCTGTGTGGTGGCCTCTTCGGCAAAACAATGGGCAGAATGGCGGCTTGGTTATCAGCATGATGAATAAATGATATTAGCATTAACTGTATCCAGAAAGTACGGAAGCCCTGAACCGCAAGGTGAGAAAAAAATAAAGAAAACTTATCTCGTTATTTCGACTTAATAAGTCGTTATTTCGACATAATATCTCGTTATTTCGACATAATATCTCGTTATTTCGACTTAATAAGTCGTTATTTCGACATAATAAGTCGTTATTTCGACATAAGTCGTTATTTCGACATAATAAGTCGTTATTTCGACATAAATATCTCGTTATTACGACATAATAAGTCGTTATTTCGACATAATATCTCGTTATTTCGACATAATATCTCGTTATTACGACATAAGTCGTTATTTCGACATATCTCGTTATTTCGACATAATATCTCGTTATTACGACATAATAAGTCGTTATTTCGACATAATATCTCGTTATTTCGACATAATATCTCGTTATTTCGACATAAATATCTCGTTATTTCGACATAATAAGGGGACATTCTAATATGCATTAAGCTACATTTAGCGTTCTTATAATGAGTTTCTATGGGAGGAAAATGCTTAACGTCAAATTAAACGCTTTGCGTTCATATTCTGGACTTATCTGATTTTTGTAGTAGCCTATAGCCTACTTTATTATGATTTTAGTATCATATTGATTAATAAATGCACGCACAATTATCCGTGAACTTGATAAATGTTGCAGATATGTTTTAGGCTACTATCCACAAACAAATTGCTTTCAATTATGTGTGCAAAATTCAGAATTCAACGAATGCAGTGCAACAACAACAATAATAGTTAAATTAATATTAGTATTATTAATAATAATAATAATATTAAAGGTCGCAGTAGTGCTAGGCTAAGGCAGTGCAAGCCAAGTCAAGTAAAACAGAGTTTCTTTGCGTTCATAGTCTGGACTTATCTGATTTTTTTGTTGTATATGATTTTAGTATCATATTGATTAAGAAATGCACGCACAATTATCCTTGAACTTGATAAATGTTGCAGATATTTTAGGCTACCCATAAACAAATTGCTTTCAAATGTGCAAAATTCAGAATTCAACGAATGTGCAGCGATTTGTACAAATAGAGACATTTTTGTGTATAAAAGACATTTTTGTTTTATTTTGTATTAGTGATTATAATTTGCGCGTCCATTTATTGACGTCTGAGTCGATCTCATTTGAGTGTATTCGGCAATTTGCTTAACGTGGAATTAAACGCGTATATTCTGAGCTCATCAGATTTTGTTGTGCATATACTTTATTACTATGATTATTTACTGTGTTTGGTCTGTTAGTAAATATGTTAAGATTTGTATTCATTTCGATATGCCACTAGAGGGCAGAATAAGACCGGGAATTATAGAATGCATTGTAGTTATGTTGACCTACTGTTTTCATAACACTGGATATTCTACTAATTTACACTTTTCTAAAACGTTGCATATTAATGGCAATTAACTTTGGCAATTACACTAATAATAATAAAAATTATAACAGCTGCAGTAGTGGTATAAGGCAGTGCAAGTCAAGTCAAGTAAAACATAGTTTCTGATCTGCAAAATAGGCTATCTGCGATTGAGTTGTGTAAAGTTAACAAATAAACCAAATCTAGATAAACTATCAAGCTGGCTGAAAGAGCAATACTGACAACAAAACTAGCACAAAACTATGTGTAATTGCCAAATGTTAAACAGTTTGAGAATTCATGAGTAGGCCTACAGTTTATAAACTGAGCGGACGGGATGGGTACTTTTCAATTAACATCTCTACTACATTCATAATCTGGACACCTGTTGGGTACGCACTGCGCAGTGTAACGAAATATTGTCTCTGCTAGTGTCTCAAGGACACTTCTCTTCACTTCAAAATCTTTTGTTTATTTGTGATAATCTTAGCACTTTATTATTATTGTCTAACCTGTATTATGACTGATATTTGACGAATTGCCTTGTTCCTTTTTTTGTAAGTTTTGGACAAAAGCGTCATCTAAATATGTAGCCTAAAATGTTATTATTAATATTTGAGTTTATAACTATAAATGAGTTAACTTAAGACAGTAATATGTTTATCATAAAATAGTTTATGAATGCTATATTTGTAAGCAAAAATTATGCAAAAAATGTAGGCCTATTTTATCCAAAACTGTAAAAGCGTTTATAAAAATAAAGCATTGATAAATCATATTATTAAATTATATTATGGCAAACATATTACTCTATTACTAAGTGAACTCATTTATAGTTATAAACTCTAATAATAATAATAATTATTATTATTATTATTACATTTTAGTCTACATATTTAGAAGACGCTTTTGTCCAAAACGTACAAAAAAGGAACAAAGCAATTCGTCAAATATCATAATACAGGTTAGACAATAATAAAGTCCTAAGATTATAACAAATAACCACAAGATTTTGACGCCCATCATTCATATTAAATCGTCTATTCCAACATATTCCACCATTATTGTGGAGCGCACACTGCATGATAAGTCCAGAATTCCACTGTTGATAGGAAGATGCAAGTGATCTCGCCGGCATGGAGGCGCCGGCGAGATCATTTGCATCTTCCTATCAACAGTGGAATTCTGGACTTATCTGATTTTTATAGTAGGCCTAGGCCTATTCTATATTACGATTTTAGTATCATATTGATTAATAAATGCACGCACAATTATCCGTGAACTTGATAAATGTTGCAGATATGTTTTAGGCTACTATCCACAAACAAATTGCTTTCAATTATGTGTGCAAAATTCAGAATTCAACGAATGTGCAGCAATTTGTACAAATAGAGACATTTTTGTGAATAAAATACATTTTTGTTTTATTTTGTATTTATATACACACACACACACACACACACACACACACACAGTAAAATACATTTAAAATTCAAAAGCATATGAATGTTGTTAAATAAGGTTAGATGTTAAAAACATGGTTAATTTAATATTCGGTTTAAAATTTCGACCACACACTGCATTCTTACAATAGCCGTTCTTACAATATCACTATGTGTAATTGCCAAATAAGTTATTTGCCACTAATATGCAACGTTTTAGAAAAGTGTAAATTAGTAGAATATCCAGTGTTATGAAAACAGTAGGTCAACATAACTACAATGCATTCTATAATTCTCGGTCTTATTCTGCCCTCTAGTGGCATATCGAAATGAATACAAACCTTAACATATTTACTAACAGACCAAACACAGTAAATAATCATACTAATAAAGTATATGTACAACAAAATCTGATGAGCTCAGAATATACGCGTTTAATTCCACGCTAAGCAAATTGCCGAATACACTCAAATGAGATCGACTCAGACGTCAATAAATGGACGCGCAAATTATAATCACTAATACAAAATAAAACAAAAATGTCTTTTATACACAAAAATGTCTCTATTTGTACAAATTGCTGCACATTCGTTGAATTCTGAATTTTGCACATTTGAAAGCAATTTGTTTATGGGTAGCCTAAAATATCTGCAACATTTATCAAGTTCAAGGATAATTGTGCGTGCATTTCTTAATCAATATGATACTAAAATCATATACAACAAAAAAATCAGATAAGTCCAGACTATGAACGCAAAGAAACTCTGTTTTACTTGACTTGGCTTGCACTGCCTTAGCCTAGCACTACTGCGACCTTTATTATTATTATTATTAATAATACTAATATTAATTTAACTATTATTGTTGTTGTTGCACTGCATTCGTTGAATTCTGAATTTTGCACACATAATTGAAAGCAATTTGTTTGTGGATAGTAGCCTAAAACATATCTGCAACATTTATCAAGTTCACGGATAATTGTGCGTGCATTTATTAATCAATATGATACTAAAATCATAATAAAGTATAGGCTACTACAAAAATCAGATAAGTCCAGAATATGAACGCAAAGCGTTTAATTTGACGTTAAGCATTTTCCTCCCATAGAAACTCATTATAAGAACGCTAAATGTAGCTTAATGCATATTAGAATGTCCCCTTATTATGTCGAAATAACGAGAGATTTATGTCGAAATAACGAGATATTTATGTCGAAATAACGAGATATTATGTCGAAATAACTACTTATTATGTCGTAATAACGAGATATTATGTCGAAATAACGAGATATTATGTCGAAATAATGACTTATTATGTCGAAATAACGACTTATTAAGTCAAAATAACGAGATATTATGTCGAAATAACGACTTATTATGTCGAAATAACGACTTATTATGTCGAAATAACGACTTATTAAGTCGAAATAACGAGATATTATGTCGAAATAACGAGATATTATGTCGAAATAACGACTTATTAAGTCGAAATAACGAGATAAGTTTTCTTTATTTTTTTTTCTCACCTTGCGGTTCAGGGCTTCCGTAAGAAAGAGAGCAGAGAATGTGACCGATCTAGCGCTAGTTTAAGCTCTCTCACCAACACTCCTGTTAAAATCACGGAAACTGACGACACTGTGACATGAATCTCTTACATCGAATCTGCACTTTGTTGTTTATGAGGGGAGAATTCACGAGTTTCAGTCAGACTTCAGACAGAGAGCGCGCACTGAACACAACTCTTCGTTTCAGCGATGACTAATCTGAATGCCTCTGATTGGCCGATCACATTCAACAGAAACAGATGATTGGTTAAAATGCTCAACGCTGCAAAATTAAATCTGCCAGAATTCTGCCGTCAGATGGACTGAATAAACATTACATATTTGTAGTTTGTTTAACCAATATTCCAGGCCTGGAAATTGCTTTTTTTTTTTAAATTCCATGACCTTTCCAAGTTTTTCTTGACCGTACGAACCCTGATTTTAAGACATGTCATCTTATTATTATGAACATTATTTTAAAGTGCATTTACCAAAATTCATCATGAAAGATCTATTGTTACATGACTGATGTTTGCTTCAGCATTAGATACTGATATATTTTTAGGCTAACTTATTGTTGCACTTCGTCTTTTTGCACGGACACGCAGACATCTTTAAATCTGAACAACAACAGCACTGTGAGTGTGTTTACAAAGCAAGCACATCAAATAATGATCTGCTTTGCACTCATCTTGTACGGGACATGTGAATGTCTTTTATTTATTCCACAAGTTTTGACGCGTATCTTCTTGTCTTGTATTCACTCTCAAAATCCATATAGTTCCTTTTCACTGTTTATTCTTCCAAGTCAACAAAGAATCACATTTCTTACATACAGCATAATCCTCTTGCACATCAATGTCTTCTCAACAACTTATTTGTAGAGATACTATATAATACTTGTGAGGCAATTTATGCTATATTATGCGAATGATATTAAGGATGTCGCACTCTCTGATCATTACTGTATTTTCTTTGATTTATTGATCTCTCCTGCCATCGAAGTTAGATCTGTGTCTGTCAAGAAGAGATGCCTAAATGAGAACACTAGTGTACTATTTATGAAGGCCATATCCCTAAGACCGAGCATATCTGCTGACTCGGTTGATTCTCTCCTTGATTCTTTTAACTCGAAGGTTAAAAATGTAATTGATGATATTGCTCCTGTGAAAGTCAGGAAGAATGGTAAACAAAAAGCACCTTGGAGAAACTCAACAGCAGTGCAAATTATGAAAAGACAATGCAGAAAATCAGAGCGCATGTGGCGAAAGACAAAACTTGTAATCCACTATAACATCTATAGAGACACCATTCGTGCTTTCAATATGGAACTAGGCAAAGCTAGACAGACTTTCTTCTCCAATATCATAAACAGAAACCTAAATAATACTCGAAATCTCTTCGCTACTGTCGACAGACTAACAAATCCCCCAAGCCAGATTCCCAGTGAAATGCTCTCCGACAGCAAGTGTAGTGAGTTTGCTACCTTTTTCTCTGAGAAAATCAGTAATATTAGAAAGGTGATCAGCACATCCTTGAGTTGCGCTGGGGTCAGTCAGATCAGACTACAACCTGAGAAAGTAGTTACTATGTCTGATTTTGAAGAAATTGATGGCAAAATTCTGAAAGAAACCGTTCAGCACCTTAAAACATCAACCTGCGCCCTTGACACACTTCCAACATCTTTTTTTAAAAGTGTGTTAGACTGTTTAGAAGCAGATCTCCTAGAAGTGGTAAATGCCTCACTTTTCTATGGAAGTTTTCCAAACTCCCTTAAAACTGCTGTTGTCAAACCCCTCCTGAAAAAGAGCAATCTGGATAAGACTATATTAAGCAACTATAGACCGATCTCAAATCTTCCTTTCACAGGCAAAATCATTGAAAAAGTTGTCTTCAACCAGCTGAACAAATTCTTAAACTCAAATGGATACTTTGATAATTTTCAATCTGGCTTCCGATCGCATCACAGCACAGAGACGGCGCTCATTAAGATAATAAACGATATTCGCTTAAATACTGATTCAGGCAAATTATCAGTGCTGGTTCTACTCGACCTCAGTGCTGCATTTGACACTGTCGATCATAACATACTTCTCGACAGGCTGGAAAACTGGGTGGGGTTTTCTGGGACAGTTCTAAAATGGTTCAGGTCATACTTAGATGGGAGAGGTTATTATGTGAGTATAGGTGACCATAAGTCTGAGTGGACGCCCATGACATGCGGAGTCCCTCAAGGCTCAATTCTTGCGCCACTCCTGTTCAACCTGTATATGCTCCCAATGAGCCAAATAATGAGAAAGAACCAAATCTCTTACCACAGCTATGCAGACGACACACAGATCTACTTAGCCCTATCGCCTAATGATTACAGCCCCATTGACTCTCTGCTTCAATGCATTGATGAAGTCAACAGCTGGATGTGCCAAAACTTTCTACAGTTAAACAAAGACAAAACTGAAATCATTGTGTTTGGAAACAAAGATGAAGTTCTCAAGGTGAACGCATACCTTCACTCTAAAGGTCAAACAACTAAAAATCAGGTCAAGAATCTTGGTGTGTCTTTAGAGTCAGACCTTAGTTTCAATAGTCATGTCAAAGCAATAACTAAATCAGCATACTATCATCTGAAAAATATTGCAAGAATTAGATGCTTTGTTTCCAGACAAGACTTAGAGAAACTTGTGCATGCTTTCATCACCAGCAGGGTGGATTACTGTAATGGACTCCTCACTGGCCTTCCCAAAAAGACCATAAGACATTTGCAGCTTATACAGAACGCTGCTGCCAGGATTCTGAGCAGAACCAGAAAATATGATCATATCACACCAGTACTCAGGTCTTTACACTGGCTGCCAGTTACTTATAGGATTGATTTTAAAGTATTATTACTAGTATATAAATCATTTAATGGCCTAGGACCTCAATACATTGCAGATATGCTCACTGAATATAAACCCAACAGATTACTCAGATCATTAGGATCACATCAGCTAGAAGTACCAAGAGTTCACTCTAAGCAAGGAGAGTCTGCTTTTAGCTATTATGCCAGCCGCAGCTGGAACCAGCTTCCAGAGGAGATCAGATGTGCTCCTACATTAGTCACATTCAAATCCAGACTCAAAACACATCTGTTTAACTTTGCAATTAATGAATGAGCACTGTGTCACTGTTTGTCCGACTGTTTATCCTGTGTCTTATTTTAGTCTTTATTCTAAACTGTTTTAATTATTTTTAGTTCTTTCTTGTTTCTTTATTTTAAACTGTTCTTTATTCTAAACTGTTTTAATTATTTTTAGTTCTTTCTCGTTTCTTTATTTTAAACTGTTTTGTATATTCTTATTTCTTCTGATTATTTTTAATAGTATGTAAAGCACTTTGAATTACCATTGTGTATGAAATGTGCTATATAAATAAACTTGCCTTGCCTTGCCTTGCCTATATTATAATAATCGGTCAAAAGCTTTGTGTTCTCTCACTGTGCGTCTGCACTTATTGCATGCGCATCAAACTTTTTGTCTAATACAATTTTATTTAGCTTATATTGTATTGTGGTTTTCTTACAATGACAACATTACATGCAGTTGATAATTTATTAGACACTGATAATTATGTTAATTATATATTTTTAAATGTAACATACTGTAATAATCTATAAGCATATTTAACAATCGGTCGAAGACAAATAATTGCAAAGTGTTTATGAGCAATTTAATCTGGCTTACAGATACAGTATGTTGTTCCATGCGCCATCTGGTGGATATACTGTGAAGCACAACACATTTATCTAAATAAAAAAATAAAAATGTGCTGACAGGATTCAGCGGCATTCCACGGGACAAATTGCAGCAAGCCATGGGAAAAATGCGCATTCTTAATGGCCACATCTGTATATTTTCTTGTTTCTGTGTTTCTGTGTACAGGCAGTGATTGTTATTTTCCCCAGCTCTGTTTTGAATGAGCTCCAACAGCGGTACATGTCTTCATATTGACTGTCAATTACGTTACAGTCAGAGTGAATTAAATGTTACCTTGCTTGTGTTTGTTCTCCAGCTGCTCAGCCACATTATTCTGGTTCATCTTCCTCAGGATCGCCACCGTGATCTTCACAGCTTTGTCTGGTCCAAAACACTCCACCATCTTATCCACAGTTTTCAGCCTATCTGTATTCTCCATTTCAGATTTTGATATACACTCACGATCATTCTGTAAGTGCCACTGAAACTCCTTTAGATCATCTTCACTCAGGTCCTTCAGTGAGTTCAGAAGCAGCTCTTCATCAGACGCCATCGTCCTTCACCGATTCACAGCTGCAGGACAAAAAGAAAAAGTTCTTAAGTAGTGTCACTCCTAACATTTGGACCTGAGCACTCAAATGTTATTTGGATTATGAAATGAAGCTGTGATCGGATCTGGACTCTCACTAAACTAATACAAACTCCTCTGTTGAAGAAGTCCTATAATGCTCCTTTTTACAAGATAATATAATAACACAAGATAATATGAGTGTCAGGCGTCCCATAGACTGGTTCTGTGAAGTTTCAGCTCGAAATACCCCACAGCTCAACTATTATGCTATTCTGTAAATACCCACTTTTGAGTGGGAGCAAAGACATGATGTTTTTGAGAGTGTGTGTCTCCTTAAATACAAATGAGCTGCTGCTCTCCATCCCCCTTTACAGCTCGTGCCTCAGATACTCTGCCAGCAATAAATAAAGCATCTGTTTGGTTTTGATCATCTCTGTCGAGGTCATTATGAAATGTTTGTTCTTTGCATTTGTTTAAAAAGCCTTGCCAATTTAAGCTTCTGATATATGGTTTTCTGAGCGCAAATACACAAAGTTCACCAATTGGTTATGTCTCTGAACATAATCAGCTGGGAATGAAATCACATATATATCAGTAGAATAGATCTGAGAAAGAGCATTTCTTGGACTCTGCTCACACTTTCTTGGGTGGGAATTATTTAAATGAGAATGTAATGAGGTTTAAGGGAGTTCAGAAACAGTGAACACGGATATAGAGAATAACTCCAGCTGGTTCACAGCATTTCTGAGCATTTTCCCCGTTTCTGTGTTCCTGTTTTTTTAAATCTGCCCGTGTCCTGTTTTCCCGTTCCTGTCCTGCCCTCTGGAATTGTTTGTTTGATTGGACTGATTTACTGTGTGCTGATCTTCTGCATGTTTAATGGACTACGACTTTAGATTATGCTACCAATAAAACTTCACTTGGATCTTCTCTCGTTGTCGCTCAGTGCTTGGCAACACTTCCACAACATCGAATCATTAAATAAACATTAAATAGAGTTGAACATTTAAAAAGGCATAATATGAGCTCTTTAAAAAGTCGGCGGTTCCTCACACAAGAGTCACACAAACACTGACACACAAAAACAGGCAGACGCGCGGCTCAAAGTGAGGTGATCAGATGTGCAAGCAGAGGTTTGACACAGAATGTTTCTGTGGACAGACTGAATTATGAATAATATACTCTCACATGATCTAAATTATTTAAAATAAAGGTTCTGAGATGAATGTGTGTATTTCTGAAGAGAGAAATTAGATACAGTCTGATTTGAGAGACATACAGTATGAGGCATCAGAAAGCTGTGTTAATTAAATCTGCTAAAATTACTGTAAAAGATCAAATAATTGCTTTGAGTTTTGTTAGCAATCAAAAATGTTATATACAATGTGTCAATGCTGTTTGATAAGTCTAGATCAATGTGAATGGTCTCCTACAGTCTCCTATAGTTAGGAGACAGACAGACAGACAGACGGGTAAATAGACAGACAGCACTGATATATATAGTTAGGAGACAGACAGACAGACAGACAGACAGACAGGTAAATAGACAGACAGCACTGATATATATAGTTAGGAGACAGACAGACAGACAGACAGACAGACAGACGGGTAAATAGACAGACAGCACTGATATATATATAGTTAGGAGACAGACAGACAGACAGGTAAATAGACAGACAGCACTGATATATATAGTTAGGAGACAGACAGACAGACAGACAGACAGACAGGTAAATAGACAGACAGCACTGATATATATAGTTAGGAGACAGACAGACAGACAGACAGACAGGTAAATAGACAGACAGCACTGATATAGTTAGGAGACAGGCAGACAGGTAAATAGACAGACAGCACTGATATATATATAGTTAGGAGACAGACAGACGGGTAAATAGACAGACAGCACTGATATATATAGTTAGGAGACAGACAGACAGGTAAATAGACAGACAGCACTGATACATATAGTTAGGAGACAGACAGACAGACAGACAGGTAAATAGACAGACAGCACTGATATAGTTAGGAGACAGGCAGACAGACAGACAGACAGACAGACAGACAGGTAAATAGACAGACAGCACTGATATATATAGTTAGGAGACAGACAGACAGACAGACAGACAGACAGGTAAATAGACAGACAGCACTGATATATATAGTTAGGAGACAGACAGACAGACAGACGGGTAAATAGACAGACAGCACTGATATATATAGTTAGGAGACAGACAGACAGGTAAATAGACAGACAGCACTGATATATATAGTTAGGAGACAGACAGACAGACAGACAGACAGGTTAATAGACAGACGCGGTCCTACCCCAAAGCAACAAATAAAATAAAATTCCTTATCAAAATTTATAAGGAAAGACAAGTATTCTGTTTAGGCTTGGCTTGTAGGGAATTCCAAACCTGCGTATATTCAAACGCACATAACTATAGAACCCATTCTAAATGCGCATGTGAACGCCATCAGTGTTTCTCACAGGTTCGCATTTAAAGTCTGTGTAGAGAGAATGGTGTCGTCTTAGCGGCCCCTAATTTAATAACAAATGATCATTGCGACGGAAGCAAATCAATTAAAACTAACTTTAGATGGAAATAACTTAACTCTGCTGTACAGCCGAAACAATCTCTGTTGCCTTAAATTATACGCTTATCTCTGTAAAGCTGCTTTGAGACAATCTACATTGTTAAAAGCGCTATATAAATGAAGATGACTTGACTTGACTTGACAGACAGCACTGATATATATAGTTAGGAGACAGACAGACAGACAGACAGACAGACAGGTAAATAGACAGACAGCACTGATATAGTTAGGAGACAGGCAGACAGGTAAATAGACAGACAGCACTGATATATATATAGTTAGGAGACAGACAGACGGGTAAATAGACAGACAGCACTGATATATATAGTTAGGAGACAGACAGACAGGTAAATAGACAGACAGCACTGATACATATAGTTAGGAGACAGACAGACAGACAGGTAAATAGACAGACAGCACTGATATAGTTAGGAGCAGACAGACAGACAGACAGACAGACAGGTAAATAGACAGACAGCACTGATATAGTTAGGAGCAGACAGACAGACAGACAGACAGACAGACAGGTAAATAGACAGACAGCACTGATATATATAGTTAGGAGACAGACAGACAGACAGGTAAATAGACAGACAGCACTGATATAGTTAGGAGACAGGCAGACAGGTAAATAGACAGACAGCACTGATATATATAGTTAGGAGACAGACAGACAGACAGACGGGTAAATAGACAGACAGCACTGATATATATAGTTAGGAGACAGACAGACAGACAGGTAAATAGACAGACAGCACTGATATATATAGTTAGGAGACAGACAGACAGACAGACAGACAGGTAAATAGACAGACAGCACTGATATAGTTAGGAGACAGGCAGACAGGTAAATAGACAGACAGCACTGATATATATATAGTTAGGAGACAGACAGACGGGTAAATAGACAGACAGCACTGATATATATAGTTAGGAGACAGACAGACAGACAGGTAAATAGACAGACAGCACTGATATATATAGTTAGGAGACAGACAGACAGACAGGTAAATAGACAGACAGCACTGATATAGTTAGGAGACAGGCAGACAGACAGACAGACAGACAGACAGGTAAATAGACAGACAGCACTGATATATATAGTTAGGAGACAGACAGACAGACAGGTAAATAGACAGACAGCACTGATATATATAGTTAGGAGACAGACAGACAGACAGGTAAATAGACAGACAGCACTGATATAGTTAGGAGACAGGCAGACAGGTAAATAGACAGACAGCACTGATATAGTTAGGAGACAGGCAGACAGGTAAATAGACAGACAGCACTGATATATATATAGTTAGGAGACAGACAGACGGGTAAATAGACAGACAGCACTGATATATATAGTTAGGAGACAGACAGACAGGTAAATAGACAGACAGCACTGATATAGTTAGGAGACAGGCAGACAGGTAAATAGACAGACAGCACTGATATATATATAGTTAGGAGACAGGCAGACAGGTAAATAGACAGACAGCACTGATATATATATAGTTAGGAGACAGACAGACAGGTAAATAGACAGACAGCACTGATATAGTTAGGAGACAGGCAGACAGGTAAATAGACAGACAGCACTGATATATATATAGTTAGGAGACAGACAGACGGGTAAATAGACAGACAGCACTGATACATATAGTTAGGAGACAGACAGACAGACAGGTAAATAGACAGACAGCACTGATATAGTTAGGAGACAGGCAGACAGACAGACAGACAGACAGGTAAATAGACAGACAGCACTGATATATATAGTTAGGAGACAGACAGGTAAATAGACAGACAGCACTGATATAGTTAGGAGACAGGCAGACAGGTAAATAGACAGACAGCACTGATATATATAGTTAGGAGACAGACAGACAGACAGACGGGTAAATAGACAGACAGCACTGATATATATAGTTAGGAGACAGACAGACAGACAGACAGACAGGTAAATAGACAGACAGCACTGATATATATAGTTAGGAGACAGACAGACAGACAGACAGACAGGTAAATAGACAGACAGCACTGATATAGTTAGGAGACAGGCAGACAGGTAAATAGACAGACAGCACTGATATATATATAGTTAGGAGACAGACAGACGGGTAAATAGACAGACAGCACTGATATATATAGTTAGGAGACAGACAGACAGACAGACAGGTAAATAGACAGACAGCACTGATATATATAGTTAGGAGACAGACAGACAGGTAAATGGACAGACAGCACTGATATAGTTAGGAGACAGGCAGACAGACAGACAGACAGACAGGTAAATAGACAGACAGCACTGATATATATAGTTAGGAGACAGACAGACAGACAGACAGGTAAATAGACAGACAGCACTGATATATAGAGTTAGGAGACAGACAGACAGACAGGTAAATAGACAGACAGCACTGATATATATAGTTAGGAGACAGACGGACAGGTAAATAGACAGACAGCACTGATATATATAGTTAGGAGACAGACAGACAGACAGCACTGATATATATAGTTAGGAGAGAGACAGACAGACAGACAGACAGGTAAATAGACAGACAGCACTGATATATATAGTTAGGAGACAGACAGACAGACAGCACTGATATATATAGTTAGGAGACAGACAGACAGACAGGTAAATAGACAGACAGCACTGATATATATAGTTAGGAGACAGACAGACAGACAGGTAAATAGACAGACAGCACTGATATAGTTAGGAGACAGGCAGACAGGTAAATAGACAGACAACACTGATATATATATAGTTAGGAGACAGACAGACGGGTAAATAGACAGACAGCACTGATATATATAGTTAGGAGACAGACAGACAGGTAAATAGACAGACAGCACTGATACATATAGTTAGGAGACAGACAGACAGACAGACAGGTAAATAGACAGACAGCACTGATATAGTTAGGAGACAGGCAGACAGACAGACAGACAGACAGACAGACAGGTAAATAGACAGACAGCACTGATATATATAGTTAGGAGACAGACAGACAGACAGACAGACAGGTAAATAGACAGACAGCACTGATATATATAGTTAGGAGACAGACAGACAGACAGACGGGTAAATAGACAGACAGCACTGATATATATAGTTAGGAGACAGACAGACAGACAGGTAAATAGACAGACAGCACTGATATATATAGTTAGGAGACAGACAGACAGACAGACAGACAGGTAAATAGACAGACGCGGTCCTACCCCAAAGCAACAAATAAAATAAAATTCCTTATCAAAATTTATAAGGAAAGACAAGTATTCTGTTTAGGCTTGGCTTGTAGGGAATTCCAAACCTGCGTATATTCAAACGCACATAACTATAGAACCCATTCTAAATGCGCATGTGAACGCCATCAGTGTTTCTCACAGGTTCGCATTTAAAGTCTGTGTAGAGAGAATGGTGTCGTCTTAGCGGCCCCTAATTTAATAACAAATGATCATTGCGACGGAAGCAAATCAATTAAAACTAACTTTAGATGGAAATAACTTAACTCTGCTGTACAGCCGAAACAATCTCTGTTGCCTTAAATTATACGCTTATCTCTGTAAAGCTGCTTTGAGACAATCTACATTGTTAAAAGCGCTATATAAATGAAGATGACTTGACTTGACTTGACAGACAGCACTGATATATATAGTTAGGAGACAGACAGACAGACAGACAGACAGACAGGTAAATAGACAGACAGCACTGATATAGTTAGGAGACAGGCAGACAGGTAAATAGACAGACAGCACTGATATATATATAGTTAGGAGACAGACAGACGGGTAAATAGACAGACAGCACTGATATATATAGTTAGGAGACAGACAGACAGGTAAATAGACAGACAGCACTGATACATATAGTTAGGAGACAGACAGACAGACAGACAGGTAAATAGACAGACAGCACTGATATAGTTAGGAGCAGACAGACAGACAGACAGACAGACAGACAGGTAAATAGACAGACAGCACTGATATATATAGTTAGGAGACAGACAGACAGACAGGTAAATAGACAGACAGCACTGATATAGTTAGGAGACAGGCAGACAGGTAAATAGACAGACAGCACTGATATATATAGTTAGGAGACAGACAGACAGACAGACGGGTAAATAGACAGACAGCACTGATATATATAGTTAGGAGACAGACAGACAGACAGGTAAATAGACAGACAGCACTGATATATATAGTTAGGAGACAGACAGACAGACAGACAGACAGACAGACAGGTAAATAGACAGACAGCACTGATATAGTTAGGAGACAGGCAGACAGGTAAATAGACAGACAGCACTGATATATATATAGTTAGGAGACAGACAGACGGGTAAATAGACAGACAGCACTGATATATATAGTTAGGAGACAGACAGACAGACAGGTAAATAGACAGACAGCACTGATATATATAGTTAGGAGACAGACAGACAGACAGGTAAATAGACAGACAGCACTGATATAGTTAGGAGACAGGCAGACAGACAGACAGACAGACAGACAGGTAAATAGACAGACAGCACTGATATATATAGTTAGGAGACAGACAGACAGACAGGTAAATAGACAGACAGCACTGATATATATAGTTAGGAGACAGACAGACAGACAGGTAAATAGACAGACAGCACTGATATAGTTAGGAGACAGGCAGACAGGTAAATAGACAGACAGCACTGATATAGTTAGGAGACAGGCAGACAGGTAAATAGACAGACAGCACTGATATATATATAGTTAGGAGACAGACAGACGGGTAAATAGACAGACAGCACTGATATATATAGTTAGGAGACAGACAGACAGGTAAATAGACAGACAGCACTGATATAGTTAGGAGACAGGCAGACAGGTAAATAGACAGACAGCACTGATATATATATAGTTAGGAGACAGGCAGACAGGTAAATAGACAGACAGCACTGATATATATATAGTTAGGAGACAGACAGACAGGTAAATAGACAGACAGCACTGATATAGTTAGGAGACAGGCAGACAGGTAAATAGACAGACAGCACTGATATATATATAGTTAGGAGACAGACAGACGGGTAAATAGACAGACAGCACTGATACATATAGTTAGGAGACAGACAGACAGACAGGTAAATAGACAGACAGCACTGATATAGTTAGGAGACAGGCAGACAGACAGACAGACAGACAGGTAAATAGACAGACAGCACTGATATATATAGTTAGGAGACAGACAGGTAAATAGACAGACAGCACTGATATAGTTAGGAGACAGGCAGACAGGTAAATAGACAGACAGCACTGATATATATAGTTAGGAGACAGACAGACAGACAGACGGGTAAATAGACAGACAGCACTGATATATATAGTTAGGAGACAGACAGACAGACAGACAGACAGGTAAATAGACAGACAGCACTGATATATATAGTTAGGAGACAGACAGACAGACAGACAGACAGACAGGTAAATAGACAGACAGCACTGATATAGTTAGGAGACAGGCAGACAGGTAAATAGACAGACAGCACTGATATATATATAGTTAGGAGACAGACAGACGGGTAAATAGACAGACAGCACTGATATATATAGTTAGGAGACAGACAGACAGACAGACAGGTAAATAGACAGACAGCACTGATATATATAGTTAGGAGACAGACAGACAGGTAAATGGACAGACAGCACTGATATAGTTAGGAGACAGGCAGACAGACAGACAGACAGACAGGTAAATAGACAGACAGCACTGATATATATAGTTAGGAGACAGACAGACAGACAGGTAAATAGACAGACAGCACTGATATATAGAGTTAGGAGACAGACAGACAGACAGGTAAATAGACAGACAGCACTGATATATATAGTTAGGAGACAGACGGACAGGTAAATAGACAGACAGCACTGATATATATAGTTAGGAGACAGACAGACAGACAGCACTGATATATATAGTTAGGAGAGAGACAGACAGACAGACAGACAGGTAAATAGACAGACAGCACTGATATATATAGTTAGGAGACAGACAGACAGACAGCACTGATATATATAGTTAGGAGACAGACAGACAGACAGGTAAATAGACAGACAGCACTGATATATATAGTTAGGAGACAGACAGACAGACAGGTAAATAGACAGACAGCACTGATATATATAGTTAGGAGACAGACAGACAGACAGCACTGATATATATAGTTAGGAGACAGACAGACAGACAGGTAAATAGACAAACAGCACTGATATATATAGTTAGGAGACAGACAGACGGGTAAATAGACAGACACTGATATATATAGTTAGGAGACAGACAGACAGACAGACAGGTAAATAGACAGACAGCACTGATATAGTTAGGAGACAGACAGACAGGTAAATAGACAGACATCACTGATATATATAGTTAGGAGACAGACAGACAGACAGACAGACAGACAGGTAAATAGACAGACAGCACTGATATATATAGTTAGGAGACAGACAGACAGACAGACAGACAGGTAAATAGACAGACAGCACTGATATATATACACTGCTCAAAAAAATAAAGGGAACACTTAAACAACACAATGTAACTCCAAGTCAATCACACTTCTGTGAAATCAAACTGTCCACTTAGGAAGCAACACTGATTGACAATCAATTTCACATGCTGTTGTGCAAATGGAATAGACAATAGGTGGAAGTTATAGGCAATTAGCAAGACACCCCCAATAAAGGAGTGGTTCTGCAGGTGGTGACCACAGACCATTTCTCAGTTCCTATGCTTTCTGGCTGATGTTTTGGTCACTTTTGAATGCTGGCGGTGCTTTCACTCTAGTGGTAGCATGAGACGGAGTCTACAACCCACACAAGTGGCTCAGGTAGTGCAGCTCATCCAGGATGGCACATCAATGCGAGCTGTGGCAAGAAGGTTTGCTGTGTCTGTCAGCGTAGTGTCCAGAGCATGGAGGAGCTACCAGGAGACAGGCCAGTACATCAGGAGACGTGGAGGAGGCCGTAGGAGGGCAACAACCCAGCAGCAGGACCGCTACCTCCACCTTTGTGCAAGGAGGAGCAGGAGGAACACTGCCAGAGCCCTGCAAAATGACCTCCAGCAGGCCAAAAATGTGCATGTGTCTGCTCAAACGGTCAGAAACAGACTCCATGAGGGTGGTATGAGGGCCCGACGTCCACAGGTGGGGGTTGTGCTTACAGCCCAACACCGTGCAGGACGCTTGGCATTTGCCATAGAACACCAAGATTGGCAAATTCGCCACTGGCGCCCTGTGCTCTTCACAGATGTTGCAGGCAGCAGAACGTTCTCCACGGCGTCTCCAGACTCTGTCACGTCTGTCACATGTGCTCAGTGTGAACCTGCTTTCATCTGTGAAGAGCACAGGGCGCCAGTGGCGAATTTGCCAATCTTGGCGGCGCGCCTAGCGTTTCCTACGCGTTTTTAGGCACGATATGTGAACAGCGCCTAATTGTGTTTATATCATCATAATATAAAAGTAGCCTACCTATTCTTGTGTGAAATGACAAAAACCATCCATCCTGCTTATACAGGAGACACTGCACAGAGGGGGGTGAAAACACAAGATACATGGAGGACAAAGACATTTCCATGTCCTGCACCTGTGACTGCATACAACAAACACATGGGAAACACATGGTTGATCTGTCTGATCAGCTGTTACAGTACTACACAACACAGCACAAAACCATGAAGTGCTACAGAAAGATCTTTCTACACTTCTTGGACATTGCTTCCACCAACTCTTTCATTGTGCACAAAAAGAGCTACATGGTAACTTGTCCCATAAAGAGTTTATGGAGCAACCTATAACAGAGCAGAATGTGTATCCACACATGCACAGGACCAAGGGCTGTATGTTTGCATTCACACATGTACATATGTAAAGTGAACATGATGGACATGCATGCATGCAACAATTTTTGACCACAAGCAAAACAGAAGAATTTCAATTCAAACTTCCTGATTAAACATTAATGTAGACTAGTGTGATAAACTGTGTATTTTTACACCCAGATTTTAATTAATATTTGCAAATTTATTTACAAATAAAACTGAGGCACATAAGCTCAGATCAATGAGGCCTGTGATTAATCAGTTTGAAAAAGAAATACAAAATCAGTTGTAATTGTAAGAAAACAAGTTGACAAAACAAAAAGTTATCCAATATTTTCTGTAGTTGCTGCCGGGTCTCATCATCCCTGACTGCATCCACACCGGTGTCTCATTATCTTGTCAGTCTCAGCCGATTTAAAGCCTTTATTGTTCATGAGTCCAACATACAGCCACTCAAGAAAACATGCAGTCTACCTGAGGGAATAATATGCTCATGTGTTTTGCTGCTCAAGAAACATTTCTGGTTATTACCAATGTTGAAAATTGATGAATAGAAAGCTCAAAACAGATTTATCTGAAAAAGAAAGCTTTTGTAAGTTATAAATGTCTTTACTGCCACTTTTGATCAATTTAATGCATCCTTGCTTAATAAAAGTATTACTTTCTTAAATTTTTTTACAAAAGCTTTCTATTTCAGATAAATGCTGTTTTTAAGGATGGTTTGTGTGTAATGTGACTTTTTTTTAATGACATTAAAATTATTATTAGAATTAAAGTGTCCATAAATAGGTTAAGCAAAACAAATATGTTTATACCTGATAATCTTTTGTACACACACTTAACTGCAGACACTGAAATGACATACACTGTGTGGTATAGTACAAATATTTTGAGTGTTCAAAGTGTCCTGATTGTCCCTTATTTTCCTTTTCTGAAGTTGCAACCCTTCCTACATCTTGGATGAGCTGAGGCTGAGGCAGGGTAAATAAACAGCAACTTTTCCTTTTTTAGGGTGAACTATCCCTTTAAGATGGCAGAGTATTGTTTTTAGGCATTGAGAAAGTTCACACCATTTTTTTTTCTTTATCAAAGTAGTTGATTTATCTCGTAATTGTCAGTTTTAGTTTAAGTTCAGATAAATGCCTCTTAAGCTGCACAGGTTTTCAGCACATGTGTAAAAACACAGATTATGCTTTTTTTGTGCTATACATTTCCAATCACACATTTTGCATTCAAAAGCAAACAGATTGTATGTATTTATGTTGCTTTATTTTCGCAATGATATTTGAGAGGTACTTCTATATTTCTACAACTCCCTTGCAGTTCATTTAAGTGCTGCTGGTTTCACTGAGTTCATCATATAGACAGAAGGTGGCAGTATTTAACTGTCTGTAAAGGACTTGAAGCTGTCGAGTGATAGTTTCTGCTTTAAGAGATCAGAAGGCATTTTAAGAAACACTGTTTGAGAAATCTTACTAATGAACACCAAAACAGTGATTTCACAGTACAGCAATACAGTATTTCACAGTACTAACACACACTTCTGTAGGGCCGTGCACAGGGGGGTGACCCGGTGGCTAGAGCCACTGCCCCTCTGCCCTCATCGACTGAGGTGCCCCTCTTCCCCACCCCCACCGCTCCGCTCAAAGCATTCCGCTGATTCCGCTAATCCGCTCCAGGTTTTCCCGCTCGCTCCGCAGCATTACTCACAGTATACGACAGTTCACGAAAGCTGTCGCATTAACAGGTAGGCTATGCAAGACATCTGCATGAATCTGCGAAATTAGTCATTTGTTTTTGTTGTATTTATGTCGGTAATGTTTTGCTCTTGGTCTTCTGGCTTCTGGCTCTTTCTTTGATTTATATCAACCAGGGCAGGACTGGCCATCGGGCATACCGCGCATTTTCCCGGTGGGCCGACGTGCTTTTTGGGCCGATACATCTCATACTCATACATTATTTTTATTATTATTATTTTTTCTTTTTCTTTTTAACGGCCCATAAAATTTGTATATCGGCGGCCCATTCGTTTTGTTTTGTTTTGTTTTGCTTAATTGGCGGCGCTGGGTTTGTGCTGGTGTAATGCATTGGTCAGAAAAAGTCAGTGTTAGAATAGAATAGCGTATGAATAGAAAGTTGAAAAGAACAGCATCTATTTAAAATAGAATATTTTCTAACATTATAAATGTCTTTACTGTAACTTTTGGTCAGTTTAACTCATCCTTGATGAATAAAAGTATTGATTTATTTTATTTCTTTCCCCCAAAAATAAAATTAAAATTCTTACTGACCCCAAACTTTTGAGGGTAGTGTTTAATGTTACAAAAGCTTTATAATTCAGATAAATGCTGTTCTTTTGAACTTTCTATTCATCAAAGAATCCTGAAATAAAAATGTAAATAACTGTTTTCAACATTGATAATAATCATAAATGTTTCTTGAGCATCAAATCATCATATTAGAATGATTTCTGAAGGATCACTCACTGATGCTGAAAATTCAGCTTTGATCACAGGAATAAATTACACGTTACTATATATTCACATAGAAAACAGCTGTTTTAAATTGTAATAATATTTCAGAATATTACTGTTTTTGTTAGCATTTTGAATCAAATAAATGCAGCCTTGGCGAGCAGAAGATACTTCTTTTAAAAACATTAAAAATCTTACTGACCCCAAATTTTTTAACAGTAGTGTATATTTTCTGCCCTTCATCAGCTCCTGTGATGATGATGATAGTGAGGAGGATCAGGATCAGGAGAGAGATGAGAGAGTGTAGAGTCCGCGGTAAGCAGAACTACTTTCAAAACACTTAGGCCATGTCATGAGTGTAGGAACCCATAACCCAGTTACAGATTATTTCCACATCTGCATAGTTGACGATTACCGCAATTCACTAGAAATTTAATAAGAGGTGTTTGTAAACCATGTTTTCCGCCAAAATAAAAGCTTGATGCAGTTTCCGTCAAAATAAAAGATCATGTGCTTATCTCTTTCAAGTACAGAAATTGGTACAAAACTAATTATGAAAGTTTCCTTCATTGTTTTAGTGCATTTGTTTTACAAAATATGGCTATTACTGTCATTGGATTAATATTATAACTATTATTATGTAGTAGGTGTAATGTAAATAGACACTGTAACTAAAAGACATTTGAATATTTCTTTGTTTAATTTGCACACTGAATATGGGTTGGAGCTTTTAATTTTGAACTCTCAAAGTGAACCAGATTGATGAATTTAACAGTAAAATGCACAACATTTTCTTATGGGGAGGCATGCCCCCAAACCCCCCTAGAAGGACCGAGGTCCACCCACCACAGATTTACCAAATATCCTGTGAGAAAACACTGGTATTGCTATGTCAATGCAGATTATAGCTTGTTTTAGGCTTCATCACTGTATTAATAAATGTCAAATTTTTACTTATTTCATCTGATAACTCTCACTCGTTCCTATACTCACTCATTACATGGCATTAGTGGTTTTAAGGAATTGGAGTTGGTATGCATATATTTAAGGGCGTGCAAAGATGGGTGGTGTTTATGATCATATAGTGGGCCAGTCTGGGCCAAAATGCCAGGGCCGATTTTTTTTTTCTTTGCCCCAGTCCAGCCCTGTGTACAACATATCCACGTTCTTAGAATTAGCTGCTTGTCTAATCAAATTATTGTACTCTCGATCAGATCTAATACAAATAACTAAATTTTCTGTTGTTGGCACACTTTGTAGTGTGCCAACCCCCCCCCCCCCCCCCCCCCCCCCCCCCAAAAAAAAAACAAAACAAAATAATCACCCCTTTTTTGGTTTAGGCCACTGCCCCATAAAATGTCCTGCCTACAGTTGGAGCATAGACATTGATGAGAGTCATTTTTTCACTTTCAAATACAGCTTGTATTTTTAATTTTTAACTGAATAAAGGAACATCTTTAGATCTGGGAAAAACTCATCAACTTTAACTGATCTCAAGCCTTTGGTTCTTTGTAAAAAGGACTGAATTTTGGTGAAAGAGTAAGCACTCTCCACATCCATCTGTGTGTCTCCACTAACATCACTTTCAGACTCTTCGTGTTCATAAACGTTCATTATCTGACTGAGAAGAACAGCTCATGGGATTCGTCTTTGACACTTTTGTAACTTGTTCAGTGTTTGATTTAAAAACACTGAACTTGATTTCAAACTTGATTTAAAGTTAGATTTTTTTCTGTATTTTTTAAATTTGGAAATGTCATCGTCCACAGTGTTGGGGCTAGTTACTCAAAAAAGTAATATATTACATATTACATATTACTCTCAAAAATAGTAATGCCTTACTTTACTTTATTACTCCCTGGAGAAAGTAACTAGTTATATTACTAGTTATATTACTAGTTACATTTTTTTTTCTTAATTACTCTATAATTGCCTGAGATGCATCAGATGGAGGGAGAACATACAAAGGAGGAGTGTTCTTTAGGGTCTTTATTACGCCAACAACAGACTGGCACTGTCTAGCACAAATAACTACAAACAACTGTACTTGTACTTGCCGTTGTTGACGCTTCCATTTTTCCCCATCTGTCCCAATAATATCTGTCTGCAGAGCCGCAGAGCCACAGTTTCACCACAGCAGTTTCACCACAGCAGTTTTACCCGCGCATGCGCAGTTTCAGGTTGTAATTCAAGCCCTATAAATAGTCATTTATATGCAAAATTGTCTATAAAACACAACCGGTCTTCCGACCTTTTACTTTATGCGCGAGGGAGAGAGAGCAATACAGCGCTCGTGTTGTTTGAAGGCGGTGAGAGTGAACGGGCTGCGCGCGCGCGTCCGGGGCACTATATTTTTTTTTCCCAGGATGGTAGGAGAAGACTCATGAATATTCATTAGGGAAGTCATCCCCGATTGGCCTTAACTGCCGCGTGTCGACCAATCGGTGATGGTAAATGATACCTCGTGCCAAACCCAGACCAATCACTGTTCCATTCACGCCCTCCTCCCCTTCCCTTCTGTTCTCTGTGTTGTGTGCCTTGTGTGTGATGAAGGTGCTACTGGCAAATGTAACGCAAGTAACTAGCTCGGGAAAACTGTAATAATATTACTATTTTCAGACGAGTAATGCCTTACACTACTAGTTACTGAAAAAAGTAATATTATTACAGTAACGCGTTACTTTGTAACGCGTTACACCCAACACTGATCGTCCAACAAAACCTCTTCCTCATTAAACAACACTGACTCAGCTACTCTAGTCGTGGTTTGACCAGTTCTCTTCGGTTCGCCAGGTAAAGAGGCTCCGCTTTCGGCCCGAACGGGTGGCGGGTCCACTGCGTTAACAGCCCACGTCTCACCTGCTCTCTCTCTGGGCACGGGGGAATCACAAGCCCTACAGTCCCACACCCAAAGCATTTCATCATCTCTGATGTTACATGCACAGTGTAGTCAAAGTCATCAACCTTAAACTTAAACACCAAATTCAATTCTTTATCGCTCTTTATGAGAATCATGTGTACATGTCTCCTAAAAGACACAACGTGTTTAAGATGAGGAGATTTACAGCGGATAGGAATCCTCTTTATCAGAGACACTAGTTTTCCTTGTCTATGATAATGAGCAAATGAAGAAACACAGACACATTTCCATAATGACCAACACAACTTACCAAGAGCAGCGGAAATGAAAAATAACAATGTTTTGGAAAGTGATATTTTCAGATAAAGTCTTCCTCTGGCGTTCCACATAAAGGAAGATGAGCTCAAAAGAATCAACTCAAAAGATTCGGTCATGAAGTCGTCTCGGAGATCTCAGTTTACATATATATTTATATATAAATGATTATTATTAATATATTTATATATTATAGTCTCGTCAGAAATTAGCTTAGCACTGGCGCAGCCTCGCCTTAGGATTTCCTAATGATTTTCCTCTTTTTTTTCTTCTTTTTTCACTCTGTCACTTTAATTGAAAGAAAAATGATAATGATCATTAAAAACCTAAAGAAAAGAGTCGCACTTACGGGTTGAATGTCAATGAAAGCTTTTGACTGACTGTTTTCACTACTTTTTGTAAGGTGGCGGTGGAAGTATAATGGGGAGGGCTCAAAGTTTATTATTATTATTATTATTATTGAGCATTTTCACATAGGTGAAATAAAAATGTATTTACTCTGGCTTCTTCCTTTAAATATCACAATCCAGACACTTTAATTGGAGAGTATAGATTTTCTGTAGCCATCAAAACTACATCTGTTTGTCATAATTGATCTTCTCACGAAAGCTGATCGTCTGTGAATCAACGCCTGGCCTACAGTGTTGAACATTTACATGTTTACTTTCCATCACTGTATATTTCAGATTGTAAAGAGTCTGTAAATTAATCTAAAATAAAAACAGAATCCCTAGAGCTCGATATCATTATAATCCTGAAGATGAATTCCTGAAGACTTACCGTGATGTGATATTTGTGCCAGTGTAAAATATGTGTTGGCTCTCTGTCACCCTGTTTGAGTTTGCATTCTGTGCGCTGTCTACGCTTCCTCTTTATGGTTTTCCTGCCTGCAACTTTGACGCAAGCAGGAAACAGGCTAACGCATGTATTGATGCATGTATCCTCTGTCCAGCTGTATCAAACTGAGAAACAACTGAGCAGCAATCTGGTCTCTGTGTCTCTTATTTGGTTCTCCAAGTGCACTGTCAGGCTTCACGAGATTTGGAGGGCATTGCAGAAGACTGTAGATAATTTAATAAAAAAAGTCATGGTGGTTTGGGTTTTGTTTTTACTTTCACGTTTCATGTCTTTAATTTTGTAATTTACCTATAGTCAAAGTTCCTGTCATGTGATTCCCTTTTCCCTCATGTGTTCTTGCCATGTGCTCCTCTTGTGAATGTGTCATGTTAGGTGTGTTGGACATCGGCTGATGTAACTGATCGGCGAGAGTTGCTGAAAACAGAGACGTGAAGTCTGAAGACACTTTCTGCTTCCCGTAGTGACGCTCACGTGATGTTTGCATACTTTACCACAGCTTTACCTCAGATATCAGATACCCCGTCCATCTCCAGACATCAGTCACATCAAGTGTCTCCAGGAATGGATTATATTCTGAATTAAGTGATGAGAGTCGGCCTGGTGGATTTCACCTACGATTCTGTGTCATTAATGTTTCCATCAGAGATTGGTTTCCATCTTCTTGTGTTGTCTTGTTCCTGCAGAGAATTAAAGGTGGAAGAATCATTTGAAAAGTGTTTTACATTAAATCGGTTTGTTCATAGTCAATTTTACGGACCTGTATCGTGTGTTAAACAGGACAGTCCAGTGTGCGCTCATGCAGAATATGTAAATCTCAGTAATCGGCACATTACCAGAGCTTTACTATTATTATTATCCGCCTACACCTAAAAATGATGACTTTACTATCACATATGTTCATAACGTCCTGAAAGTCAGTTGTTGTGAAGTAAAAGCACAGTTTGTGATAAATAATAAGAAAGACTAAATAAGGCCGAGTCTGAAACTACAGTCTCTACTGAGAATCAAAGCTTGTTGAGATTGAAACAAACACTCGCTGATATCTGATGTCTTCCTTCAAGATGATTCTGTCCAATCTGAGGAGGATTCGTTACGATCAGAAATATTTCACACATTTCAGTCTGTCATATTGACCCTGAGGTCTGTGTGTCTTTGATTATAAACACACACAAATATGATCTTGACTTTGTCATGTTCATGATAGAGATATTTCAATGTGAGCTGAGGCACAGAGGCTGGTGTGTGTGTGTGTGTGTGTGTGTGTGTGTGTGTGTGTGTGTGTGTGTGTGTGTGTGTGTGTCGCTCCTGTCATATAAAGCTGTTGTGCTTGTCAAGCTCTGGCATTTTGTACACAATTTCCCCGCTTGAAAGGAACAGACACATCATCAACGAAGGCCTTAACTGGATTCCACTCTTCTCTTTATTGCATCAATTATCATGAATGTTCAAATAGGTAGACAGAAGAAAGGTGAAAAACCTTTAACAGAAATCAAATGTAAATTAAAATATGTAAAAATATGTAAATTAATTGCAAATAAAAGCTTATTAAACATCCGTTGTTGTCATTTAAGTCTGTATCTCTCAAATAATTCTCAAATAATATTCATTTCATTCTGCTGATCTCTCGTCACATTCATGATCATTCATACTGTCATCAGTTCATATCAATCATTTTCCTTACTCGAAATAAATGTTAACTTAAATACAATGATGAAGAAAGTGGTGTAGAGCCAAATGTATATACAGTCAAACGTCACAAAGCTTACTGTGTAAAAAAAAAAAGAGTCAAAAGCCAAAAAAGTCATAAAGTAGGAAAAGGATCCGCACATGTCGAATAGTGCAAAGACTTTCCAACTGTTGTTTGATGATGCTTCATTAGAGTGGGGAGATTACATTGGTGGATTCAGGTGCAGCCGGGAACTTTATGGACTTATCTCTAGCTAGGAGTCTCCAGATCCCATCTGACTCACTCACTAAGCATTAAGCTGGTTTAGATCATACTTATCTGACCGCTACCATTTTGTCTATTTGAATGGAGAAAAATCGATCATAACTCCAGTAAACTATGGAGTGCCGCAGGGATCTGTGTTAGGCCCTCTATTATTCTCAATATATATGATGCCACTTGGAAATATTATAAGGAAACATGGAATTAGTTTCCACTGTTATGCTGATGACACTCAAATATATATTTCATCACGGCCGGATGAAAACGCTAAATTATCCAAATTGGCAGAGTGTGTTAAAGATACAAAAGATTGGATAACGCGTAATTTTCTTTTATTAAATCCAGACAAGACAGAGATAATACTTATCGGTTCAAAAAACCGCCCACAGAACCTCTCACAATACAACTTTGACATCATAGGATGTCCTGTTACTTTATCCTCTACAGTAAAAGACCTGGGTGTTATATTAGACTGCAACCTGTCTTTTGAAAATCATATTTCATATGTTACAAAAACAGCCTTTTTCCACCTTAGAAACATTGCTAAGCTACGTAACATGCTATCAGTTTCTGATGCAGAAAAGTTAGTTCATGCATTCATGACCTCGAGACTAGATTACTGTAATGCTTTATTAGCCGGTTGTCCTGCATCCTCAATTAACAAGCTACAGTTAGTCCAAAATGCAGCTGCTAGAGTTCTTACTAGATCAAGAAAATATGATCATATAACACTGATTTTATCATCACTGCATTGGTTACCTATAAAGTTCCGTATTAATTACAAGGTATTGCTACTGACTTATAAAGCCCTAAACGGCTTAGCTCCAGTCTATTTAACGGATCTTCTATCGCCCTATAATCCATTGCGCTCTTTAAGATCAATAAATTCGAGGCTTTTGGTCATACCTAGGATATCCAGATCAACCAAAGGAGGGAGAGCATTTTCACATTTGGCTCCGAAACTCTGGAATAGTCTTCCTGATACTGTTCGTTGCTCGGACTCACTCTCCCAGTTTAAAACTAGATTAAAGACTCATCTTTTCAGCCAGGCATTCATATAATATTTTTAATCTTACAGTTCAAACTACAATCCGGCCTCTAGTTCATAAATGCCAGAGGAGAACTGGCCCCGACTGAGCCTGGGTTCTCCCAAGGTTTTTTTTTTTCTCCATTAGGTCACCTGATGGAGTTTTAGGACACCATTAGGTCACTTGATGGAGTTTTTTCGGTTCCTTGCCACTTTTGCCTTTGGCTTGCTCAGTTGGGGATATTTTGGGGATATTAATTTTATTTTATCAATCAATAAATTCCACTAGAAACAAACCTTGTTGTATTATTTTATTTTAATTTAATACTGTGAAGCTGCTTTGATACAATCTGTATTGTGAAAAGCGCTATACAAATATACTTGATTTGATTTGATTTGACTCACTACCCTTCTGACGGTTACTGCACTGGATGGAAGACCTCTGGGTCCCGGGAAGGTAACCCTTCTAACCTCTCTCCTTCGCCTCTCTATTCACCAACACCAAGAGGAGTTATGTTTCCACCTGATACAGAGTTCCCTGTGGTCCTCGGCCACCCCTGGCTTTTTCACCATAACCCTCACCTTGACTGGGCCACTGGCGCTATCCTCAGTTGGGGTCCCACTTGTCATGTCACCTGTTTGGTCCAGAGTTCCCCTGACCCTATTCTCGAGTCTCAAGATCCCCTAGACCTATCTCAAGTCCCCACTCAGTACCACCATCTCAAGGCAGTCTTCAGTAAAAAGAGAGCCACCTCTTTACCACCACAGCGTCCTTATGACTGCGCCATTGACCTGCTTCCAGGTAACTGTCCCCCCAGAGGCCACACATTCTCCTTGTCTTCTCCCGAACGTGCTGCTATGGACAAGTACATTGAGGAGGGCCTCACAGCAGGCATCATTCGTCAGTCCACTTCACCTGCTGGTGCTGGTTTTTTCTTTGTGGGCAAAAAGGATGGGGGCCTTCGACCCTGCACAGATTACAGAGGCCTCAACAAAATCACTATCCGGAACCGTTACCAGTTGCCGCTTATGGCCACAGCCTTTGAGATACTGCAGGGAGCATCCATATTCACCAAACTCGACTTGAGCAATGCTTACCATCTAGTGCGCAGTAGACAAGGTGATGAGTGGAAGACCGCATTTAACCCCTTGAGGTTGGCAAACTCGCGGGCGCGTTTTGCTGGATTTTCTTCAGATTGTAGCACAATAAACTTAAATGACTCCGTCATTTATGGTCATACAGAAAAAAGAAATATGAAAAAAGAATCTGTGATATTTCTACTTTTGCATGTGTCCACTTACAATCAAATCAAAACATTGTGCTTTTGTAAAATATAGAAAATAAACAGGGTGTGCTTTCTGCCCCCCCGTCGCGGTGAACTTTTTTTTCTTGAGCACGTCTATAAAACTGAAACAAAACTCAGCGAATACTTGTCACACATTTATGAGCCATATACCTTTATAAACATTTACAACATGACATCATGACTTTGCGTAAACATAAACGCCACTTTCAAGTCAAGTGGCGTGTTATTTATATGCATTTTGAGCTATCCGCGTGTATGTCCACGCCGAAACAAACAGTCATCTTCCGCGTGTATGTCTACGTCGTTAAACGTCAGAGTGATTCCGCGAGTATGTGTACGCCGTTAAATGTCCGAGCGAAACGGAGCAAAATGTATATCTACATCTGGGGAGCAATATTTTTTTTCCTAGGATGGTAGGGGAAGACTCATAAATGGTATTAACCCCAGTGACGGGTAGGTTTAGGGACGGAGTTGGGGTAGGTCATATATATTTATATATACAGTAATGTAACTTTAAGTCATCGGCATTGATAAACACGCTGAAAAGCGATTATGCGTGTTGATAGCACGCCAAAAATGGAAATACGAATTGGCGTGTCATACATACGCCATTTCATAAGATCAGTCTGACATTTAAGTGTGTACTTTTAAATGATCGGATTCAAACTGAAAACAAATATTCTCTGTTTTAGTAATTTGTATAAAACCAACAAGATGTCCAGTATATCAAACCATTGCTCATTATTTTTTATTTGACCACGCCCACGCGCACAAAAGAAAATGACATGCAAATCTGGAACGCAAACGCACTCGTTACCTCAAAAACAATGTTGTGTTGTAAATAAATCCAAACAATCAAAAAGCCATTCTTTCTTAAATCTCCTCATTCTTTGTGCAAGGTTGCTCAGAATGATAGGGCCTGATAGCTCCTAATAGGGCCATTATGGGTGGGTCTTTGTCTTTCTCAGGTGTGAAAGAAATTAAATATTCATGATGTCCACGCCTCTTCGCATAAAGCTTTCTCACACAAAACATGTCTTGCAAATTTTAACCCCCTGGGGTTAGCGGTATCGCCGGCGATACCAGCTCGCTTTTTTTTTATCAGTGAAAAAAGAGACTCAAAAATACTCTATTGACTTTGATTTTCCATAGGAGTTTCATACATCAATCGATTATGTTAAGTGTGTATTTTTTTTGTGTATACTCACAATAAAAACAAAGTGTTGTGCTTTTTGCCAAATAAAGAAAAATAAACACGAAGCGAGTACTGCCTTCTCTCTGTCAGTGAAGTCCATTCTGAAACGCGTCCGAAAATGAGCCATAACTCAGCGAATACTCAGTCAAACAGGCATACAGACACACTGGCATGAAGCTTGAATTCTCTTCTTTTAAATTAAGTAATTTGTATAAAAAAACAAATATTCTCAGTTTATGCAATCTGTATGAAAAGAGCGAGATGTCAGTCGTTCTCATCTCAGCTAATTATTTTTAATGTGACCCCGCCCACGGAGAGTGCGCGCTATTCAAATGCAAATGACTGAGGCAATCCTGCAAACTGTGAACGCCCACATCAGCTCGAGAAAAGTCTCGCAGCACTGTGAGGAATAATATTATAATGGAAAATGTACCTCAGAAGTGCTGGCATTTCGAGGAGCAACAGATCCTGACCTATGGAATACTGTAGCAAGTTTTTTTTTCATTCTCAAGTGAATCGCGTTTCTGTGAATGAATGAATGAACGGCAGAGATGCGCGCTGTTTACCACAACTTGCAAAAGACGGTTTAAATTTGAATCGCGTTTCTGTGTGAATGAATGTTTCGCTTTTAGCAAACTGTATTGCTATACTGAGTAAAAATCGACTGAAATATGTTGAGATAAAATGTATTTGTATAAGAAATGTATTAAACTGCAAATTAACATTTATATTTCTTATAATAAAAACGAAAGACCTATGTTACAGACATATGAAAGACAACATTTCATTGATTAGTTTTGGATAGATTATACATTTTTACTGTAAAATATCTGTCACCTCAAATAAGCTTTTGTTTGCCAATTTTTGCTCATATGTTAAATATAGTATGTTTTGTCAAAAATAAAGTAATCAAATAATATGTTATAGTGTTTATTCCAATGTAGCCTAGGCTATATTCAAGTAATGAATCCTTTAGATAAAATGTATACTTTAGTTTTTACAAAGAAAGATTACACTTGAATTGTTGTTGTAATTGTAACCTTTTTAATAAAAAAAATATTTAGAAGGTAGATGTAAACAAACTATTAAAAGGTAAATATAAGCCTTTTCTTTAAATAATTTTTATTGTGTTTTATTAGTGACAAATTTGGGGAGAGGATAAATATTCCAAAACTGAAAATACAGTATGAGAATTAACTGCACAATTACTAGACATGTTTTCCTTGGATATTATAGGCCAATTTGCAAGCACAATTTGTGAAAAAAAAATAAAATAAAAAAATGTAGATGCTTCCAACTGTTGCTCTTGCATTCTTTCTTGTGACACACCTGAATGAATGGCTCATTAAGTATGTGGGCCCCATTGTCTCCTCAGGTGCGAACCACTAAATATGCATGATGGTGTTGGATCGTTGACGCCCACTCCGCATATTGCCTTTCCAAACAGAAAGTGTTTTGCAAAATTTAAATCAATGTATTGTGAATGATTAGGCAGGATGATTTTCACATCATTTTGAGGAAAAAACTCTAGGCGACAACATTCATTACATAACATTCACATTCATTAGTCAAATGTCTTATTGACACATATTTAGTATGTGTTTTGTGGCCTTATTTCAGAAACTTTAGTTTTTAGTTTTTTCAATAACCATGCATAAACATTATTCTCTCAAAAATGCAAACATGTACATGCATGTTGCTCACATATTATGTTAGCCCTGTTTGTGCTAAATAGAGTGTAATTACACCTTTGCCATTAATATGTTTATAAGCAACTGAAAAAAGCACAAATGTCAGGGCATGTCAGAACATCTCAAGGACCCCAAAAACCCCTTAGACCCCAGAGGGTTAAATCAATGTATTGTCTTATCTGAATGAGTATGCAGGACGATTTTCACATAGTTTTGGAGCAAATATTCTAGGCTATGTCATACAATTTTCAAAAGTCTTATGAAGAAATAATCAGTATGGGTTTCATGACCTTATTTATTTTTTCACAAACCACGCATAAATGTCATTATCTCAAAACTACAAACTTTTACATACATGCTGCTGATATATTATTGTAGCAGAGTTTGTGCTGAATACAGTGTAATCAGACTTTAGCCATGAAAATGTCACAAGTAACAGAAATAAGCACAAATGTCAGAGCATGTCAGAACACCTCCAGGGCCTGAAAACAGCTCAGACCCCAGAGGGTTAAACCAGGATCTGGAGACTACTCTGAGGTGCATGGCTGCCAATAATCCATCCTCCTGGTCATCCTTCATTATGTGGGCAGAGTATGCCCACAACACTCTGTGCTCATCGGCTACAGGCATGTCTCCCTTCGAATGCCAGTTTGGTTATACCCCTCCATTGTTCCCTGATCAAGAAGTTGAAGTTGGAGTTCCCTCCGCTCGGCATTTTGTCAGACGCTATCATCTGACTTGGAGGAAAGCTTGACACAAGCTTGTTCAAATCTCTCAGCAGTACCAGCGACAGGCTAGCCGTTGACGCAGACCTGCCCCCACCCTGCGTTCCGGACTGAGAGTTTAGCTCTCCACAAAGAACCTTCCCTTACGAGTAGAGTCCCGCAAACTCTCTCAGCGGTTCATTGGGCCTTTCAAAGTGGTGAGGAAAGTTAACTCTGTTACTTACCGTTTATACTTACCTAGGTCTCTAAAGATTAATCCTACATTTCATGTCTCCCTTCTAAAACTTGTTTTGTCCCCTCCCATTGCTCCGGCAGGTAAACCTCCTCCTCCTCCTCCTCCTCGCATTGTTGGAGGCCAACCAGCTTACACGGTCCACCGTATAATAATAATAATAATAATAATAATAATCATAATACATTTGATTTATTTGGCGCCTTTCTGGACACTCAAGGTCGCCTAAACATACATATACTGGACTCCCATCGTGTGCGAGGATCACTCCGGTATCTTGTGGACTGGGAAGGCTATGGCCCGTAGGAGCGCTCCTGGGTTCCTGCCAGAGACATCTTGGATCCCAAGTTAATTCGAGACTTTCATGCTCATAAGCCGGGGAAGACTGGCGATACTGAGCGGAGTCGCTGGCACTGAAGGCAAGGCAAGTTTATTTATATAGCACATTTCATACACTATGGCAATTCAAAGTGCTTTACACAGAAAGGAACTAAAATAATCACAAAATAAACTCACAGAACCTCGAGTTTAATCACATCAAACTCACTACTCCAGCACAGACCCAGGCCATCAGCATGGTTTTATCTCTCAAGTTCCCCAATTAAGTCATTTATGTTTGTCTCTTATCCAATTCTCAGTTCAGTTTAGAATCAAAAGGAGGAATATAGTGAAATCACTCGGACATACAGTGGATACAGTTATAAAAATTATTTATAAACGGTGGAGCCGCACGTCCGAGGGTCTCCGGTGGAGCCGTAAAAATGCTTCTAAACAGTACCAAATTAGGGTTCTTCGGCTTGTAACAATAGCAGAACCCTTTTTGGTGCTAAATAGAACCCTTTTTATGAGGTTCCATAAAGAACCATGCTTTAAAAGTGCTATATAGGACCTTAATGGGGTTATATAGATGATGGTTCACATGATCCCCACACTGGTGCCCATACCCAGCATATCGAGAGGGCCTGGAGATCCTACAAGGAGCAGATCTGGAGGCTTAGGGGAAATTGGACTGAGAGTTTGCTTTCGGACCACCTTGCAGTGATTGAGTGGAATGAATGGTTGGCAAAGAAACACTATGATGGTGCATTTGGCAGATTGATTCATGAAGTAGTCATATTCAATCACTGTAAGCAGTGTACAAGCACTGAGATGGAATTTATAACATGTTTTGTTGCTTATTTTGTTGAGGTATATTCATTTTGTTGCTTATTATTTATTTACATTTACTTTCTTGCTTATTTTGATGTTGTTTTTATTAATTTTTGCTTTTTATTCATTATATTGCAGAAGTTTATTTTTCATTTCATGTCAAGTGTACAGTTGTAAAGTTTTATTTTTTTTGCATCGTGAAATAAATATTTCTATATTCTCTATTAGTGTTGTGTTTGTTTCCTTTTTCTGTTCTGAGTCTTTAAATCTCCTTTATAAATGCTTTATAAGGCATAACTAGTCCTCACTTTAGATGAGCTCACAAAAATAGTTAAGTTATTTTGCTCCTGTTGAGCCACTGTCCTGAAGAATTCAGCTCCAACCCCAATTAAACACCCAAACCAGCTAATCAAGCTTTTATTAGCTGTGTTGAGGCGAGTTGGAGCTAAACTCTACGGGACAGCAGCCTTCCAGGACCGAGTTTGGACCCCCCAGTCTAAACCAATCAGAGCAGCTTTTTTTCCCGCTCCGTGTTGTCGTCACTCACAGCTGTTTTGTGAGGAAAGGAATAAAAAGCACCCTAATCTTTTCCGGTATGTGTTTTTAGTGTTTGTATATGTGGTTTATTGTGTCTGTGTGTTATATTAATGTATAATAATTCTTTATAATAAACTTCAACATATCAAAAGGTGCTTAATTCATACTTACCAACAATTTGACGAATTGACGACAAACTGATGACAAGCTACAAACAAACTTAAAGCCAATACGCAACAACTGAGGATATTAGAAGACATGTTTGTCGTAAGTTTTATTGTAAAAATATAGGATATCAACATAATGATGTAGTTGTTTATATTTTTAGCTTTATTGCAAGTGTTTGACATTTGGTATAGAAATAAACAATGGTAATTAAGTGCTTTTCCTAAAAATGAGAAAAATTAAAAGTTTTTTTTTTTTTTTTTTTTTTTTACTTTCAAAAAAGCTTACAGACATATCAAATATATGCATCAAACATAAGACAAACAGAAACTGGGGAAAACATATAACAGATCTTACATTGTACAGAGTAAAACATTAAATTCTACAAATTATTCTTTTCAATATAAGAGACGTTTTTATGCACTTCTTATTTCCAGTGATTGAGTTCAATGAGTCATAGAATATTTTAAGATCCTTACAGAAAAAATTAAAGGAGGGTATTATAGATATTACTTTAGCTTTATGTATATGAAACTTCCCAAGAAGAATTATTAACTTTAATGTGTTATCAATTATATCTGAGCCAGTATTGCAGTCCAAGAATAATATCATAGCCTCATCAATTCTAATTATTTTGTAGAATGTATCAAAAACCATCATAGATACCTGCTTCCAAAAGTCTTCAGAATATTTACAATTACAAAACATATGTATGAGAGTTTCAGATTCAAGATCACAAAAACAACATTGTGGTGAGAAATCTTTTTTAAACTTATTAAGAAATGCGTTACATGGATAATACCTGTGTAGTATTTTAAAATGAATTTCCTTGACCTTATTTGGCAGTAAAAATGTATTACTTGCTGACCAGGGGTGCGTTTCCCGAAAGCATCGTTAGCCAACTATGGTCGCAAGTTCATCGCAATGTCCATTGAACTCTATTGGTAACGACGGAACTTGCGACCATAGTTGGTCAACGATGCTTTCGGGAAACGCACCCCAGATTGTCTCAGTTGAAGGTAAAGAAGAAAAAATTTGTTTCCATTTCTGAATTGCTATTGGGTAACAGCTAATATCTTGATTAAGACACTTTCTGATGTAAGAGTTATTACACTTCTTATCCAAAATATTAACACCTCCTATAATAAGTTTAGGAGTCTGCCGTAACACTGAGTTGTAACTGAGATGTGCTTTCACAAGCTGAAGCAATTTAATGGAGATATTTTTAACAACCATATTGTAATCTCTACATGTAGATTCAATACCTGAGAGAGCAAGAAATTGTTCATAAGTATAAATCTCACCATTACAATTTAGTAAGTCGGAAATAAAAATAATTCCTTTATCAAACCATTCTTTTTATATATATACTTTTTCTTTTAGATAATACATTTTGGTTATTCCATATTATACAAGAGTGTGGGGAGAAATTATGTTTAAAGGCTATTTTCCATGCATCTAGTGATTGCTTGTGAAAATTGGATAATTTGATGGGAAGTTTACTACATTTGAAGTCACATGATAATAAAAATTTTAATCCTCCACACTTTTCAAAAAACAAATTGGGGATATAAAACCATATAGAAGTATTATGGGCCAAGCAATGTTTTATCCAGTTGATTTTAAAAATAGTATTAAGTGTGCTGAAATCAAGAACGTTAAGCCCACCCTCTGAAAGAGTTCTGATGATCGTTTTTCGCTTTATATATTCAGTTTTGTTTTTCCAAATGAACTTAAATATGGCCCTATCAATATCTGAGCAAATTTTAGAGCTAGCATACAAGGATAGAGCCGGATATACCAGCCTCGACACTCTCTCAGCCTTAGAAAGCAGAACACGTCCATGGATAGACAGATTTCTCTGAGACCAGCAATTAAAAACCATTTTTGCTTTATGTAAACACGTAGAAAAATTATTTTCAACTCTTTCATGTGGACATTTAGTGATTATAATACCAAGATACCTAACCTTTTCCTTTACCTTAATTCCACATATATCTGGGATAGCAGAATGATGAATTGTCATGATCTCCGATTTACTCTGATTAACAGAAAGGCCAGAGGCATCTGAAAAAAGTTTTAATGCCTCTAATATAATGGGGACCTGTCTTTTATCCTTCAGGAAGATGCATGTATCATCTGCCAGTTGACTGGTTAAAATAGTTCGGTCTGCTATTTGGATCCCTTCAATATTCGAACAATTCACTATATAAATGTTGAGAAGCTCTGCAACCAACAGAAACAAAAACGGAGAAATAGGGCAGCCTTGCCTGATGCCTCTCTCAATGACAAACCGTGGTGAAGTCCCACTAGACAAGGATACATTACTATTGATGTCTTTATACAGGGTCTGGACAGTTTTCAAAAACTTTGGACCAAAGCCAAATCGTCCTAAAGCATCATACATGAAGGTATGCTCTACTGTATCGAATGCCTTGTAGAAATCTAGGAATAAGATAAGTGCATCATCATTAACCAACTCCGAGTAATCTAAAAGATCCAAAACAAGACGAATATTGTTTGAAATGTGTCGACCTTTCATGAAGCCAGATTGTGTGAGAGAGACAACTTCATCTAAACAGGGTTTTAGTCTCCTAGCAAATACTGCAGCTAATATTTTATAATCAGAATTAAGCAACGTTATAGGGCGCCAATTATCTAAAAATGTTTTATCTTTATTTGGTTTAGGAATTAAGGTAATAAGACCTTGCTTCATAGATGCGGATAATTCCCCTTGATCTAAACATTCTTTAAAAAAATCTAAAATCAAATATTTAATATCACTCCAAAATGATCGATAAAATTCAAATGGTAACCCGTCAGGGCCCGGACTCTTATTAAGTGGAGTCTTAGTAATTATAATGTCCAGTTCTTCCACAGTTATCTCTCCCTCACAAACAGCATGACTATCTTCACTTATAGATGAAATAAATGGCTCCACCTTCAAGAAAAATGTGGGTAACACTTTATATTACGACCCGCAAACAACTGCGTAAGTAAACCGAAATTACGGTGTACGTTTCTGTAATTATAGTGTACTTCCGTGTAGGTATAAGGGAACAATATGTTAAGTTTTGGGTAATAAAGGGGTAACAAGCAGATATACAACCTGCAAAGAACTTCGTAAGTAAACCGAAATTACTGTGTACATTTCTGTAATTATAGTGTACCTCTGTGTAGGTATAAGGGAACAATATGTTAAGTTTTGGGTAATAAAGGGGTACAACCAGATATACAAGTAAATTATTTATAATGTGATTATTTTAAAACTAACAGGTACCTATTCTGTTAATATATTCCAGGCAAAAATTGTACGTCTGTTGTATATAAAAGTTTTTATCACATGTCTGGAAAAATATGTTCTTGTGCAATGTAGTTACAGGGTAATTTTGACATCTGTGGGTTGTAAATTATATATATATATATATGGCTGTATGTAAGCACAGTATGATAAAAATTTAATCTGAAACAATTTTATAAACAGCTGATTTCGAAAAACATTGGCAATGCTATTTATTGGCGTTTCTTACTAAACTACTTAACATTTAGCCAAAAAAAAAAAAATTCTGCTATGACTTTAATTTAGAACGTACCATGTAGTACTTAGTACTTACCTTATCACATTGTATTGCAATGCCACTTAAATGTCAGGGCAAATATACTGTGTAATTAAACGTTTTTTTTTTTAAATTTTTTTATAAGAGTAGCCTACCTTTCTCTGTAATTACTGTGCAAATAGTGTTGTTTTGTATTGTTACATAGTAAGTAGTGTTTGTTACCCGTTTCAACTGTGAATTTACAGGGTAAGTGTAACTCTTGCGGGCTGTAAATTAAAGTGGCGCTTGTTACCCCCTTGTTCTGTGTAGTTACAGGGTAAGTGTAACTCCTGCGGGCTGTAAATTAAAGTGGCGCTTGTTACCCCCTTGTTCTGTGTAGTTACAGGGTAAGTGTAACTCCCGCGGGCTGTAAATTAAAGTGGCGCTTGTTACCCCCTTGTTCTGTGTAGTTACAGGGTAAGTGCAGTAAATATACAATAAAGGATCCAATTTAATTTCTGACTTTTATTTTACAAAAACATTTCAAAACACTTTTTCATCTTAATAAAACATTATCTTTTCTACAGTATACTCAAACAACAAAGTAACACATTATTACCCCCCCCCCCCCTTATTTGCTTCTCTTGCTTTTCTTCTTTCTTTTCTTGCTCTTCTTTTTCTTAACTTCCACAGGGGACTCTGAAGTTGAGGAGTTGATGGAGTCCTATTGGTCTTGCTGCACTGCAAAAATATGAATATACAGTATATACATGCTCTTAGCAAGCTACACCTTCAATTTTAAGTTGTCGAACAATCCTCCACTCTAAAACATTTTGTGCCACCTGATATTACTGTAGTAACTGTAATTTTGAAGAAAAAAAGTCGAAATACAATCTTGAGAATAAACTCATTAAATATCGAGAATAAAGTCGTTGTGTTTCGAGAAAAAACTCGTTAAATTTTGAGAAAAAAAGTCGAAATACAATCTTGAGAATAAACTCATTAAATATCGAGAATAAAGTCGTGTTTCGAGAAAAAAACTCGTTAAATTTCGAGAAAAAAACTCGTTAAATTTCGAGAAAAAAGTCTAAATACAATCTTGAGAATAAATTCATTACATTTCGAGAATAAAGTCGTTGTGTTTCGAGAAAAAAACTCGTTAAATTTCAAGAAAAAATTCGAAATAATCGTGAGATTAAACTCATTAAATTTTGAGAATAAAGTCGTTGTGTTTCGAGTAAAAAAGTCGAAATGAAATGTAGAGAATAACGCATTCGATCAGTGTTCATTGCATAGCCTACTGATAGAGGATGGCAGAGTTGGATCACTTAGTCAAGCTATATTTTAGACTTTCTTTCAGTAACAAAGAAATACTATCAACTTTAGCTAATTATGACAGAATAATAATTAGCATATGAACTTTAAAGAGAATTTGCAAGCGGCTAGGTCTTTTTAGAAGAAAAAATCAACATGAAATGACAACCAGTGGACAAACGCAAGGTTATCGCTGGCTTCACCTACGCGCGATTCATCGAGGTTTCGTGGTTTCCCAGGATACCATAAGACGCATTATTAAACTTGTTGATCCTCAAGGTGTGGAATTTCGACGAAGGAGACGCTTGAAAAGACGCCAGTACACTGGCGCTGGCCCAAATGCACTCTGGCATATGGACAGCTATGATAAATTAAAACCGTACGGCATTGCCATTAATGGCTGTATAGATGGTTACAGTCGTTACATTCTGTGGATGTAGGCGTACACAACCAACAACGATCCTAAAGTAATAGCCAGTTACTTCATAAAAACAGTTACTGGCATAGGAGGGTGTCCCTAGAGGTTCCGCGCGGACATGGGGACCGAAAATGGTAGTGTGGCAGCAATGCAAAGGTTTTTACGAAGTAACCATGGAGACAGTTTTGCCGGAGAAAGGAGTTTCCTTTACGGAAGAAGCACAGCAAACCAACGAATCGAGGGATGGTGGGGTATCCTCCGTAAGCAGAGCGCACAGTTTTGGATGAACCTTTTCCAGACATTAATCAGTGATGGACACTTTAGCGGAGACTTTTTGGATAAAAGTCTGATCCAGTTCTGCTTCCTTAACCTTATTCAGGTATGTCTTGTTTTAAAATGCCATTTTGTAGACCTACTATAGTTTTATAGCTAACCTATGACATTTCTAACATGAAAAAATACTATAGTATTTACTATAGTAAATTCCATCCATCCATCCATCCATCCATCTTCTCCCGCTTATCCGGGGCCTGTAGTATAGCCTACTGTATAGCCTATACTAAAGTATTAACAATTTGTTAATGAATGCTATGCATACTGTAGTGTTAACTATAGTGAACTGACAACTGCATATACTGTAGTATACTTTAGTTTTTACTACAGTAAACTGTAGTGTATTGTAGTATACCCTATAGTAAAAACTTAGTAGGCTACAGTATTGGGTAAAGTAATTTGTTTATAGTTGTTATATTACCACAACAACTATAGAATTGCCACAACAAATGAATTCAAGTACTTTACTATAGCGTGGTTCAAAAATACTATAGTATTTTTACTATAAATTACTATAGTATTTTTTTCATGAGGGTTACCATAACCAGACCTAGCCACTAACAGCCAAGATAAACAATAAACTAGTAACTATTAGGCTAACAACGCCAACGGATTTTAGAATGAGTATTGATATAGTAGCACTTGCTAAACTGTATCTTCTAAATAAATAGCTATATAATTACGCATACAACACACTATTGTTCAATATACCTAAAGTATGCTTTATTTCTCTGTACATTTTTATTATTTTGTATTTCTTTATTCTTTACAGGACGAACTTGATGAGGAAGTAAATACATGGAATTCCCACAAAATCAGAGCACGATCTGGAAATGATGCAGCATCAGGACGTCCGATAGTGATGTTCTCTCTTCCAGGATTGCACAACGCCGAAGATAGACTCAAATTAATTGACATGGATGAAGCGGCCTTGTGTCAGGAAGAGTGCACCCCCAAGGGTCAGTTCCCTTGTGATGAAACAGTTTTTGATCTGTGCTGTCTGTTAATGGAGGAAAATGGATGGGATGCTCCTACAGATCCATTCAGTGCAGCTAATCTTTACATATTGTTGAGAGCAGAAATACAGCAAAATATTTGATGGTCCTTAATCCAAAGAATGGTTTGTTAGCTGGGCACCTATCTGTCATAACTCATATTTATTTGTCTTTTCTGTAGTTCATGCTCCATATCAATGAAAATTAGAGCAGGTGTGTTAAAATGAGTGTGAATTTGCAATATCAACAGCAAAAGTTTAATACACAATGCTTACTTAACCCTTTGTAGGTAACTATACAGTACATGTATTCAACGTACCACTATATAGTGCATTATGGATTGCACAGCCTTTATTTAGCTAAACTGCATGTTGCTGTGTGCCATGTTAAAAATAAGAGTATTTGATGTTTTTTATGATACTGAATTATCAACATTATGTCTGATTTATGCACAGTTTTTGTATATGCACATTTCATCTTTAAGAAAAATGTTTATTTAGTACAAATGTGAACAATGAACAGCACTGCTTATTGAAACATGAAAACATTTTGAAATGTCAAAATCTGTTAAATTGGCACAAAACTCCTTGGATTTTAACAGAAACATATTTTCTAAAGGATCTTTGAGTCTGCACTGAAAATTAACAATAAAACATTTGAGCATACAATTACAAGTACCAGTGTATGTATGACAATAGTGTCTTTTTATCTGTATCTGTATCTTAAAATGTGATCAAGCAGTTAAATTCTTAACAATTCACAGCATACTTAAAACTGGGATTTAAACTGCTTTTCGTTCCCAAGCATTTGCTTGATTACTCAAAACTGGGATTTAAACTGCTTTTTGTTCCCAAGCATTTGCTTGATTAATTGCAATCTTCAAGCTAAGATTTCTAAGGCAACATTGCTAAAAGCAAAGGGAAATGTGTGTTAACTCATCTTTAACTTATGATAAACTTTTAATTTCTGTAACTGAAAATCAAATTAAAATCAAATCAAACAGAAATCAAAATTATTTTTCAGATATTCTGAATGAGGTGGACAACTACATGTTAAACTATGTCCATTACCCAAATGTTGCTCTCCAAAACAGCATTAAATTCAGCACGGAAGTCTGGAAAATTCTCATAGTTCTCACACAGCTGAAGGAACATCCCACATGTACGACCAATAGGGCGCCTTGTGAAATCTGACATCACTGCAAACTCAACAGAGATGCGGTCTGACACAATCAAGTGACATCCTGTGCAGAACCTCAGAAACTTTCCTAGTTTCTCATCATCCATTTCTCTGATGTACCTTTTCAGATGATGTGCCACTTCTCTTTTCTTTGCTGTCATATCAGCAGGGAACTTCAAAAGTCCTAAGACCTTTTTAGTTGTTGGTAAGAGTTTAGCATACATCTCTTTTAGCTCCTCAAAAGTAAGGGTGATTTGTGATTGTGTGATGTCCTTCCAACAGTCTAACACAAACATTGGCTTTTGGACAAGCTCTTTGTGGGAAATCTCCTTCAGAATTTCAGAGAACTTTTCTGCAGAGACTTTTCTGCGGCATTCATAGCTGTCAAGAACTTCCAACAGTTCAAGTTCAACAGAAGAGAAATCCTGTAATGCATGTTGAAGAATTTCTCGTTCTTGGGTGCTTACAAACTGAAGGAAGCACTCTATCAGGTCACTGTATACTGCACCAAAAAGCATCTCCTCCATAAAAGGGGGGGCCAGATTTATTGCAATGTACTGGCAGTCTTTGTAACCTTTCAGGAAAATTCTGCCAACAGCTTTCCAAGAGTCAGATTGGAAATCATGTCTAATGAAAGGAACTTTCATTGTAGTTCCAAGTGTACAACGATCATAGAATTCTTGCCAGAAGGTACTATATACATCTCGGAGAACCCCTGACCCACAGCCAGCTTCCTCTGAATTGTCTGGCAATAAGCGTCTAAATGCCAGTTGCCTGGTCAAAGTCTCCAGATCAGAAAATTCATTGATCATGTCATGGAGGCAGTTTCCATGATGTATAATTATTTGTTTTGTTTGAATGCCAATTTCAGTGGTTTCTGGAGGCACATAAACTAATGTGTTCTCCAGGTCAGATTCATCTCCTGAGTCAGGGCCAAATGTGATTTCAGGGTCAGAAATTTTAAGTGGGTCATTCACTACATCATCTGCCATGATGAAAACTTCCTCAGCTAATGTAATACTCAGGCCTGGTACCACTGGAAGAGCTGCGACAACTGAGGAATCTGCATAGTTGTTAGTGGGCATTGTAGAAGAGTCTGCTAAATCTTCACTATAATCACTTTGTAGTGAGATGATGCTGGTCTCATCATTATTTTCACTTTCAGACTCAATATTTAAAGTACTGTCAGCTGACTCGTTTGGCCTAGCCCTAGTAGCTATGTAGAAGCGCAAATTTGGCAGTTTCACTGCCTCGTGTATTGTGCCAGTGGAGACATCACTGGGAAGAACATTTTGTCTGAAGTCCCAAACTTCAAATGTGAAGTCACATTCATCACCCTTACAAGAATTTCCATCTGGGAAGAAAAGTTCTTTACCTTCTTTAAGGATCTCATTGTATCCTGCATTAATGTCCATTGCAACCTTTCTAGTACCCCCTCCTTGTTTTGTTCTGACCTGTTTTGTTTCTTTGTTTTCTGTATGAATCCAGCCAATTTCAATCTGTCGCTTACTTGCTTTGGCTCTGGATTTGGGTTTGGGTTTAGAAGTCTCAGGTCTCTCTTCAGATTGGGGTTCAGTTGTAGATTGCTTTCTCAGTTTCATTTTTTCTCTCAGTCTTTCAAACAGACCCAACTTCCTTTTGGGAGCAGGGTTTTGACTGCGGCAAAAATTGAAAAGAGCAAGTCTATCTCCATATGAGGGGAATATAGTTGGCCAGAGCTGAATCCTCCATTAGCAAGATAACATCTCTGTCAAACTGTAGATTAAAAAAATTATATCTTAAAAATAATAGCCTTTCAAAAGTACAATCAAGGTCAGTTTAAAGGTATAAACTAATGATTTATATTTTTCTAATGTGTAGGCAGTAGTCATTATGAGTGTACAGAAAATGTACATTAAATGTATTATTAATTGTTTGTGTTTTCTTTTGATGCAATAATTTTAGTTTTTTTACTTTAAATTTACTATAATTTATCATCAACTAACTAAATAAAACACTACGGGCCAGATTTACTAACAGCTTGCACCAGAGCTAATCCTCTTTTGCTGTTAAAAAATATATTTTACTAAAGACAGCGGCTGACCATATTGCATATCAGTGATGCGCGGGTTGATCTAAAATGAGCGGGTGCCTGCGGTTACCTGAGTCATACAAAAAATATTTTAAATGATATTAGGGTCGCGGTAGGTCGGGTCGTTTAAAATAAAAATGCCAATTAAACCTTTGTAATTTATATAGTAGGCTACTAGACACAATTTTCTATGAAATACACAGGCCTACACTTTATTGGCTGAATAACTGGCAAGAAGTAGGCTACGATGACGCACAAGCTCAGTCTGCAGGTAGAGATGGAGGCGGCAAGAGAAAAGGTGAAGACTGAGGAGTGGAAGCTCCGCAAATACACAAATAGAAAGAGCAAAGTGTGGGAGACATTTGCCGAAATAATGAAAGATGATGACCAAAGTGCTGGCTTTGGCATGTGTACTTCTTGCGATGCTATACATTTGATAGCCACAAAACTGGCACGACCAACCAGGCACGCCAGGATTCCAGTTTTGGATGGGCCAGACCAATTGTGGGTGGGCCTTAAATTAAAAACGTTAAATAAAAAATAAAAAACGTTATCCAATCACTGCTTAACCTAATAAAAAAATATTGACTAATATAGCCTATGTTATATTATCTGTGTGTATACATAATCTAGATTTTAATAGCTTGATGCTCTTTAAATATTTTGTTGCATTGTTAAAAGTTTCGGTGCATAGGACAGACCTATCCGCGATCGCTCTCCATGGTTCTGACCAAAGAAGAGCGCTTTGGAATCTCCATTAAGCATCATACGCATCATACCTGGGGGGTATTCCAGAAAGCAGGTTATGTGACATACCCGGGTAAGTTTAAGGGTAAGTTAGTAGATAACCTCAACTTTCGGTTCCAAAAACGGAGGTAACTTTCTGGGTATGTATGTAACCATAGGAACTTACTCTCTGAAGATAACCTGCTCGGTAGCAGGTTATGTTCCAGGGTTAGTTTGTTTCAGAGAGGTGACGGAGCATGGCGTGCCCTTTTGAAGACGATCCAGTGGATGTGGAAGCACAGATAATACGAAATCTTTTCCGCCATGAGGGTGATACAACCACGTATCGATGTGTTTTCGTATCCAAATGAATATTTACCGTTTTTCAAAAGAATCGTTAATTGATTAAACGAAGATAATGGAGTTAAATATTTAACTCCATTTATTTAACTTTTTTGCGATGGGGAGTTTTTTGTATACAATAGGCGATGCAGAGCATGTGGGAAAAGCAACTGTGTGTAGGGCTGTTCGTACAGTATGCATTGCACTCAAACGGTTCCTACACACTTTTGTGCAGTTCCCTGGCCATAAACCAATGAGGGTTGTAACAACACTGACTTTATGTTAGGGAATTAATTAGCTCAAAGCAGTGGTCATATTCATCAATGGGAATATGCATATGTTTCTTACATAAATTAAATTATTCAAAAATAGAGAATAGGTCTAAACCTCGGCATATTTCAGTGGTTACATGATTTCTCGTAATAACCACTGTTATAAACGGGTAGATTAAGTTCAATTTGGGGGAATTGAGGTAGAAGTTTAAATAAAGTTCATTTATTATACAAACTGTACGTCCAGCGAACAGAATGTATAAGGTCTGAACAAAAATCTAGCGTCCTTAACACCAATAGACAACACTCTTCTTGTGGCCACCAAGAAAATAATTATCTCCGTGTTTTAGACAACTCTAGATTTCTTTTAATAGTAAAATAATGGTAGAGTTTATGAGGTAAAAATCTACATTTCCATTGACTCAGAATTGAAACAAACAGGCAAGCTCAATTCAAATTATTTAACAAAGTTTATTCAAACAAGCTAACGGTTACATATACTACTTTAAATCACGCAGGGGTAAATATGCATAACAAAACAACAATATAACGATCGTAACACGAAATACAACAAGATAAAAATAAAAGGTGGAGAGAGAAGGAAAAGAGAGAGAATTGGGAGAGAGAGAGAGAATCAGCGAGAGCAAAATAATAGTGAGAATGAATGAATCAAGGAGTGTGTGAGATTTGTAAGATGAGGTGAGAGTGTATGTGTACAAGCACGCCTCTAGCACGTGTGTTTGGTCTCGGAACCCAGCCTATGTGTGTGTGTAAGATCGTGTGTGTGTGTGGAAGAGAGTGTGTGGACTTAGAGCAAAGTTAAAGAAAGGCAGGAAACAGTGTAGTCATCAACAAACGAAGTCCCAACAGCTCTAGTAATTCTTAGACAACGTTAACAGTATTTCTTTCAGATTGCAAATTTGAAATCTACGTTACGTGTTGAAGCTGGCCCTCCTTTGTGTGTGTCCGTCTCTGTGTTGAGCAAAAGTCACGTGGGTGCGTCTGGTTGCTATGGCGACTTGAGACGAGCGGAAACGCAGCAAAGTTGATCTTTAGCTTTAATTTGATTTCGTGGGTTGGTTGAAGAAGACTATCAACTGAAGTAAAGTAGTTTTAAGAAAGTAAAACTTGAACATAAAACGAAAATAAAAGCGAAGCGAAGCTTCCAAGAAAGGAAGGAAGGCGTGGCGTCTTTCTCTCTCTGGCTGAGTGCAGGGTTTGTGAGAGATGCGCGAGATTTTGAAGGAGCCAAGCTTTACGCCCTCTGGTGTATGCCGGCCAATCGTCTTTAACAACGTATTGTCCCAACCTTCTGACGTCGCGAGGTGTATACGCCCTTTATTACTAGCTAGTGGAATTATAACTCCGTTCTTATCATCAATACTGCGGATATTTAGTCAAATAACACATTTTCTGCTATTTTGTGTCACAGATTCGTAACGATTGGAATTTTTGGAACAAAACGGTACCAAGAATGACACTTTTCTGGTCGAATTACACATGGAGTTATGATTTCTTGCGATTAAAATCACATCAAATTGATTACAAACGAATAAAGCTATATAAGCATAATATTTGGGACAAAGGAGCATGCACACTTCAAGAAAATACATTTTAAACATTTACAAATTGATTTTTGATTACACGTGGTTTGAATACGATGAGTCTCTGTGTGTGTGTGTATGTGCTCCGTATGGAGAGTTCATGCAAGTTGAAGAGTTCACGGGGTGTTTTAATGAGATTAGCAGTCAGCACATCTGGTCAACAAAGTCTTGTTGTTTTCTGAAGTGTAAATCAGGGTTAAATGTAAATAAATGTCCAGAGCAAATCCCCGGGAGGGTTCTCTGAGATTGCTCTTATTGGTCAACGAATGCTTGCCGGGTAATAAACAAAAGGCTTCTTATTGACTTAGTAGTGGGGGATCTGTGCCTGCCGATAGGCAGTCGATGATTTATCTGAATTCGAGGCGCCGTTAGGTCTACGTGGCCGAATCTTAAGACAATAGAGGTGTTGTACATGGGGTTTTCAAGAAGTTGATTAGGACCCAGACTAATCAGAGGAAGATTCCGATCATGTGAGCCAAAATGACCATTTGTTGCTTGTAGACAGTTCCAGAGGAACAAAGTCTGTTTGTTGATTGGAATGTTTGAATGGCTTCAGTCGGTGCAAGATAGAGGTTGTTGCATATTAGACTGCATTAATTTAATCAGCAGACTTCATGACCTGCTCTCCGTTACAGTCCCCCCTTTGATGAGTTGGCAGGGCGTGGATGGCCTGGTCGACTTATCAACGTAACAGTGGTCAGATGACAGGTGCATGAATGGGAGGAGGCTGCGAAGGGTGTCGCTTAAGACTGCAGGTTGAACTCGATGAGGTCCTCCGCATTATCTGGTGAGGCGTCATCCTTCCGAAGGTTTCTCCTGAAGCCGACGGAGACTGCCTCTGTGAGTTTGGTTGTGGAGGTTCGGATGGCGTTGATCCTTCGGTACAGGACATAGGCCAAGCCCAAAGCTAGGGCGTGTCCGATGATGCTGGTCACACATAAAGCGGTATCAGCTGCTGTCCAGGCTTGAAGCACAGGTGAAGTGTTCAGGATGGGTTGTCGAGACAAAGCCTGAAGGGCTGAGTCCAGTGGAGCTATGTCAATGAGTTGTGACCCCCCTTTCGCAATCCAATCTTCCAGTTCTGGATCTAGCGTGAAGTTGCGGCCCCTAAAGAAAGGTGGAATCTCTAGTTCGGCTTGGTACTCTTCACTTGGGAGATGGTACAGGGCTAGGTCATCCAGGTGGAGGATGGCTCCTCGTGGGACTTGAATCCACATGCTTTGGTTCAGCAGATTGACACGTGTAGCGGTGTCGTGTTGGTCGTAGGTCAGTGTCGCTGACCGTACTGGAGTGTTTACTAACCATTGGTTTCCGAAAATCTCGGCTTGCGTCTCGGTGACTTGGTTGCGAGGTGTGGCATCGGCTGGGCAACGTGCATCGTTGGTTAATTGTTGTAGGCCGCAGATCCCATCTGTATTGTCTCTGAGGAAAGGTTTGCTGGGGCAGAGATAGTGAATGTCTTTCGTGAGGGTGCACATGTGCAGGTTAGGTGCCAGATACAGTTGTGGGTCGCTGTCGTGGTAGGCTACCACGTCTGGAGTCCGTACTTTGAACTGCGTGTCCCGTTCCCAGAATCCAATGTTAACAACGTCTTTTAGTCGGTAGATCCGGCTGGATTCTATAATGGGCAAATTGAGGAGAAAACCCACCTCCCGCTGTGCAGGGTCAACGAACAGCGGAAGGGCGCTACCCAACGAGTAGGCCAGATGGGTTTGTATCGGGTCCATTGGTGTAGTGGTGGCGGAAGCCAGCACGGCTTTTACAAGGCTCAGGGGTATTAGGTATGGTGGGATTCTACCCATGGCCAGGCTGTCCATGGATGAGCTCACTTCTCGGAGCATGTCGGACATTAATGCGGTGACCAACTGTGTTTGGGCAAAGTCATTTTGGAATACTGTGAACAGCTGTTTCATGGAGTTCACAGTTTGGTTTAGCATGACGCTATGCGTGTTAAGGATGGTGACTGTACCTCTCAGTGTCTTGCCTATGGTGGTCAGGGATGCACTCTGTGTGGTGAGTTGGTCTTTCAGCTGTGGAAGTTCCGTCTGGATTTCTGCTACGTGTCGTCGTACTGCGGCGATGTTCACAGCGTTGACGCTAGATATACCTATGTTGAACAATGTCCCTACGGCAGCAGCGGCTCCTAGCAGTGCTCCTAGAAACCTTTTGGAACGTCTGTTGTGTCCACTCAGTTCGGCCTGGGTGAGAGTCATCTTTTCCAGTTGGCTTAACATGTGCTCAATGTCAGCTTCGGCATGGTCGAGGGCGGTTTCCGTCCATCTGGCACCTGCCCAACTGTATTGGGTGGCGGCTCTCGGGTAGTGTGCACGGTAGACATTTCTCGGGTCGAGTCGCACGTACACTTTCTGTGTGTGGGTTCGACAGTTTGTAATAAGCAGGCCAGGCTGCTCTCTTAGCACAATTCCCGAGGCCGGCCCTGGTGAGATGACATCAGGTGGTGGTTGGCCTCTGATCGTCTGGAGGCACATGATGGCAATCCACAGCAGCATCCTGTTACAGGTGAGAGAGAGAGAGAGAGGTATGGAGGAAAAGGGGAGAGAGAGAGAAGGCACAGGTCAGAGAGGGTTGTCCCGTTGGAGGGGCAGTCTTCTTTTTCCTGCAATGACGGCGGTTGAGGTTAGTTTGCATTGGGCCCTTCTCGTCTGTCCCTGCTAGGGGCCCCGTATCTCTTAATCTGATTGCGGTGGACCCATTTGAGAACTGGTTCTTTTGGTCCCCTTTTTAGCTGGATTTGGTATGCTACGGGGGAGAGTTTGTTCACAATCTCATGTGGTCCGGTCCAGTGAGGCAGAAACTTTTTTGACAGTTGCTTGGGTGGCAAGGCGAAACTGTAGTACAGGACTTTGTCGCCCACGCTGAGTTCCTGGTGTGACGCTGTCCGGTCGTAATAGGCTTTCTGGCCTTCAGCGCTGGTTTTCAGGTGTTTCTGAGCAAAAGCGAAAGTTGTTTTTAAGTGTCTGTGGAGCTCGTCCAGATATTGGGACGTGGTATAGGCAGTGACGAGGTTGTTGTCTCCTGGTTGGTACAACAGGTGTAAAGGCAGGGTCATCTGCCGCCCAGTCATGAGTTCAAATGGAGGCACTCTGGTTGATTCTTGCGGCGTGGCTCGGATAGCCATCAGCACCAGGGGAAGTTTCACATCCCAGTCTTTCTGGTTAGCCGACACATATTTTCTCAACATGGCGACCACCGTTCGGTTAGACCTTTCCACCTGTCCGGATGAGATCGGATGGTGACTGATGTGAAGTTTGGCTTGTACCCCTAGAATTTTCCAGATCTTTTGCATGATCTCTGCGGTGAAATGAGTTCCTCGATCTGAGTTGACTCGGAGCGGTAGGCCGAATCGGGAGAAGATGTGGTTCATCAGGAGATATGCCGTTGTTTGGGCAGTGTCGTTAGGTGCTGGCAATGCACTCTACCCATTTGGTAAATTGGCACACAACCGTGAGAAAGTACTTATTCCCTCGTGATGATCGGGGGAGTGGTCCTACCCAATCAATGTGAAGGTCTGACCAGGGAAATGTGATTCCCCTGCGTTGCAACGGGGCTCTGTGAGTCAGGTTTGTTGGGTGAAACTGACAGCAGACCAGGCATTCTCTCACATACTCTGCCACATCCTGTTGCATACATGGCCAGTATGCCACCTGTCTAAGTGTCTCATACGTGGCTCTGGCACCGTGGTGTCCAGAATATGGTGCGTTGTGGGCGTGATTTATCATCTCCCCCCTTTGACAACGGGGCACAACGAGCTTGGGCGAAGTGGTGTCATCGGTGACAAACCAAAGAATGTCGTCCCGTACACGCAACATGTGCCTGGAGTTATGAAGATGTCTGAGATCAGAGTCATCCTTGATGTCAGATGGTGCGACAGGGTTGGAGGAGGGGTCTGAGAGGTGGAGAATCATAGTTTTTATGGCAGTGTCTGAAGACTGCATTTCTGACAGGTCATTGTTTGAAATTTGTGGGGTTAGTGACAACAGCTGAGAAGCAGGTGCAGCAGCAGGTGATGGTCGCTTGCTGCGGGTCACCACTGCCACGTTAGGGGTGGGTATGGGTATTGGGGAAGACCACAGGTCGCCGTGTAGGGCACCTGTTTTCGCAAGTGCGTCAGTGTGGTCGTTGAGGTCTTTGTCTTGGCCTGGGAGTTTAGAATGTCCTTTCACCTTCTTCCAGTACACGGTTATGTCGTGTGTTGTTGTGATGTTGACACATTCTTGGAACAGGTGTTGATGTTTGACAGGTTTGTTGTTAGCAGTTGTGAAACCATTTTGTTTCCAGGTTGGAAGATGGCACACAAAACTGAGTCTGGCATAGTTCGAGTCTGTGCAGATGAGCAGTTCTTTGAGGTTATGGGCTGCTGCGATTTGCAGAGTAATGAGAATTGCTGCTATTTCTGCGTATTGTGATGACTGGGGGCCCAGCTTGAAGTGTTGGGGTGGGCATGGGTGGTTGTTTACCCACAGTACCCCTGCGCCAGCTTTTAGGATGCCCTCGCTGTTGTAGGAACATCCGTCGACATAAGCTGTGGGCATGCCTTCGCACGCATTCTTGTCAAAGTACCTGTGGCAGGTCAGTGGTGGCTGCTGGGGCTCAGTTGTATTCAGCGTTGCAGCAGGTGCGTTGTCAGAGCAGTATTGACATGCCGCCAAGCCGTCACCTAGAGCGGATTTGTGGTTTTGTGCATATCTGGCTTCGACGTTTCGTCCTTGGAGAGCCATTAGCCATGTAGCTATGCGTGAGTTGGTTACCACACCGTCTCTTATCCGTTGGCTGTTAAGGAACATGACGGGCTGGTGGCAAGTCTCTATGATGACCTTCTGTGCTCCAATGTAGTTGGAGAAGCGCTAAATTGCCCATACCGTACAGAGCAAAGCTTTTTCACAGTCCGAGAATTTGCATTCTGGTGGGAGAAGTGTCTTGCTGGCATATGCGACCACCTTTTTGTCTTGGTCATGCCGTTGGTATAGGCCAGCACTGAGACATTGGTCTGAAAACCCAGCGTCGAGGTGGAATTCTTTTTGTGGATCAGGGTACGCAAGGCAAGGGGTTGAGCATAAATGTCTTTTAAGTTCTTTCATGGCGTGTTCTTGAGCGTCTGACCAGACGAAAGGGCAGTCCTTTTTCAGCAGAGCTGTGAGAGGCCTTGCGATGTCTGAATAGTGTTCGATGAATTGCCGGGAGTAATTGCATACTCCCAGAAAGCTTCGAAGTTCAGAGATGTTGGTGGGAGGCTTGATATTTTGGATGGCATGAATGCGGTTTGATTGTGGTTCAATGCCATGGCGTCCAATGAGCAGGCCCACGTAATTTACCTTTTTGCGACACCACTGCCCCTTGTGTAGGGCTATTTTGGCGCCGGCAGCAGATAACTGGTTCAAAACATAGTCAATTTCTTTTAGGTGGTCGGCCACCGTCGTGCTTTTCATGAGCACATCGTCAACGTAAATCAGGTTACCTCTCGTCCTGGCGTCAGGGCAGGCTTTGTTTAAGAAGATGTTGAACTCAGCTGGTGAGTTTGCATACCCAAACGGGCATCGGTTGAAGGTGTACTGGCGGTTGCCGAAGGTGAAGGCCAACTTGTGTTGGTCGTCTGGGTGCACTGGAATAGTCCAGAATCCAGAGGCTACATCGAGTGTAGAGAAGATGGTGGCCCCCCTGATTCTGGGGATTTCTTGCTCCAGTTGTGTCATGGGCCATCGTGACAACGGCACCTGCTGATTCAGTTTGCGATAGTCGATCGTGGGCCGCCATTTGCCGTTTGGTTTAAGGACGGGCCAGATGGGTGCAGAGTAGGTGGAATTACAATTTCGGATTACACCTTTTTCAAGCATGGATTCGATAATTTCCTGCACTGGTTCGTGTGAGGCAATGGGAATCTTGTATTGCTTGACAAAGGTGGGAGGAGCCTTGGGGTGCGTGGGGATGCGCACTGTGTGGAGGTTGGTGAGACCACAGTCTAAAGAGTCTTTAGCAAAGTGTTCTTTGAATTTATACAGGACTTGTCGTAGCTTTTGGCGATCGGCATTGTCCTGAAGTGCGTCAGCATCTTGTAGAATTTGTTGCACTTGGGATTCAAAACCTGGATACGGTTCCTCCGTAGGCTTGTCGTCAGTTGAGTTGGTTGTGACAGGCATGGCAGGTGTATCAGTCTCAGTGACAGGCTGGTGGGAGACTGTGTACACTGTGAGTTGTTTGTCCTCTGTCAGCTCCGTTCTGCACACATGGTCTTTGGCCACCGGCATGACAGATGTGATGGCAATGAATTGGAAGGGTGCTGTGAGCAGTGTGTTGTCAGTATGCCCTTCAGGTATCAGTGCAGGTGGAATGGGCCCTATGACGGGTAATGTCAGGTCAAAGTCATGAAAGGCGTGACTGACTAGCCATCCCAGTCTGTAGGCTTTGGGGATGCGGATGTCAGTTGCCGTGCAATTGTTGAATAGGATGTAGACTACCCGAGATGACACTTCAGTGAGGGGTGTGGCTTCGAGGGTGAGTCCGAGTTCCACGCACTCAGGTGAAGGCTGGAAGAAAGCCAGTGTGTGGTTTAGGGTTTGGCCCTGTCGCAGGTTGAGCCGCACAGCGACCCCCTTAGTGTAAGCAGGTACCACCGTTCCCTGTTCATTGATGACAGTGCAGACTTCTGGGATGGTCTGCCCTGACAGAAGGTTGTCCTGAATGACGGGAACAGGTGGCTGTGAAGTTAATGGAGCCCATACAACCTCATTAAACATGTCCACATGAGCCTTAAGGCGAATCAAGATGTCTGCTCCAATGTAGACGTCGTGGGCGGGGTCTTCCAGGATCAGGAAGTAATGAGTCAAGTGCCGGTGATTCCATGTCAAGTTCAAAGCACAGATCCCTTTGGCAGATGTCATTGAGGATGGATCTGGGTTCAAAGGGAAACGTGTGCGTTTGCAGGTGTAGGGCAGGTCTGGAGTCTTTTCAATGATTGCATTGAATAGGGAGAGACTTATGGCTGAGTTATCTGCCCATAGTGCCAGGGTAATGTCTGTTGTGGGCACTTCCTGCAACTGCAGGGGAGTTTTTACTTTGGGACAGTAATTCTCAAAGTCTGGGTTTGTTCTGAACGTGCAGAGTAGCGAACTTGAACCCTGATCAGCTGTGGGGACTTTGTCCTCGTGTCTGGCTGATGTAATTTCCGTGAACCCTGTGGCTTGACAGTCTGGTTCGATGGAGTTGTGTGGCTGGAGGGGGTGAGGTTCGCGCACCTGCGCCCAAACTTGTAGATGCTTGAGGTCTAACAGGGGTTCAAAGCGATCCAAAAGGTCCTTGCCTATGAGGAATTGGTAAGTGTTCATAGGGGAAATATAGACAGGGTGGATTATGCTCATAGGACCGATTGCCATGTGAATGGGAGCTACGTTCTTTAGCTGGATGTCATCTTGGCTGTATGACTGCACGTTCAGCTCACACGTGTGGAATTTAAGAGTTCTGTTTTGTCTTTGAGCTTCGAACTTGAGTTTTTCAAATAGTTGAGCAGAAATTAGCGTTAGGTCGGAGCCTGTGTCCACCAGGGCTTCGAGCTGCATTTCCTTTTCCAGGGTAATGGAAAAGAAATTTTTCTTGCCACCCCTCTCTCAATTAGGTTGCCCAGGAGTTGTGGTGTGGGGTCTTGTGTATTGATCGCTAGGCAGTGAGGGTAGGTATCGGGTGGCTCATTGGGGGTGCAGATCAACAAGACAGCACTGTCTGGGACCTTATCTTGAGAGCTGCTGCAGTCCCGTTCAGGGAGTGGCGTTGTCAGCTGGCTGTGGTGAGTGACGCGGTCATTTGGTGCTGTAACAGCAGGTTCAAAAGTCTGTGGTTTGACAGCAGTGTTTTGTGGGGCTGTCAGCTGAATGGAGTGAGTGGAGCTGTCATTGGGTAATGAAACAGCAAGTTCAAAAGTCTGTGGTTTGACAGCAGGGTTTTGTGGGGCTGTCATTTGAATGGAGTGATTAGAGCTGTCATTCGGTGATGTGGCAGCAAGTTTAGCAGTTTGGGGTTTAACAACAGTGGCAGGTGGGCTGTCAGTGTGGGGAGCGTTGGTACCAGGCCCGTGGGTTAGTCATGCAGTGTCCGGCTTGTCTTTGTCTTGGTCTTCCTTGTGCGGTTTCTTTTGGAGAAACTCTCTCAGGACGCTCAGAAGTTCTGCTGCTTCGGACGTGGCTGCACTGTTTTTGTTGGATTTGGGCTTTGCCTTGGGCTTACCGGTGTCTTGTCGGGAGGGGTCCCGTGGCTGGTTCTCTGGGCTTGTGCTTCGGGGAGATCGGGGTCGGCCTTTCTTGGGGTGTCGGTCGGCATCCCAGCTGCCCCCCCCCTTTTTGTTGTGGGAGAAGCGCTGCTGGTTCCAGGATCCCCCGAAGCGGTCATTTTGTGGTTTTGGACGTGCACCCCCACTACCAAGCTGTCCCCTGCCAGCTTGGAACGGTCGTGACTGTTGGTTGCCGGGTTCGTAGTTGGCAGGCCGTGCACATTCTAAGTTCAGTTCTGGGAAGGGTGCAGAGACAGGGAAAACTGTGGGGTATTTCCCAGGTTTGTCAGACCCAGTCTTTTGTTTTACGTATGCTTTGTGGGCCAGGTCACGTAATTGTTGAATTGACAGGGTCCGTGGACAGACTAAAACGCCCAGGTGTGCACTTTGAGTGGGGTGGAGATTCCGCAGGAAAAGCGTTTTGAAATTAACGTCTTCTTCCATATGTGCCTCATTCCTCGGTCCGAAGTAAGCGAGTCGCAGACGTTCGTAGTAGGCTTGTGGTGTTTCCAGACGAGCTTGTTTGAGGTCCATTGCCGCAATGATGCCTTGGTCCGAATCTGGGTCAGAGAATTCGCGGATCAGGGCTTGTCGTAATTGTGGATAATTCTGTTTAACAGATTCTGGCTGTCTATCAAGGAAACTTCTTACAATACGACCAGAAGTGGTCCGAAGGAGGTATAAGTTGTCCCAAGTAGTGACGTTGTCCACAGTTTGTAAGTGGAATTCAATGTTGGTTAAGTAAGAGTACACGTCATTGCCCCCGGCTGGATTTGGATTGAATGTAGGGATGTTTCTTGCCAGCTTGTCCAGTTCTTTGGATGCTGTGCGGTGACTGGTGGCTCGTCCTTCCGGGACGGGGCCAGCAGGTGAGATAGCGTCAAGACGTGGGTTTTCCTCTTCTTCTTTAGCTTGAAGGGTTTGGCTGTGACATGCAGGTTTACGGGTGGGGAGAGACGGGGTGATGTGTGTCTCCCCCACCCGCTTACCTTGTAGTCCGTACGCATGTGTGAGTTCACGGTGGACAATGTCCAGCTCGTCCTTGAGATCATGTCTTTGTTGGGCGAGCTCGTCAATTTCAGCTCGGGCTTTCTGCAAAAACGTTTCACAAGCCTTGACTCTAGCGTCTCTGTCTTTTAGTTCTGTGTGTGCTCTTGCTAGCAGCTCCTCTCCACGTAGTAGCTTGTCATTGAGGGCTGCTGTGTTCTGTTTCTCCACCAACACTGTCCTGTCCGTGTCCAGACGCAGGTCCTCCAGGGCCTGTTGTAGTCTTTCCACTTCCTGTTGTAGTTCCGGACGTGTGTCCTCCTCATCCTCCAGAAGTAGCTCCTCCAGACGCTGCTGTGTTTGTTCCTTTTGTTTGCAGGCCTCCTCCAGCTGAGTCTTTAGTCCAGCGGTGTCCTTTTCCAGCTTGGCTTTGTCCTCCTCCAGTAGTCGTGCCTGTGACACAAGATAGTGAGAGAGACTCCCGATGATGCGGCTCCAGTCTTTTGAACTGTAGGCCTGCGTGGGGTCCTGGGACATGATCTGGTCCACCTTGTCGTCCAGTTCCTGTTGGGTCAGGAGTTTTGGGTCACCGAAGTCTTTGGATAGACAGCCGGTAGTCATAGCCGTCAACCACGCCTCCAGACTGTTCCAGTGTTCCGCAGGACTGGATGCACGTGACATTTTGACTCACTGTAGGCGAGAGAAGCACAACACACAAAAACACACAAGAAGGGCCAATGCACTCGTAACGTGGAGCTAATAACCTATAGGACGGTGTGCCGTCTATAGAACTTTGGGCTAACTGACTTTAGACAGTTAGGCGGGTCAGTTTGGGACCCGGAATAGGGACTGTTCAGTTGTCCCTGTATTACTTAGCCTGTTGGGATCTCGTTGATACACTGAAAAACAAGTTACAACAGAACATGCAAGGCACGCGTAGGCGAGGATTGAAAAGGAAGGAAGAAACAAAATTAAACAAAAATGTCAGTGACTTGATCTGGACTGTAATTTGGACACTAATAGCACGAGGGATGTGCCCAGGGGAAAATATTTAAGATTATGTGGTTTATAAGAAAGACAAGGGTTTGTTTTTTTTTCCTTTGATTATCAAAGTTCAGTTTACCTGAAATGGACGGAGGTCAACCCAGCCGGCCCCCGCTGAGCGCGGTCAACCTTCCTGACGCCCCAAACACTTGGCCGCCGTGACCTTGGATTCTCCGTTACTCTGCTCACGACCACGCCCACTCAAACAGAGTGACCGTAAACACAACCCTGGTAGTCCCGGAGTTACCAACCAACCAAACGCAATATAAAGGTGGGTACTACCCAGAACCCACTAGGCCGTAGGCCTAGAATGACAGGGGCTGTCGATGGTTTGTGCAGTGGTCCCAACAATTAACTTTTGCGTTGGCGTAGAGGCTGGCACTCCGAGGCACCGGATTGCTGATGTCACTACTGCGTGCCGCGGCCAGTGGCAGAGACAGGAGAAACTCAAGAGTCACCGCACGGTCAGAGTCGGTAACGTCAGTCGGCCAACTCGCCCACAGAGGTCCGACCGGGGCTCCCACAGTCCACTGCAGGTGCTGAGAGTTTTGCCTATATGACACACAAGATGGAGTGAACAGAGTAGCTTAAAGTGAATTTAAGATTTCTGGCTTACACCAAATTGAGTTATGTGGAAAATAGGACAAAAGTCAGGTGGGCCTGCGAGAGGTAAATGAAAACAATAATAATACAAATAAAAAAAAAAAACTTTGAAGAGAGAAAGAAAATCAAAGTAACCTGGAAGAGGGTGTAGTGGACTGCTGCAGTGGGGTACTTAGGCCTCAAGGGGGGCGTCTCTCGGTGGTTCACCCTAATTGTTTGACACAATTTAAAATCTTAATTTAACATTGGTTCAAGATCACATCCAAATAAGCCTGCGGAAGAGTCACAAGTGAATTTAGAATTGATTCCTTACAATAATCACAACAACTGAAGTTATTAAATTTAATAAATCTATAGATTTGTAGCAGGCAGATAGCTGACTTGAGAACGGCTCGGCCACCAGAGGGGGTGGTGTCCTTCTCAGGGCTAAGATGACTGGAATGTGATAATGGGAACAACCAAATTAAATTAAATTTAAATTTTCACCACACATCTAAATATACTTTTTTCTTTTTCTTTTTTTTTTTTTAGAAAATTGAAAAATTTCTAAAAGCAAAATAAAATAATCACTATAACATTGAAGTTGTTATTAAATGATTATTGAATGGGAATAAAACCAAACAGAATCACTGAGCGAAAAGGGAAGAAAGTAATAAAAACAAGTTTTTTTTTTTTTAGAAATAGGAAGATTTCCAAAGCTGGAAATAATCAATATAACATTGCACTTGCTATTAAACGATTATTAGATGGAAATAAAACCTAACAGAATCATCGAGGCAGATTTAGAAAGGGAAACAGCAGAGTAGAGTGACCACGAGAGGAGGAGGGATAGTTGGCCCGGAGGGGCGTGGCCACGAGGGGCGCTGTTCGCTTCCGGGTGAACTATCAATGCTTTTGGGTTGAGACACTCTATAACTTCCGGTTCCCTTTTCCGGTAACCTGAATTCACAATACAATGTCTCAGTCCAAAAATAAAAAAGGTTGTTTTAACGGGCTTATCGCGCTGTAAATACAAATGAGTATTTAAACAACTTTTTAGACACCGACGACCGTGAATTTTGACTCACCAAAAATCAAGGCGGACGGGAAATGACCAACAGGTCTTTACCTGTGGTTGGCCACGTGATGGCAGTGTTACGCGTGCGCGGCACAAGTCACCGGGGCGGTAATTTGAGACGTATCAGAAATTACACTTTGCAAACGTGCAGGCCTTTACACACACCAAGCAACGCTGCAAATAAATTCTTTGAAGACCACGGCCGATCTTTTGCAAACACAAAACACACTGCAAATCAAAAGTTCGCGTAGGAACTGTTTCTGGTCTTTACAGACGCTGAAACGGGGTTTTTCTTTCTGGTTAGCTAGACCAGTGTTTTAACCCGTATTTTATCGTTGCGCAAACGACATACAATAGAATATATATTCTTTCTAACCGGAGTAGCTAATTGGCTCTCGGGATTTACAGAAACACCGGTATAATGCCTGTGGGGAATCCTCAGTTCCAGCACCAGGTCTTAAACAGAATTTACATGTGCGGTCAAGCAAAAGAACAGTGTTTTTCTAACTTAACTTCGCAACAATACTGTGACTGCAGTTTTTCTCCACGACCAGATTTACTGGCGGGTTTTGGCCTTTCGCCCTTTGATCAGTTTACAAGTCGCCTTATTCAGTAATGCAATGCTTATTCAATAACATTACAAGATTCAAACGCGCACAAAATCATTAAACTTTCAAAAATCACACATGAATATCAAAATTGCACAATTTGTATCACTCTGAGTTTGGAAATGCCCGCATTCTCCACCAATATATAATGTAACAACACTGACTTTATGTTAGGGAATTAATTAGCTCAAAGCAGTGGTCATATTCATCAATGGGAATATGCATATGTTTCTTACATAAATTAAATTATTCAAAAATAGAGAATAGGTCTAAACCTCGGCTTATATCAGTGGTTACACGATTTCTCGTAATAACCACTGTTATAAACGGGTAGATTAAGTTCAATTTGGGTGAATTGAGGTAGAAGTTTAAATAAAGTTCATTTATTATACAAACTGTACGTCCAGCGAACAGAATGTATAAGGTCTGAACAAAAATCTAGCGTCCTTAACACCAATAGACAACACTCTTCTTGTGGCCACCAAGAAAATAATTATCTCCGTGTTTTAGACAACTCTAGATTTCTTTTAATAGTAAAATAATGGTAGAGTTTATGAGGTAAAAATCTACATTTCCATTGACTCAGAATTGAAACAAACAGGCAAGCTCAATTCAAATGATTTAACAAAGTTTATTCAAACAAGCTAACGGTTACATATACTACTTTAAATCACGCAGGGGTAAATATGCATAACAAAACAACAATATAACGATCGTAACACGAAATACAACAAGATAAAAATAAAAGGTGGAGAGAGAAGGAAAAGAGAGAGAATTGGGAGAGAGAGAGAGAATCAGCGAGAGCAAAATAATAGTGAGAATGAATGAATCAAGGAGTGTGTGAGATTTGTAAGATGAGGTGAGAGTGTATGTGTACAAGCACGCCTTCTAGCACGTGTGTTTGGTCTCGGAACCCAGCCTATGTGTGTGTGTGTAAGATCGTGTGTGTGTGTGTGTGGAAGAGAGTGTGTGGACTTAGAGCAAAGTTAAAGAAAGGCAGGAAACAGTGTAGTCATCAACAAACGAAGTCCCAACAGCTCTAGTAATTCTTAGACAACGTTAACAGTATTTCTTTCAGATTGCAAATTTGAAATCTACGTTACGTGTTGAAGCTGGCCCTCCTTTGTGCGTGTCCGTCTCTGTGTTGAGCAAAAGTCACGTGGGTGCGTCTGGTTGCTATGGCGACTTGAGACGAGCGGAAACGCAGCAAAGTTGATCTTTAGCTTTAAGTTGATTTCGTGGGTTGGTTGAAGAAGACTATCAACTGAAGTAAAGTAGTTTTAAGAAAGTAAAACTTGAACATAAAACGAAAATAAAAGCGAAGCTTCCAAGGAAGGAAGGAAGGCGTGGCGTCTTTCTCTCTCTGGCTGAGTGCAGGGTTTGTGAGAGATGCGCGAGATTTTGAAGGAGCCAAGCTTCACGCCCTCTGGTGTATGCCGGCCAATCGTCTTTAACAACGTATTGTCCCAACCTTCTGACGTCGCGAGGTGTATACGCCCTTTATTACTAGCTAGTGGAATTATAACTCCGTTCTTATCATCAATACTGCGGATATTTAGTCAAATAACACATTTTCTGCTATTTTGTGTCACAGATTCGTAACGATTGGAATTTTTGGAACAAAACGGTACCAAGAATGACACTTTTCTGGTCGAATTACACACGGAGTTATGATTTCTTGCGATTAAAATCACATCAAATTGATTACAAACGAATAAAGCTATATAAGCATAATATTTGGGACAAGGGAGCATGCACACTTCAAGAAAATACATTTTAAACATTTACAAATTGATTTTTGATTACACGTGGTTTGAATACGATGAGTCTCTCTGTGTGTGTGTATGTGCTCCGTATGGAGAGTTCATGCAAGTTGAAGAGTTCACGGGGTGTTTTAATGAGATTAGCAGTCAGCACATCTGGTCAACAAAGTCTTGTTGTTTTCTGAAGTGTAAATCAGGGTTAAATGTAAATAAATGTCCAGAGCAAATCCCCGGGAGGGTTCTCTGAGATTGCTCTTATTGGTCAACGAATGCTTGCCGGGTAATAAACAAAAGGCTTCTTACTGACTTAGTAGTGGGGGATCTGTGCCTGCCGATAGGCAGTCGATGATTTATCTGAAAATCGAGGTGCCGTTAGGTCTACGTGGCCGAATCTTAAGACAATAGAGGTGTTGTACATGGGGTTTTCAAGAAGTTGATTAGGACCCAGACTAATCAGAGGAAGATTCCGATCATGTGAGCCAAAATGACCATTTGTTGCTTGTAGACAGTTCCAGAGGAACAAAGTCTGTTTGTTGATTGGAATGTTTGAATGGCTTCAGTCGGTGCAAGATAGAGGTTGTTGCATATTAGACTGCATTAATTTAATCAGCAGACTTCATGACCTGCTCTCCGTTACAGGGTCATTAAAGAGGAATTCCACAGAGTGGCGGGTTTGTCCATTCTATGATATTCTATGAAAGACCATTTTAGTTACATAGCACTACTTAATTTAGGTATTAACATTAAGTGACATGGCATCTGACGCACAGAAACCAATGGCACATGTCACTATATGCGTATTGGCACATCCGGTCTTCATTGGCATGTGCCAGTGGATAGTGGCATGTGTCACTGACATTATTGGCATGTGTCAGTGGTGGATAGTGGCATGTGTCACTGACATCGCGACACACTGACACTGACATGACACCTGACTGACACCGAGTCGCGGAACGTCACCGTGTTGTTGCGACACCTCCAGTACTGACTGACAGATTAATCGAACACCTATAGCCGACCTAATTGTGGCACAAAATCCAAAATAAATAGCCTAATTTTGTGATATTTAAAATATCAATTAAACGAATTAAAGTGCATTAATATTTTTTTCAAACGTGTTATTTGTGTCACGTCTTGCGCTGGCCAGTTACACTCACTTATACTGACACCTACTGGCGTGCGTCTGTGCAGCATCACGCAAAAATAAAGGTTTACAGTAACGGGCGCGACTGTTAATACGTTATTCGTAATGACCCATGATTGATTTATTTCGTGTCTTTCCTAGAATGGGCAGTTTGTGACTTTGCCAGATAAACAACATAAAGTAGCACTTACTGGTATTACAAAACATTCAGTGGCACATACCAATCAAATACAGACGTGACACAAATAACACGTTTGAAAAAATATTAATGCACTTTAATTCGTTTAATTGATATTTTAAATATCACAAAATTAGGCTATTTATTTTGGATTTTGTGCCACAATTAGGTAAGTACGTTATAGGTGTTCGATTAATCTGTCAGTCAGTACTGGAGGTGTCGCAACAACACGGTGACATGTTCCGCGACTCGGTGTCAGTCAGGTGTCATGTCAGTGTGTCGCGATGTCAGTGACACATGCCACTATCCACCACTGACACATGCCAATAATGTCAGTGACACATGCCACTATCCACTGGCACATGCCAATGAAGACCGGATGTGCCAATACGCATAGTGACATGTGCCATTGGCTTCTGTGCGTCAGATGCCATGTCACTTAATGTTAAAACTGCTACTGCAAATGTGATTGGGTGCATTGATGGAACCCACATTCCCATTAAAGCTCCTTCAGTCAATGAAGGAAACTATGTTAATAGGAAGTCAATCCCTATAGCATCAATGTGCAGATGATAATAGATTTTTTGGGTACTAAATGTTTGGGTGTTTAAACCATTAAATCACCCTCATTACTGGTCCCCACTAACTAGGTAATATGTGATGCAACCCCTAATGTTGAAGCCAAATGGCCAGGGTCTGTACATGATGCCAGAATGTTTAGGGAGTCATCATTGTGCCACAAATTTCAACAGGGTATGGTTTGCCTTACACAATGTTTATTATTATTATTTTTTTTTATGCAATTATACACTTTAACTACCTTTATATGACACTTCAATGGTTACTTGCTGGGGGACAGAGGGTACCCTTGTCTGCCCTATATGATGACACCCTACCCTGAACCTGAGCCTGGACCACAGGCACAATTCAACCTGGCCCACAGCAGAACACGGGTCAAGGTGGAAATGACCATAGGCATCCTGAAGGCAGGTTTCAGTGCCTGCGTGGGCTCAGGGTCAGCCCAGAAAGGTCATGTGACATCACAGCTGCTTGTGTTGTTCTTCACAACATTGCCACACTGAGAGGTGAGAGGGCCCCCCCCCCCCCCTTCTCTTGAAGATGGCCAAGAGGAACCCCCAGTGAACCCAGTAGACCAAAGAGATGGCAGGGTGGTACGAGACATGATTTGCCAAAATCACTTTAATTAAAACCAGTTAACAGTCAAGTGTTGTTCATTGTTTCTTTATTTCCTGTAACAAAATACATTTGTATTTATTGCTCCAGCAATTCAAGTCTGGCCTTTTTTAGGTTAAGCCTTTTCTCCTCCATTTGAAGCTGTATGAGGTCCATCTCCATGTCACTTTTTCTGATTTGCTTTTGAAGGTGGACCTTATACAGCTCTTTGGCAGGCAACTAGAAAGACAGAATAATTAAACATGACTGAAAGTCTGTAATACAAACACAGACCAAATATTTAAATGAGGAAGGAGAACTGCAGAGCATTTCTTACAATGCTAAGATTCTGTGTGGAGGTAGATGGACCCTCATCTGTATTAAAATCTCCTGCCATATTCTGTAAAATGACAATGACAATTTATTTATTCTCTTGTGCAAAAAAGGGGGAATGCATTCTATGCATCATACCTCTATGGGCCTCCCCACATTTTCTGTTTCTGTCACAGCAGAAGTGGTCTCTTCATCTTCAGCCTACAAGGAAAATAAGGAAGGATGCTTGGTCTAGCAAACAGAAACCTAAAGACAATAATCATGTAAGCTCCAATCACCGGCCCAAAGACGGTGTCCAGTGTCTTGGTTCGAAGGGAATTCAGCGTGTATGACGTTTCGGGCGCTTCTGGAAAAATCACTTTAATTTATTAAACAGTTAATTTCCAATTTTAATTCTGACTCCATGAATAATTTAATCTGACTCCAAATTTTAAGTGACTCTTTGTTTATTCCAATTGTCTATCTTAACAGCTGATCCGCAGATTAGTTGTGATTTAATTTAGACCAAGAATTATTCTGGGCATCTCATACTTTCAAATATTCGCTCATTACGGACCTAGTGTCACTTTGAGACGTCACGTCGCGACTGCGCGCTCACGATCACAAACTAGCCAGTCCTGAAATAGTCAGAGGGTGCAGTACAAATATTTTACCCTATGCGGCCGCACACTACAGACCCATAGGTGTAATTTTTATAATATTTGCAGCATACAACATGCTAAGGCAGGGAATAGTAAGAAATCAGAAGGTTTTTCTAAGATGTGCCCCATGGTCCATTCAAAGTGCCTTCAGTTTGATCTATTCTGGACAAAGATTTGCGGAAACACCAGACTACACATTAATCTACTGGAAATAATGATTTCAGAAGAATGCAGAATAAATCAAGGTTAACATTTATTTTTGCCAGGCAGAATTAAACATCCAATAAAAAGAATTAAAAAGAATACATAATACACAACTGATCAGCATATAATAGAAACAACATTCAAAATGCAATATCAAAAATAGTTTCAAAGAGTCAGCATACCTGGCAATAGAGACACACAGCAACAGTGTGGGAAGTTCTGTTTACAGATGCTTCCTTGAGTGGTTTGCCAACCCCTTTTAAATACCCAAGTGGAGCAAAAGAACAATAAACATCTAGCACCCAAATATTTATTCAGCTTTTGCTGGACCCTTTCTCGTGCCCAAGTGGTCACGCCTGAGTTTGGGGGATAAACACAAATGGTTATCTATTATCTTTATTGGGGCATCTTCCCACATCAGAAGAACAGGCATTGTTTTCTTTGTTCTGACTGTTCTGCTGCTGCAGGAATGAAACTTCTTTACCATTCGCACCAGAAGTATTTATTTTGACCTCTCATAAAACAACTGGAGACAGTAGGTGTGTGTGTTTTGCATGACTGAATGAGGCCTGGGGGGAGAAGATAGTGTGAGGAGTCAGGACCCCAGCATGGGGGGAAGAGACGAGATTGGAGAAGTTGTGTTGTGCTCTCTCACCCATAGATCTCTTCTTCAGATTAGTGGGTTTTATTGTTTTATTGCGGGTTAGGATTCTTGAATTTAGTCTTAGTAAAAGTCCATCCTTACAGTTTCCGCCCCTGGCCCCTTGGGGCAGATTTAGATCAGTCCCTGAGGGGCCAAAATTTGATGAAGTCCGCTTATGGCTGCAATTTCCATAGGGCTGGTACCTGTAATGGACTGAGCGCAATGGCCACGTTCGTTGAAGTGTGCATTGTGCGGAGAAGACATCTGAAGTAGCAGCACTGGCAGAGTGTGAATAAGAAGATGAGCACACTGGCAAGGACACATCCACGGAACGTCCAGTCCCACCAGGTATAAGCATACCTTGCTGAGCGGGTAGAGGAGCTGGACAGGATTTCTGCAGTCTTTCTCGCCAGATTCGCTTCCACTTGAGCTTGGTTGAGATGGTACTCAGTCTGTAAGATGATTTCTTGCACCAAGTTCATTGTTTTGACCAAAGCTTGAGTGCTCTGTTCATAGAAAGTGTCCTCCCACCAGGGAGAAACGTCCACGTCCATCGGTACCCTCCCCAGGATGTTTATCTGACCCATTGAAAAGTCCTCTTTCACTTCCAAACAGAACGTGTGGTTCGCAGGGCAGGTCAGACCTCCATAGGAGAAGGAATTCATCTCACTGACGACGCACCACTGTGTGTGAGACACTTGAACAGCATCAGAATGACCATGCAATGACTGAACATTAATGAGCTTAGAATCATTGGAAGAAAAGGGTTGTAGAGTGTTGCAGGTACAGATAATGTAACTAGATGTTTCATGACAACAGGTGTGAGTGCTAAACAAGGTTTCAGTGCCCTTCAAAGTCATATACCCCGTCAGATGATCCCATTTTATAATTTGATCTCTCACTACCACGCCAATAGAGCGTATGGTAGTGGAATTTAGATAAATTTGATCTGGGTGAATTAGAGGGAAAGTGGCAAAGAACCCAATACAGCCAAGACATTCATTTCCAGTATACATCATTAATGTTGAAAGCAGTTCAGAATACTTAATATTTTTCATTCTCTCTGATGCAAGCCATCTATGCAGATCTAAAATTTCAATAAGATCATTTAAAACATGCCTAGGTGTTTTATGTAGACGAAGATCTAAAATCTCTTGTCTTGTTGCAGTAAACAAATCTTGTGCATACAATCTACAGGCTAAGTCATGCTCGATGGTACGGGTCTGACTGAAAATTGATTGACTGGTCGTCAGAAGCGCCTGCGCCTCAGATCTGACCGCTTTGATAATGTTTTCGTTACTATTGGTGATGTGTTGAAAACCAGTAGCTACCTGATTTGCCAACCAAGTTGAATATTGAGATTGACCTGTTATTTTGTAAGTGTTGGATATAGAATTAACTGAGCCAAAAAGGCCTGCTATATTTCCGAACAGGTCTCGTTTGGTACGAGCAGATGGAATTTGAACTGCAAGTCTGTTTTTGTAATCAGAAATTAAATCATCGATGCGTGACTGTAGCCATGTATACGTCTTATCATTAAAGTTGCAGTGTTTTACATAAGCAGATAACACATTGGAGATGTTATACGTGACATGTGTTATCACAAGATTGACATCATGTAGTAAAGTCTTATTTACATTTCCTTTGATTATGCCACCTGGAGGGGTGGTATACAATTTCGGACACTGTGTGGGTTTTTTGTAACCACATGTGGTTAAATTAAAGCAATGGTGTAAAGTCCATGAACAATTGTGAGGGCTAGTGAAATTATCCATATTTGCCTCACATTTTCCCACACAGTAGGTTCCTTCTTTTCGGCCAGTCCAAACAAATCTTTTAAAATTATTGTTGGATACCTTATTTGTTAGATTGAAAAGAAGTTCAGTAAACTTTAAATGTGTATTGTTATGTGTTGTAGTGTGTGTGCACCTATATGTGGTTGGTTGGAGATCCTTAGTGGAATAACATTTTTTTGGATCTCCTCCATGGTTGTTATTTTCATATAGTGTGTGCATGTTACCAATATTTGAATCTGGGAATTCTTCAAGTTGGTACCAGGCGGTAATGTTGTGGTGAAATTTTGGTGCACGTGTGTAGCTTGTGAAGTTTTTGTCTGGAAGATGGGTAGAACCTGTCTTACAGCATATTTTTGTTACACAATTTGGTTCCGGTGCTAATCCGGGGGGCCATACGACTATTTCTTTGTATGTGACTGGAATGTATGATGTGGATGGCCCCTTAATATATTTCCATACCCATCTACCGCATCCTAAGGTGTGTGCGAGTGTGACTCGTTGTCCCAATTCGATGCAGGTGGGTCCGGACACCGCCCTGGCATCTGGCCTCCATGGAATTGCGATGACTGTCCTATAAAGGAAAAAGATCATAATTAATTCACTGAACCTTTGAACCGTTTACACTGGGACATGTGGTACCATCTTAATTTTCCTCTGATGGTCACGGCCACACAACTGTTGCAAACAGCTTTAATTTCATAGGGCCCATGCCATCTAGGGGAAAATGCGTTTTGTTTTACAAAAACGCGTACCATCACAATGTCTCCTTCTGAAAATGTTGTTTCAGAGGTTGGGTTAAATTGTGCATCATTTGTCAGGTCTGACTGTTGTTGTTTCAGCCCAGCCTGGGCGTGCAGCACCTTCAGCCTTTCTTGCAATTGCACCAACACCGTCTGCTGAGTTGCGAGCATGAGGGGCCCCAGGTCTGCTGGGGAAATTTCTGGATCAATGGGTAACTTCATCACCCTTCCAGTCATAAGCTCATATGGGCTGATGCCTGTAGCTTTTGATGGGGTTGCTCGCAACACAGTCAGAACAGTGGGTAAAGCATCACTCCACCTGTTTTGGTGTTGAGCTATTTGCTTAGCAATATTTTCTTTGATGGTGCGGTTCGCACGTTCAACCATACCAGAGCTTTGCGGCCTGTATGGGATGTGAAATTTTTGCTTGATGTTCAACATTTTGCACATATTTTTCATGACTTGTCCAGTGAAGTGAGTCCCTTGATCTGATTCAATTTGGATGGGTGCTCCCCAAAGAGGGATGATTTGGTTCGCCATCACACGTGCCACGGTGTTTGCTGTATTATTGCGAGTGGGAATTATTTCAACCCATTTTGAGAATTTGTCAATTATCACGAGGCAATAGCGATACCCTCCCTTGGCACTGGGAAGCGGACCAATGAAATCCAATTGTAAGGACTCCCAGGGCCCTTTTGGTGGTTCTGGTCTGCGTAGGTTTGTTCGACCTAACTTTCCCTGGTTAATTGTCGCACACACCAGACAGGCATAGCACCATCTTTCAATGTCAGCTGCCATTCCTTGCCACCAAAACTGTTTTTGTATCAACTGTGCTGTTTTTGTTGCCGATACATGCGCATAATCATGATATAATTTGATTATTGGCTTTTGGAGGGCTTCTGGAACGACAAATTTTCCATCTCGGATTACTATGCCTTCAATTATGTTCACCATCTGATCATGTTTCAAATGTGGCACAAGTTCTCCATCAGAGACCCACAGATCTTGTTGATACTGTTTTAGGTCGATGGGTGTGACCTGTGCAGCACTTGCTACAGAAACAGAGGTTGTCTCGTTTTGCCAACGGTCGCCTTTCACTGCTGCCAGTTTTGCCAATTGGTCAACAATGTTATTGTTTCTTTCATGCACATCTGGATTTTTGTTAATGTGCGCGCGCACTTTTACCACAGAAACGGAGTTTTCTCGCGCTTGTACAGCTTGCCATATCGCAGTTATGGTGTTGAAATGTTTTATGGGCGTTCCGGCGGAGGTGAGGAATTTTCTCAATTGCCATTGTGCCATAAAATCAGTTACGACGCCGAAAGAATACCGACTGTCAGTGTGCACGCAGAGCGGTTCAGGGTGTGCCTTGATTGCTTCTTGCAATGCAATGAGTTCAGCTTCTTGTGCGGATATGTTAGCTGGTAGTTTAAACAACAACTGCCGTTTAGCATCTGTCTCGGGAATATGAGGGGTCCACACTGCACAGCCAGTATAGAAATGACCATTTTGACAGAATCGGGAACCATCAATGTACACATGCACTTGGCCTGGCAGTGGCTGGTCATGGACAAGGCTTTGTGCCTCTTGTTTGGGCTGGCATGTGTGCGGGTGTCCCTCAACATCCCCGAGCAGATGTGGCAAAATTCGTGTGTTTTTTGTTGTTATTTCGCGCGCCTGAATGTCTGCTAGCCATCTTGCTAATCTTTGGGAGGAAACTCCCTTTATTCGGCCCTGTAACAGCATTCGTACAGGCGTGTGCATTGTGTGTATAACTACAGATTGGAAACCTACAATGGGTTCTGTTGTTTTTAACATCCAGTGCACCGCAAGCACATGCTGTGTACATGGGTCGAATCCTTGTTCGACCAGAGATTTTTTCCGGCTGTAGTAAGCGATTGGACGCAGTTTTCCTCCATATTCCTGAGCTAAGACTCCGCTTAGTGTAATTTCATGCGCGTCTACTTGAATGTGGAAAATTTTTGATGGGTTGGGCAAACCCAGGGCGGGCGCGGCGCACAAACGCTGTTTCAAATCTGTAAAAGCCTGTTCGTGCTCATCAGTCCATCCAAGGACATCATTTGGTTTCGTTTTCCCTTTTAAAAGCGAATATAACGGTGCGGCGGTATTTGCAAAATCAGGGAAGAAATCTCGTAAATAGTTTGCTGTTCCTAATACTTTTTGCAACGAGTTTAAAGTATAAGGTCGAGGCAGTTCGGCAATGCATTTTTTCCTGTCGTCTGTTAAAGCTCTGTGGCTTTGAGTCAGAGTGTATCCTAAATAGTGTACCTCCCTCTGCGCAATTTGGGCTTTTTCTTTGTTCATTTTAAAGCCTGCGTTTCCTAGCATCTGTAACACTTCGTCAACCAGCTGCAAGTGGTTCTCAAGTGGTTCATCTGTGGCTATCAATATGTCATCTACATAGTGAACTACTTTGCCGAGCACATCTGCCACAGCTCGATGAAAAATGGAGGGGCTGTTGTGAAGGCCTTGCGGCATTCTTTCCCAGGTATACTGCATTTGATTTACAGTAAAGGCCAGCTTCCACTGGTCTTCTCGTTTGACTTTAATAGACCAAAAACCATTTTTGATGTCAAGCACTGTGAACCACGAAGCATTGGTTGAAACTTGTGATAAGATTGTAGCTGGATTTGCCACTATAGTTGTTGCTTTAGGCAGAACTTTATTGAGACGTTGATAATCAATGCAAAGACGCCATTTACCGTTAGGTTTTGGAACTGGTAAACACGGAGAATTTGTAGTTGAACAGCATCGCCGAACTATGCCTCTAATCTCAAGCTGTTTCACTATCTCATGAACAGCTGCCTCTGGTTTAATGCGATATTGTTTTTGTGGGGGAGGGGGCTCTCCCTCAATGCATACTTCAAAATCAACGAGGCCGCAGTCGTGTTCATGATTAGCCCAAACGTCGCTGTGTTTGTTGATGAGAAGTTGAATTGGATCTGTGTTGGATATGGACATAATGTTGGCCCTTCCTTGAGGCAGGCATTTCTTTGCCGTTTTGTTTGTTTGTACTTCAATTTGTTTTTCAAAGCAATGAATTACAAATCCATGTTTTCTCATAATGTCCATACCCAATACAGTTCCTTCGCTGTTATCTGGTAAATACCAGAATTGTTCGTTTAGCACTACCATGCCTAAATCGAGTTGGACTGATTTTGTTTGAGTTGCTGTCATCAAAGTATCGCCTATACCTTTAATTTGAATTGTTCGCGTGCTTAGTGGTAACGGAATGTTTGTACAAGAGCAAGCGGCTCCGCTATCAATAAGAATGTTAACTAACCGGCCTCCAAGGTTAGCTCTTATTTTGATTCGGTTTCCGCTTGTGATAATGCTTCCTATAGCAACGGAGGCCACGCACCCCTATTGGGGATTGTTATATTTCGCCAACAGGATAGCGAGATCTGCCTGCAAGTTTTTGTAAGGGCCGTCCCGGTTCGTTGATTGTTCTTCAATTTGTTTTGAGCTATTCTCTGCAGGATTATTTTCTGCAATCAAATTCCCTAAGCGTCTGAGAATTTCGTCGTCATTTTTAGAATGCGTTTTTTGATTGACCTGCTCTCTTTTTAGCTTGAAGCAGCTCTGAATAGTATGGCCAGTTTTCTTGCAATAGAAGCATTGTAGTGGCTTAGTCCTAAAACCAGGATTTTTAGCACCTTTTCCTTCAGCTAACCATTGCGTTGTTGAAACAGAACGAGCTTTGCTTTGCTTGAGCCTAGTTTCTATTTTGGAAGCCCAATCCACCAGTGACCGGTAGGTATTTTCAGATGGATCGGCTCCATGAATGAGCGCCCTGTATATGAGGGCCTGCATTATTTTTCAGGAGTTGTAGTAAAACTTCCTGATCACGTTGTGCATCTTCTAACCCTGAGTGCTCTTTGTAAGTCACCCATAAACGTTCAGCATAAATTTCAAATGGCTCTTTGGTGGCCTGTTTGATGTCTAAAATTCTGTTCCACTCCGCGTGAGTTGGTCCCCTTAACTCTAATAAAGTCTCCCTCAATCTTTCATAAACCTCATTTTCATCTTCATCTTCCTGTTTGATTATAATTTCTCCAGATCTCAATTCGCGTGACATTTTTGGTTTTAGCTCGTCTGGAATAGTGAGGAGGGCTACTTGCCAAACGTCTCTAGGCTCTAACTTGTACACTGAGGCCTGTAACATTAAGTTTTCCCAGTAGGGTTGAAAAGGGCCTTTTCTTGGCATTGTGCCCACAACTTCTTTGTGTTTTGTGCACTCTTCGCAAGTTAAAGGTCGGCTAATGGTAGTGACTTCATCATCTGCATTAGTCATTGTTTTAAGAACAGCAACTTTTACGGGTTTTCGAAGAACAGTGCCAGATTTACTTCGAGTTCGTATGGGACTGCGGGGTTTCGGTTCTTCGGGTCTATTTGGATAATACATTTCAGTCGCGGGTTCTGGAGAAAGATCGCGCACTCCCAGAATAGAGCGTCCCTTTGGAGTTTGTCTACGAGCTTCTCTCAGTGACAACTGATCTTGGATGCTGCTCGGTAGAGCTGCTACCATATCATCCTCATCGCTATCACTGTATACATCGCCTTCAATCTTAGAATTTATAGCCGCTAGCTTAACTGCAGCTATAGGAAAGCCTGCAGAACCGCTTTTTAATTTGTGTTCCCATCGCGTTGCCCTGTCTTGCCCAAGTTTGTTTATCATACACAGATGCTTCGACCTGTGCTCTGAGTTTTTTCAACTCATCTGATCGCGCTGTTTCTAGTTCTTTGATGTTTGAAATCACGCGTTCGTTTTCAACAATAGTCTCTAAATCATTTCGACGTAGCAAATAGACGATTGCGACCGGAATTTTCCGAAAATGAGATTTAGTCTCTAGTTTTCGCCCCTCAGTAGCGTACCAGGCTAAAATTTGCTCATTATTCCAATCAAAATCTACTCCATTGTTACGCAAACGAAAAAGAAGATCTTTGATTTGCAAAGCAAGAGATTCCATTACATCCTTGTCTACACTCGAACTACCATTTCCCTGATAAGCCATGTTTTTCTTGTAATCTTAGATTTATACCGGTTTTCTGCGGTTCCGGTCTATCCTGGGTATTCCGACCCGTTCTACCAATGTGTCTATATGAGGTGCGTCTAAGTTTTCCCTCAACACTTTCTAAAAGATACAGGAAAATCGTACTTACCACAGTAGCTGGAGATAGAGAAGGAGAAGCTCAAACCTCATGCTCCGTTCGGATCTGAATTGTCGCGCCGAAAGACGTCACTCGCCTGAGACTGGGAGATCACGGAGGGCGGTCACCACTTTGTAAGCTCCAATCACCGGCCCAAAGACGGTGTGCAGTGTCTTGGTTCGAAGGGAATTCAGCGTGTATGACGTTTCGGGCGCTTCTGGAAAAATCACTTTAATTTATTAAACAGTTAATTTCCAATTTTAATTCTGACTCCATGAATAATTTAATCTGACTCCAAATTTTAAGTGACTCTTTGTTTATTCCAATTGTCTATCTTAACAGCTGATCCGCAGATTAGTTGTGATTTAATTTAGACCAAGAATTATTCTGGGCATCTCATACTTTCAAATATTCGCTCATTACGGACCTAGTGTCACTTTGAGACGTCACGTCGCGACTGCGCGCTCACGATCACAAACTAGCCAGTCCTGAAATAGTCAGAGGGTGCAGTACAAATATTTTACCCTATGCGGCCGCACACTACAGACCCATAGGTGTAATTTTTATAATATTTGCAGCATACAACATGCTAAGGCAGGGAATAGTCAGAAATCAGAAGGTTTTTCTAAGATGTGCCCCATGGTCCATTCAAAGTGCCTTCAGTTTGATCTATTCTGGACAAAGATTTGCGGAAACACCAGACTACACATTAATCTACTGGAAATAATGATTTCAGAAGAATGCAGAATAAATCAAGGTTAACATTTATTTTTGCCAGGCAGAATTAAACATCCAATAAAAAGAATTAAAAAGAATACATAATACACAACTGATCAGCATATAATAGAAACAACATTCAAAATGCAATATCAAAAATAGTTTCAAAGAGTCAGCATACCTGGCAATAGAGACACACAGCAACAGTGTGGGAAGTTCTGTTTACAGATGCTTCCTTGAGTGGTTTGCCAACCCCCTTTAAATACCCAAGTGGAGCAAAAGAACAATAAACATCTAGCACCCAAATATTTATTCAGCTTTTGCTGGACCCTTTCTCGTGCCCAAGTGGTCACGCCTGAGTTTGGGGGATAAACACAAATGGTTATCTATTATCTTTATTGGGGCATCTTCCCACATCAGAAGAACAGGCATTGTTTTCTTTGTTCTGACTGTTCTGCTGCTGCGGGAATGAAACTTCTTTACCATTCGCACCAGAAGTATTTATTTTGACCTCTCATAAAACAACTGGAGACAGTAGGTGTGTGTGTTTGATTTTGTTTGAGTTGCTGTCATCAAAGTATCGCCTATACCTTTAATTTGAATTGTTCGCGTGCTTAGTGGTAACGGAATGTTTGTACAAGAGCAAGCGGCTCCGCTATCAATAAGAATGTTAACTAACCGGCCTCCAAGGTTAGCTCTTATTTTGATTCGGTTTCCGCTTGTGATAATGCTTCCTATAGCAACGGAGGCCACGCACCCCTATTGGGGATTGTTATATTTCGCCAACAGGATAGCGAGATCTGCCTGCAAGTTTTTGTAAGGGCCGTCCCGGTTCGTTGATTGTTCTTCAATTTGTTTTGAGCTATTCTCTGCAGGATTATTTTCTGCAATCAAATTCCCTAAGCGTCTGAGAATTTCGTCGTCATTTTTAGAATGCGTTTTTTGATTGACCTGCTCTCTTTTTAGCTTGAAGCAGCTCTGAATAGTATAATAGATAAACACAAATGGTTATCTATTATCTTTATTGGGGCATCTTCCCACATCAGAAGAACAGGCATTGTTTTCTTTGTTCTGACTGTTCTGCTGCTGCGGGAATGAAACTTCTTTACCATTCGCACCAGAAGTATTTATTTTGACCTCTCATAAAACAACTGGAGACAGTAGGTGTGTGTGTTTTGCATGACTGAATGAGGCCTGGGGGGAGAAGATAGTGTGAGGAGTCAGGACCCCAGCATGGGGGGAAGAGACGAGATTGGAGAAGTTGTGTTGTGCTCTCTCACCCATAGATCTCTTCTTCAGATTAGTGGGTTTTATTGTTTTATTGCGGGTTAGGATTCTTGAATTCAGTCTTAGTAAAAGTCCATCCTTACAATCACTTACAACTGTGACTGTGTGTGGTGTTGCAGGAGGATCCAATAATACAATGTGGCCATCAGCAACTGCAAGATAATTAAACCAATAATATAATCATGCATATTCAATACTCTCTGTATATTCTTAAACAAATACAACTAATAAAGAAGGACGTTAGGAACATCTAAGAGTACTAGTAACAAGATTACAGTATACAGCATATGCAGTCAAAGCAGCATGCATACTGCACAAGTGAATCAATGACTGTAAAATGCATTCAAAATGCCTATTTAAAATGGTGACAATGTTGATGATTTTCTTTATTAAAACACTGACAAAAACAGTGAAAAGTTTTGCTGAGTCCGATGAACTGCCCCTGGAATCCCATCGACCACAGGTCGCCCTTTATTAAGGGACAGTGCCAGCTCCTGGGCAGCTGGGGTGAGGGAAGGTGGAGGTGGACCCCCACCTGTTTTACGGGCCTCAGCCTTCTTTCTATTGGCTATGTATAGAAAACTAAATTAGGCTACATTAAATACTAAATTACATTGCTGGAGAATGTTTTTGTGTTTCATTTTGACTTAGCTCACACTTCTTCTGGCTCCAGAAGGATTACACCTGATAAAACAAGAAGCCAACATACTAGCCAATTATGTGCATTACTACTGTAATATTAAGAAATGTATGGAGGCCAACAAGTAAATACTTGTCTATTTTTACTACATGCCCCAAAGAATTTTTGCGTCACAATGAAAGGGGAAAATTTATAATTTTATAAACTCATGCATTTACTCAGTCCGTTATTTTTTGCCAAGCCAACTCTCTTTCTTTTGCTGATGCAGCAGTATTGCTTTGTTTTTTTTTTTGTTATAATGGGCTTATAGTCTTCATAAGCAAGCATTAAAACCTCCAACTCAGTTTCACCGAAATATGTAGCTCGCTTTTTTTCTCCCTGGGTTTCCATGGTGACTCCTGAAATCGGTGATCCATTGAAAATGTCTTTATGTACTCGCTGTGCGCGCGCATTAACTCTGGGTTACCAATAGGAGGTTGATTAAACTAACTCTTCTCAGGTGTTTTGGAACCGACATACTCATGGTATGCGGGTTTGGGGTAAATCAACCCAGAGGTTATGATTTACCAAATGATAAGTTAACCAAGCTTTCTGGAATACCCCCCTGGGCTGCATTTTCCGATAACATTGTCTCTTAGCGCGCTACGAAGACTCTTAAAGGGATAGTTCACCCAAAAATGAAAGTTCTGTCATCATTTACTCACCCTCAAGTTGTTCCAAACCTGTATGAGTTTCTTTGTTCTGCTGAACACAAAGGAAGATATTTGAAAGAATGTTTGTAATCAACAGATCTCGGTCCCCATTGACTACCATAGTAGGAAAAAAATATACTATGGTAGTCAATGGGGGCCGAGATCTGTTTTGCGGCAAGGGGAGGATGAGGATGAGGATGAGGAGCTGATCGATGCCAGCGTGTCTTTGAGGTGTCATGAATATGACAGCAGACCAGAACCTTCAGCTCTGGATCTGGCCTGCGAGAAAACTGACGCACAGCAGCAGGCCATCTTACAGCCACAGAAGCGCACGGAGGAGACGTCGTTGAGGCAGTCCTTTGCACTAGAAAGGTTCAAGAGCTCAGATGAGGACATCAGGTTTTATACAAGGTAGGAAAAACAGTTATCAGTTTACTTCAGTCCTAAGTAAATTCTGTTACTCTTGCTTATCATTAGTCTGCCGATTTCCAATTTCAAAACAAAGCCAGAAATGACTTGTAGACTAGGTTAAAACATTACATCATGCTATACGAGTGACAAGACTGTCCTAGCCCAGACCTTAAGCAATAGAGAATGGGTGTTTTCAATAAAGACATAATCAAAAAGAGGTAAATAGTGTCAAATGAATCTAAATTAATTATAATTTTAAATTTTCTAATTTTACACTTTCTAATTTTAATAAAACTTATAAAATTTATAGAAATAAATAAGCTTTACATAAAATAAACATAAAACTACTTAAAAAGCATTGGACTACCTGCAAAAAAAAAAAGCAATAAGATATTGACCTGGGGCCTCATTTATAAAGCTTGCGTACGCACAAAACGGGGCTGAAAACATGCGTACGCCAGTTCCTGCGCAAAAGGTGGGATTTATAAAGAAAAACTTGACGTGAAAATATGCGCACCTACACGCAAACTCTGACCCATGCGTACGCACATTTTGGAGACGGAGCAGTTTGGCGACACCGATGGTGAGTTGGAGTTAAATGTCTTTTTGGTCACTTTTAGAATTTAGAATTAAAATTAAACATAATACAGAAAGATAATACAAATATAATTTCACTCACCAAGCCTGTCACTTGAAGCAAATATCCATTCCTTCTTAAATGTCCGCGCCAGCGAGCGCGTTGGGCCGTTTAGTGAAACTGACGCAGTTTAAATAAATAAAATAATGATTTAAACTATGTTTTACTTCTGATATAAACATTTAGATTAAATATGCTATTCAAATTATAGAGTTAAACACTTAAACATGAAATCATACTGAAAAGTTACAACATTTTTTTATATTCAATCAATAGAAATATTTGTTGTGGATGCGCTTGTTGAACACTTTTCCTGTGGCGTGCTGTGTTTTAATGTTTTAACCACAGAGATAATTGCTTATCATGATAATACCAGATTGTCTGAGAAAATAGTTTCGTGAAAAATAATGCCCAAGGCCTATCTGTTTTCATTAAAAATATAAATCAATTAAAAATACAATTCGGCAAGTGGAAAAGACTTTCTCTGAAATGTATTTTACACTATTTGATTTATGTAGGCTATTCAAAAACAAGGTAAGGATAGACAACTACTTGATTTGTATTAATGTAATGTTTCTTGTACCGTTTATATTATATCATTTGCATATGATTATTTATCCACGTGATAACGTTTAAGTTATCACGTGGATGAATAATCATATGCAAATGATATGTAGATGAGGATATGCATAGTAAAACTAGGCGTTGTAAGCTCCATATATGGTTATTTCGGGTGGAGACGCATGTACGCACAATCTTCCGCTGACTGGGATTTATAAAGTGAATTCTGCGCAGGTTCTGGCGTACGCACGGTTTTATAAGTCTGAATAATTTTTTGCGTACGCCATTTTTGGCTTTTGTGCGTACGTACACTTTTAGTAAGGTTCCTACGCACAGTTTTATAAATGAGGCCCCTGATATTGAGAATTGTGAAACCATGATATTGTTACTGTGAAGTAAAATTGAGATTTCGGTCATATCGCCCATCCATATTCTCTGCTAGATAGCAGAAAAGGTTCCCCCAGTTTTACATACAGTATGATTTTTTTAATAGTGTTCACCACAAGTATATAGACTACATTGTAACCAGAAATGAGTATATAAATGGCTGCTATTTTGCATAAGTTTATTTGTACTTGCCAGAAAGAAAGAAAGAAAGAAAGAAAAAGAGAGGGCAGAGATGTTGTTAGGAATGAAAAGTCAGTCTGTGTAGTTTCTTCTTTTTCACACAGTATTTTGTATTTGTATTTTAAATACATTTCCATGTATTTATGCCCATCTCTGCTTCTAACTGGGACTGTATACCGCTCATCAGAGAAGATGCTAAAGCTGAAGCACAAATGTAATGCATGTGACATCATGCACTACTTCATGGGAGACATCATGAAAAGTGGATTGCTATTGAACTGCTCATGCTGTCTGGTTACAGTCCAACGTGTTCTTACAATGCAATTTGATCTTTTTCATAGATTTGCCAGCTACCGCCATTTTCATGCATTTTGGCTGCAGACTGAACCTGCCACGCGGAGAATTGCCCGTGTTGGACAGTCATCGACAACCACAGTTCCTGATACGACTGCTGACCCACCGCGTAGACCAGTAGGTGTGGGGTTAGAATTGTTGCAGTTTTCCAAATAAAAAGATTAAGATCCACAAATAAATGAAAAAGAGTTTTACAAAAATGTATAAAATTCAGAAATAAATAAAATGATTTGCAAATAAAAAAATATTTATAAATGTTTTATTATTTTACCAACATAACTCTGCCTGGCATTTATTTGTTTATTTGTGAACTACTTTCTGTGCATTTGTAAATCACTGCACACATTTGTGAACAGCTTCTTGTGCATTTGTAAATCCCCTCAGGCATCTGTGGATTCTGAAACACTTCTATCCTCAACATGCAAACAAATCCACAAATAACTGGACTCCACCCACCGTTTACTCAAGCCAATCAGATAACGGCCACATTGAGCTTTAAACAGACGTCACATAGGGAAAAACGTGTTAACAATGTTCAACGATTTACAAATGCACAGAAAGCAGTGCACAAATAAATGCCAGGCAGAGTTTAATTAATTCTTTCGAATTACTTTTGTGACCTCTGGGTCAACAACTATACGCTGGACTAGCATTTCGTCTTGGGCACAGATGACAGAGTCACACCATGCCATTCCTGTCAGCATAAGTTGCCCCTGCACCTGCCAGTAGTGCATGTGGCTTTCTTTCAACAGCAGTGTTCCTTCTTGCATGTTTAGATACTTGCGGTCAACGTAGCTGGAAACGTCGGGGCACTTGATCTCAACCAGGCCAAAAGGTGGCTGCGCAAGAGGGTCAAACACTAGGCCATCTGGTGAGGTGCCAAGCCCTGGGGCGTCCGGGTGAACAATTAGGCCACAGGGCATGTAGTTAACATCCCTTATTCTGCAGTATTCTTGTGCTGCCGTAAACTCCATATCTGCACCTGTTTGAGTAAAAGATGTTTCTAAATTTGAGTTGAATGGTCGCAATAAAGTGATCATAATGCAAAGTATTGTAATTAGCAAATGAATGTCATTGCAAGGTAGGCTAACAGCAATTAGAGGGTGCAGAAAGTGTTGTAAATGCCTTGTACACACGTACAGATCATTTGTAACAGGTCAGTAACAGTGTTCAACACAATGATGTGTAAACGCATGAATAAATCATTTACAACACTTTCTGCATCCCCTCATCTAAAGTGTAAACTATTCATCACTTGTAAATGTGTTACACACAAGCGGCAACATTCTGATCTGAAAAATGAAGCCTACCCGGAAGTGCGAAAAACTGCAATACATCGAAAATCCGCTAGGGGCAGGTCCCAAAAGGGAGCAAATGTCCATAGCCCCCATGTTAAAATGTCCGTTTTCACAGCATAAATTCATGTTTTTACAGGTTGGTCCCATGGACTTTTATTGTATTTTTCGATAGCTTCCGAGTGCCTGACAACCATGAGGGCTGTGAATTGTTTTCTAACTCGTTAGTTTAGATCGTATTTAGATATAAAATGTATGACAATAAGGGCGTGGTTAACTTTGATTGACAGCTTGATTGACAGCTGACAAGGCAGCGCCACGGAGAATGACAACATAAGAAGCGCCATTTTTTAATTCAGTTGACATATAATACTACTGTTTCTGTATCATGAAATGTAGTTTTAAGAGTTTTTCAGGCGAGAATGTAGTTGTTTAAAGCTCAAATCTGTGGTTTATTTATAAAGATTTATGAAAATTGTATCCAGTTGTGAGATCCAGCGATGACCGGGCGCTCGGCGCGATGTACCCCGCCTGGAACAGCCTTTCCTCGGCTAGACGTTCTGAGGTGCCGCTGTCTCTGGCGTCTCTGTAGTGGTTAAACATGAGATATAATTCGTCTTGTGTATATCTAACGGGCGATTTTTGGTCTCGTAACGTAAATCTATAATTTGTTCCCTGGGCAATCGTTTTGGCTGAGGGGAAGTTTCATAACTTTATAAGCTATTTAACTGTACCGTTGTATGGTTAGACTAGAGCGCTGACTTTGTGTGTTTGACTGAATTGTTTGCTTTATTTGTATAGCTTCTTGTACCTTTTACTTTTACTTTTATAATGGCTAATATAAATATATGGTGCTACTCGACCTCAGTGCTGCATTTGACACTGTCGATCATAACATACTTCTTGACAGGCTGGAAAACTGGGTGGGGCTTTCTGGGATAGTCCTAAAATGGTTCAGGTCATACTTAGATGGGAGAGGTTATTGTGTGAGTATAGGAGACCATAAGTCTGAGTGGACATCCATGACATGCGGAGTCCCTCAAGGCTCAATTCTTGCGCCACTCCTGTTCAACCTGTATATGCTCCCAATGAGCCAAATAATGAGAAAGAACCAAATTGCTTACCACAGCTATGCAGACGACACACAGCTCTACTTAGCCCTATCGCCTAACGATTACAGCCCTATTGACTCTCTGCTTCAATGCATTGATGAAGTCAACAGTTGGATGTGTCAAAACTTTCTTCAGTTAAACAAAGACAAAACTGAAGTCATTGCGTTTGGAAACAAAGATGAAGTTCTCAAGGTGAACGCATACCTTCACTCTAGGGGTCAAACAACTAAACATCAAGTCAGGAATCTCGGTGTGACACTAGAGTCAGACCTTAGTTTCAGTAGTCATGTCAAAGCAATAACTAAATCAGCATACTATCATCTGAAAAATATTTCAAGAATTAGATGCTTTGTTTCCAGACAAGACTTAGAGAAACTTGTGCATGCTTTCATCACCAGCAGGGTGGATTATTGTAATGGACTCCTCACTGGCCTTCCCAAAAAGACCATAAGACAGTTGCAGCTCATACAGAACGCTGCCGCCAGGATTCTGAGCAGAACCAGAAAATATGAACATATCACACCAGTCCTCAGGTCTTTACACTGGCTCCCAGTTAAATTTAGGATTGATTTTAAAGTATTATTACTGGTATATAAATCATTCAATGGCCTAGGACCTCAATACATTGCAGATATGCTCACTGAATATAAACCCAACAGATCACTCAGATCACTAGGATCATATCAGCTAGAAATACCAAGGGTTCACTCAAAGCATGGTGAATCTGCTTTTAGCTATTATGCCAGCCGCAGCTGGAACCAGCTTCCAGAGGAGATCAGATGTGCTCCTACTGTAGTCACTTTCAAATCTAGACTCAAAACACTTCTGTTTAGCTATGCATTTACTGAATGAGCACTGTGCCAAAGCGACTTACAATTGCTATATATATGTCAGAGGTCGCACGCCTCTGGAGCAACTAGGGGTTAAGTGTCTTGCTCAGGGACACATTGGTGTCTTACAGTGGATTCGAACCCGGGTCTCTCACACCAAAGGCATGTGTCTTATCCATTGCGCCACACCACCCCTGTGGTGCAGTGTAAGTGCTGACTGATGAGGGTATAGACAGCTGTCTTCTGTAGTGTGTAGTGTAGTGTGTAGTGTAGTGTAGTGTAGCGTGTAGTGCAGTGTAAGTGCTGACTGATGAGGGTATAGACAGCTGTCTTCTGTAGTGTGTAGTGTAGTGTGTAGTGTAGTGTAGTGTAGCGTGTAGTGCAGTGTAAGTGCTGACTGATGAGGGTATAGACAGCTGTCTTCTGTAGAGTGTAGTGTGTAGTGTAGTGTAGCGTGTAGTGCAGTGTAAGTGCTGACTGATGAGGGTATAGACAGCTGTCTTCTGTAGTGTGTAGTGTAGTGTAGTGTAGCGTGTAGTGCAGTGTAAGTGCTGACTGATGAGGGTATAGACAGCTGTCTTCTGTAGAGTGTAGTGTGTAGTGTAGTGTAGCGTGTAGTGCAGTGTAAGTGCTGACTGATGAGGGTATAGACAGCTGTCTTCTGTAGTGTGTAGTGTAGTGTGTAGTGTAGTGTAGTGTAGCGTGTAGTGCAGTGTAAGTGCTGACTGATGAGGGTATAGACAGCTGTCTTCTGTAGTGTGTAGTGTAGTGTAGTGTAGCGTGTAGTGCAGTGTAAGTGCTGACTGATGAGGGTATAGACAGCTGTCTTCCGTAGAGTGTAGTGTGTAGTGTAGTGTAGCGTGTAGTGCAGTGTAAGTGCTGACTGATGAGGGTATAGACAGCTGTCTTCTGTAGTGTGTAGTGTAGTGTGTAGTGTAGTGTGTACTGCAGTGTAAGTGCTGACTGGTGAGGGTATAGACAGCTGTCTTCTGTAGTGTGTAGTGTAGTGTGTAGTGTAGTGTAGTGTAGTGTAAGTGCTGACTGGTGAGGGTATAGACAGCTGTCTTCTGTAGTGTAGTGTAGTGTGTACTGCAGTGTAAGTGCTGACTGGTGAGGGTATAGACAGCTGTCTTCTGTAGTGTGTAGTGTGTAGTGTAGTGTAGCGTGTAGTGCAGTGTAAGTGCTGACTGATGAGGGTATAGACAGCTGTCTTCTGTAGTGTGTAGTGTAGTGTAGTGTGTACTGCAGTGTAAGTGTGACTGGTGAGGGTATAGACAGCTGTCTTCTGTAGTGTAGTGTAGTGTGTAGTGTAGTGTGTACTGCAGTGTAAGTGCTGACTGGTGAGGGTATAGACAGCTGTCTTCTGTAGTGTGTAGTGTAGTGTAGTGTGTACTGCAGTGTAAGTGCTGACTGGTGAGGGTATAGACAGCTGTCTTCTGTAGTGTGTAGTGTAGTGTAGTGTAGTGTGTAGTGTAGTGTAGTGTAAGTGCTGACTGGTGAGGGTATAGACAGCTGTCTTCTGTAGTGTGTAGTGTGTAGTGTAGTGTAGTGCAGTGTAAGTGCTGACTGGTGAGGGTATAGACAGCTGTCTTCTGTAGTGTGTAGTGTAGTGTGTAGTGTAGTGTGTAGTGTAGTGTGTACTGCAGTGTAAGTGCTGACTGGTGAGGGTATAGACAGCTGTCTTCTGTAGTGTGTAGTGTAGTGTAGCGTGTAGTGCAGTGTAAGTGCTGACTGGTGAGGGTATAGACAGCTGTCTTCTGTAGTGTGTAGTGTAGTGTGTAGTGTAGTGTGTACTGCAGTGTAAGTGCTGACTGGTGAGGGTATAGACAGCTGTCCTCTGTAGTGTAGTGTGTAGTGTAGTGTGTAGTGTAGTGTGTACTGCAGTGTAAGTGCTGACTGGTGAGGGTATAGACAGCTGTCCTCTGTAGTGTGTAGTGTAGTGTGTAGTGTAGTGTAGTGTAGTGTAAGTGCTGACTGGTGAGGGTATAGACAGCTGTCTTCTGTAGTGTGTAGTGTAGTGTGTAGTGTAGGCTTGTTACGATAGTCAGTGTTACCGGTGTTACACAGTGTTCAGTCGCAACACCGGTTTCATCACTTGCCCACAGCGGCACCGCAAAAAAAAAAGTTAAACAAGTATTTAATGCAATTACGCAGTAGCCTATAAGTTTTTTTCTGTCACCCGCTGACCAGCGTTGTATGATCACGCTCTTATTAATGTGAATGCTTTTAAACAGGGCTCCAGTCTAACTTTTCCACTGGTTGCACTGGTGCTACCAATTTTCTCAGTTGGTCACACCTTTTTTTTTTTTCTCCATGCCATGGGATTAATCAATGCATGCTGATGAAGTGGTCTTAATCTGCATACCCTGATGTAAAAAGACTGACAGTGACACAAGACCTCATGTTAGCAAAATGTTTTAATACTTTAACTATCAAATCAAAAAACTCTCCAAAAAAACTATTAATAAAACATGCATGTTCTTTAATGTTTGCTTATAATTTTACTGTCTTCACAGCTGTTCAACCCATTGTCTCCTTGGTTGCGAATAAATGTCAACTTTAGTAACACATACAGTAGCAGTTGAATTCAGAGGAGCCAGCTCTTATAGTTGGGCCTCCTGGTCCTCTTTCCTTGGGAGAACCACAGCCTAACATCCTGACTGCATCATAATCCATCAGTTCTGGCCCCTCAACACTAGTTCTAATGAGGTCCTCCACAGTATCAGTATGCAGATTTGCTCTAGTGTCCGACTTTATTCTCTTCTGACATGAAAATCCTCTTTCGCACACTGCTGCAGATATTGGGAGCAGCAGCATTATCTTGACCAGGTGCAGAACATTCTGTAAAAAACAACCATATCGATCAAACCACTTCAAGTTTCACTCCACATCAAGTGTCAATGATCATGTTCTGTTCATATACTGAAATTAACAGAGCCTACCTTGTAGTCTGAGCAGTAGGGCTCTTTTGTCATCATGACTTCCCACAGTGCAAGATAACTTTCATCTTTGAATGACGTGTTTATTGTCATTTTCATCTCTTGAAACTCTCAAAGGTTCTCAGTATATAATGTCACCAGAAATATGACCCATGCATGCAGCAAAAAAACTCACCTGTTGAGGACAGTGGAGTAGGGCTCTAGGAGTAACTTCCCCTCTTTGACACCGTGGAGTGTCAGCTTATCTTCTGGCCAAGAGTCATGGTTGAAGACACTGAAACACCTCACTGCCTTGGCTGTTGGGGTGTTCGTTATATTCTCTTCTATTACCAAATGACAGAGATTGAAGATAAGGAAATGCATAGGCCTAGCAACAGTGTTGGAACCTATCAGTGTGATTATGACATAATTGTAAATACTACAACTCACCAAGAAGGCTGTCAAATCTTTCTTTTAGGTGTTTTACTGCCAGCTTTTCAGCTTCACCTTTTATAAGGGTGTCTCCCTATGAATCATTACATAAACACTCCACTGAGTACATTTCATTAACATGAACTAAACATTACATATTGTAGTCCATAAATGTACCTGATACTTTAACTTCTGTCTTCCAGTTTCTCCTTCTTTCTGTTGGTGCTGCTCCTTAATAGCAGTCAGGAACTCTGACTCTGGCTGCCATAGTGTGTATGGTAGCGAGGAGACTTTCAATCGCACTAACAACCTGGGAAGACAGTTGTTTTCTTACTAACATGAAACATATTTAGGGGTTAGATCAAACATGTGTCACCCCTGACCCCTATTCTTTCTGTCTCCCTTACCTGAGGTAGAATTACATCATTTCTCTGGAGCAACAGGCAGAATCGGCTGATGGAAGAATGCCACAAATGTCCCATCCTCCATGGTGGCTTTGATCTGCAAAAGTATAAACATTTCTTATTCTCAACTCTCATACAACAGTTTTCTGTTCTTAAACAAAGTCAAAACTGATTTCAATAATGAAACACTATCCAACTCAAAGAGGTGAGACACTAACCTTCCTTGCTCTGCCAGCTATGTCTGCATTGGCCGAGGCACCAGCCGGGTGGTCCATGTGCATATATACTGCAGCAAACTGCCAGAGCTCTGGGGGTCGCCATCCTTCCCTAGTTTTAGGAACGTGTTCAAACTACGGGACACATGAGGCAGCCACCTTGTCCCTTTATATGCTGTGACTCATTGATTTGGGGCTGAAGTGGTAGGTTTTCCAGACGAGGTGTAGCAGGTCATATACTTGCCCAATCATAGAGACATCATCCCTTTGTACACTCAACAATCCTAGCTCCAGTCTTTGTGTGGAACATAATATAAAATGGTCAGGTATAATGTAATTAGAAGATTATGTATGTATACAGGCAGATGTTAAACTGCAACACACCTGTGGCATGCAGTGGAATGGGATAACAAAGGACCCCAGCTCTGCTTGGAGGAGGGCTATCACTCCACCTTTGTGGCCCAGGTTAACTGCAGCACCATCAGCGCCCAAGGCTATGGCTTCTTCAAGCCAGTTCTCACATTTTGGACCAAGGCTAGCAAAGGCTTTCTTGGTTGCAGCATAAATACCTGTAATATATTATATAAAAACACATGTAATATTTGGTAATTATCATTGCCAAATTTCAGGATTTTCATGGATTTTGGACAGTAATTTTAATCTGTAATTTTAAGCATTTTACATTTTAATTATATACAATCTATCTATTTACATTTGAATTATATACCATCTATCTATCTATCTATCTATCTATCTATCTATCTATCTATCTGTCTGTCTGTCTATCTATCATCATCTATCATCATCATCTTTCTATCTTTTAAAAATCATTAAACATTCAAATGTATGCATTAAATTTGAAAAGATTCGACTATTATAATGCGCTGATACAGATTTTTAGTTATCAAAGTTTATAGTTGTATGGTAACAAAAATCAGAAATCTCACACTCCTTACCTTCTGCATGGGCGTGTTGAACGTCAATATGACCAACTGGGATATTGGTAGGTCTTCCATTATCAATGACACGGGCATAGACAATCTCACATTATTTGTTGGAGATGTCTGTATCTCCATCAATCATAAATGATAAATACTGCACTGCAAAAACTGAAATCTAAGAAAGAAAAAAAAAACATATTTCTAGAAAATACATCTTGTTTTTTGCCATGAAAGATAAAAAGTCTTATAAAAAGCATTGCACACTAGACTTTAAATCTTAATATAAGAAAATTGGTCTTCTTCGGTCTTGACAAGAAAATTTTAACTCATTTTGAGGTAAATTTTACTAGAAACAAGTGACAGTTATTTGTGCATCAGTTTTTGTGCATGTTCAATTAGATATTTGTGCTAATTTTATGAATAATACTACCCCTACAAATTCTATTTTCAAGAATCTTAAGAAAGGTCAAATTTTGTATGATTTTGTTTTGTTAGTCATCTTCTGTTCATAGGTTTGTGTCTATTCAGGTATTTAAAAATTCAATTAAGACAAATTGCTTGTGTGAACATAAACACTTGGTCAAAAAGTGGTTTGATTCTGATTTACTAAATTTCGTATCAACAAACACATACAACAATGAATTTAATGTAAATTAATACACAAATAATTTAATGTAGAATAATAATTTACAAAGTAACAGATTTTTGTATCCCTGTGGCTGTCAAAACAGACAGCACTTTACATGAGCATATTTATACAATCTCTTTATACAAGGAATATTCTGGGTTCAATCCAGGTTAAGATTGTCGGCAGCATTTGTTGTGTAATGTTGATGAGCACAAAAATAATGGATTTAACATTTTCTTCTTAAAAAAGATTTGATCAACATTCTACTGTTGATTGAGCTTAGCTTGTATTGAACCAAGAATATTCCAAAACATCACAATGATAAATGAAAGACAAAAAATATATATATATATACAGCCAAAACAGTATGCAATTTATAGAACACACCCATAACTCACACATTTGAGGCTTTATGCAATTCAGTCACATCTCCAAGGTAATATTTCATAGGGACACATGTAATGTCCCTGTGACTGAAACTGTAATACGGTGTGAAGTCTACAAGGTTGTCTGCATTTACCAGTTCAGTTGCCTCTGCCAGGTTGGGAACCTCAATTTTATAAGACATGTAGTCTCTGTCAAAACAGACTGTACTGAACATCTGACACTCAAAACAATACAAAGATGAATTTATGACAAATATGTTCCTCACAAGTCCAAATTCAGGTAGGCTACTAGCATTTGCCATACACAAACGTGATGATTTTTCACGAATGTATTTGTTACCATTCAAAGTAATCCACTTAACAGACACTGCCTGGTTTATCTGATCAACTCCAAAGTAGTCCCTTACTTTTCCTGTTAAATATGGCATGTTTTTTACTTCTGATACTGGTCCCAATACACATTCGCTGGTAAAAATAGGGTGGTCGGAGCTGTTTACATTCTGACAGCATTCAAACATTTGGTTATGCTTAATCAAGGACTTACAGACATTTTTGAAATTTACTTTTGAAACCCATTTCTTAAAAAAACAATGTTTGGATTTGAATCTCATGCACATGTGACGTAGCATTGGTCCCAACAGTTTAATCTGGGATGGAATATGAATCAAGTAATGTTGTTTAGGTGTAATGTTGTTCTCTGAGAAAAGTTCCTTCAAATGTTTAAGATGCTGTTCAATAAGTACTTTCAACTTGTCAATAGTCTCAAGGCAAATAACAGGTGAAAACAAAATTTGAACAATCTCCAGAAGCTCAAGAATGAATGAAAAATAAGCAGTTCCTCTAATCACATCCAACAGAAATGGCACTATTTTGAGTAAAACAAGCATTTGCCCTGATGACTGCTTCAGTTTGTTGTCGTTGGAAGCTAATGTACTGTACGCAATAGGGCAAGGCCTATCTCTAGTATCTTGTGGAGAGTATGGGAAACCAATGATATCAGCATTGAAAACATCTAGGTCCAGTTGTCCCAAAATAACCAATTGTTTCAACATGCACTTAATTTCCAAGGGAGCAATGCCCTCAAGAATGACATGCATTATATCTTGAGGTGTTTGTTGGATTAAATTGAAGGCAGGGAAATCCATTACTTTGCTCCTTCGGTTTATTCCGTATGTAGTTTTAAGGCTGTTCCTGAGATACTCAGTGCTGGCTTTCTCAATGTCACTGCACTGACGAATATGTCTTTCTAGTGTCCTTTGCTCAAAGTTATCTTCATTAAAAAGCATTTGCATGTCCTCAAAAGAACATTCACAATGTCTGCATTTACTGTACGCAAAGCCTACGCCCTCTTTAAATCCACACAACTCATGTTGAGCTAAAGTATCTCCACAAATGGAAACCACTGCTCCATATATTTCATGTTCACCACTTGCAAGATGAATTTTCACACCATTATACAGCTTTACCAAGTCCTCATGCAATCTTGCCAATATGGCATCAACTCCACATTCTGAGAGTTCACTTTGCTTCGCAATGGCAAGAAGGCGGACTGAAGCTAATTTTGACCTGTACTTTGGATTAATGTTTCCCAAAGTGTAGTAAAACATGAGCAATTTATTCTTTGCCGCATGAGACCCAAGGGGATTGCAAATTTCGATTTCATCCGAATAAAGGATTATCTGTAAAGCAGAGGGTCTAGAAGAAAATAAAGGGTGTGACAGCATGAGTTCAGCATCTATGATGTCATACAAATATCCACCACTGCATTTCTGGGATCCACCATTTATCATGGCAAAGATTTTTGGATGAGACAGTAACTGTTCTAAACTCTTTATCAGGGGTATATTATGGAAACATCTGTTTTTTATGGCGAGAGCTCTTCGTTTCTCTCTTTTCTGAGAACATGCTGCCAATCCAACTGTAACCTCTTCTACTTCCACAAAATTGAATTGTTCTTTTATGACACTGTCCTGTCTATATGATGTTGAAACGGCAGCAAATGGATCTTTAAAGGAGTCAGAGAGTCCCAAAGCTTCTTGCTGAAGTTCGCTTCCTGCATGTCTGTTGAATACTGTTTGTAGCCGACTCCTCAGTAACTGAGCTTGATACTCTTGAACCGCTGCCAGCACAACATCATTCACACCGCTCTGGACATTCATTAGCAGGGAAATACACTGAACATTACAACATCACTGATAGATCATTAATGTGTCTCAGCAACAAAGTTCTTTTAACAGTTTTAATAGTGGCCAATACTAATTTTAGAGCTACTGTATAAGTTATGGGGCATTTTGTAAGGTATATTGTATTTACTAATATTGTGAAATATTATAACAATTTTAAATAATGTTTTTCTAATAAACTTTAAAATATAATTTATTTCTGTGATGCAAAGCTGAATTTTCAGCATCATTACACTGAAACATCAGGCTTCAGTGTCACATGATGATCCTTCAGAAATCATTCTAATATGTAGGGCTGTAATCAACCAAAGAAAATCTTGGTTGACTGAAGTCCTGACATTTTCGACTAAAAATCGACTAAAATGACGTTAGGGGAAAAAAAACGTTACATTAATTAGCTGCGCACTGTGCGCAGTACTTGGTAGCCTTGTTGTCCGCCTAAATGAATTATAAATAAACATGAAAAACTAGTAGGCTATTTGCAGTATATTAAATCGTTTTTGACCTAATTATTTTGCACTGACACACGAGTCTGTCGGCTCTGCAGCGAGCAATATAGCCTATGATTTCCGAAAATAGTACTATATTGTCAACTAGTGATATCATCACAAGAACTTTTGAGGAATATGCAACATAATTTAGACAATTGTTTTTGTCATATGTATTATAATAAATGATGTTTTATAAACAAAGTTCGGGAGGAGCACGTTCAAATAAGCAATCCAATCTACTCGTCATCAAACAATTATGTCTACCCTAATCAGCATGACAAGAAGTATATATATATCCACACTGTCAACTCACCTAATATTCCTTGACAGTTTTTCCAGCATTTGGTCCCGCCCATTTGTCGTAATGTCAGAGATCGAAGTCGAACTCTTCCCGTCTGATGACGATGCCCTCGCTACCCAGGATCCATCGCAGTTTCCCAGCACTGCAACGAGCTCCCAGGCTCAACAGGACACCGCAGCTGAACCTCCAGCTACACAGCGAGGCCGCCGGCCTAGCCGAGCCGCTTCCCGTACCCCGAGGCGCCGTGGCTTGCCCTCACCTCCACCATCAAGATTGCCACCACCTTCTCCAGCTTCTTCCTACACTTCAGCACAACCGACCATTCCGGCTATAGAAAAATGGACAGTTTTGGGATTGAGACAAGCGCTAATCAGCGCTGATGTTCATTTTTCCAGGAGAATGAATAAAGCACAATTGTACAACCTGTATGTTTCTCTCCAGTCTGCTTTCCCGTCTCCAAAATCCACTCCATCTGCAAAATCCGGAAGAAAGGCACGTTCCCAGTTAACTCCTACTCCCTCTCGCGCAGGGCCTAGTTTTCCGCGAGCGTCAGGCCGCAGTAGGCCTTCTGCTAGCTTGAGCCGCGCCCCAGATTCAGCCGCCGCTGCCAGGCCCCAGTCTCCTCTCCGCTCCGCCGAGCTACAGACCGCAGCTTTCTCCAGCTCCGCGCCCCCCGTCTCAACGCCATTTCTAATTGAGACAGGCGGTAGTGTGAGTATGCTTCCAATGACGCAGGCTCAGCCACCATATAATTTTCCTGTCTCTTTTTCCAACCCGTTCCCCTGTCAGTGGCCTGCAGCCCCACCTCCAGACTCTAGCGCGAGGCTGCCTCAGCTAGAGTCGCAGGCCCAGACACCATTTCTACCTCCCCAGCTCCCTTCCTTTCCCACCTTTTCTGTTCCTCCACAAGCTCCAGGGGTCGACCCAAGTGTGAGGTTGCCTCCACAAACGGCCCCGGCCCCGGGGACTTTTCCTCCTAACACTTTTCCTCAAAATCGTTCTCCTTTCACTTTGTTTTCCGCAACGGCGATGCCCATCCCGCCGAACGCTACAGCTATGGAACCGCCCCCTGTTGCCAGTTACATCAGAGCTCAGATCCTCACAGGTGCGGACATCGATTTATCATCCCTTCTCTCTTTACTTCCTCCCTCTGTGTCAAACCGTCAAATCGACTGCGGCGATTTTGAAGTCACCCTCAAAAACCCGGTTAATAATTCATCCCGCATTCTTTCGTTCTCTGAATTCGCTATTGCTTTCAGCCGTTATAGCGAAATAATTTGTGCCGCACTACCCCACAGGAGAAGAGAGTTAAACGATTATCTCGCGATAATCGCAGAACTCGCGCTATCATACGGAGGAACCCATTTTTACACTTACCATAAATTGTTCTCTGCAAAGTGCGCCGTCCGAGTAGCCCAGTGGAACCAGTGCCCTTACTGGGGCGCTCTAGACACAGAGCTACACAACAGAGTGTTCCTAGGCTGCCGTAACATATCCTGCGCGGTTTGCAGATCCGTTTCTCACTCCACCACAGCTTGTCCCTTGATTAATCCTCCCCGCCCAGATCCATCACCAGCTGAAAAATCAACCAGTTACGTCCCACGGCCAGCAAACATCAATTTCAACGACTCCGATTCCAAAAGAAGAAATTTCACATCCAACAGTCAAGTTTGCAATAACTTCAACTCAGGACGCTGCTCACGTCAACGCTGCCGTTATTTGCATGTGTGCAGCTTTTGTGGCGGCGCTCATGCCCGCACCATATGCCCTGTTAAAAGGTCCGTAAATAAAGAGTCAAAAAATTACTTGTCGACTCCTGTGAATATTTCTCGTCTGTCTTCTGAATTGTCTCACCACCCCAACACTGATTTTACCAACTATTTACTGTCTGGTCTCGAGCACGGTTTCAAACCCGGCGTTGAAAGCCTCCCCTCTCAAAGTATCATATGTGATAATCTCCAGTCCGCGCTCGCTGAACCCGACGCAGTCGACAGCCTGATTAAAAAAGAAATCGAATCAGGCTTTATGATTGGTCCTTTCAACAATCCTCCTTTCGAGTGTTTCCGCATCAGCCCCATTGGGGTGGCTACCAGAAAATTTTCAGGCAAAAAACGTTTAATAATCGATCTCTCAGCCCCACACAACTCCCCGTTTCCAAGCATAAACAGCCTTATTTCTTTGGAACAATTTTCTCTTAATTACCACACCATTGACCAAGCCATAACCTTGATTAAAGACGCAGGTTACGGCGCTTGGCTTGCCAAAGTCGACATCACCTCTGCTTTCAAAGTAATGCCCATTCACCCAGATTCATGGCATTTGTTTGGCGTACGCTGGCAAGGAAAATTTTACTTCGCCGTCCGTTTAACTTTTGGCTGCAAAAGCAGCCCCAAGATTTTTGACATGCTATCAGAAGCAATTTGTTGGATTCTTTCCAATAACTACTCAATACCCTACTTAATCCATCTATTAGATGATTTCCTAATCATCTCACCGCCTGACCTTGTCCCAGCCGCGCATCTTCTCACAGTCCAAAAAGTCTTCGCTGAGCTCGGGATTCCAATAGCCCAAGATAAAACTCTGGGTCCAGCCACATCCATTGAATTTCTGGGCATTAATTTGGACTCAGTTAACTTCCAGGCCTCACTACCCAAGGAGAAAATCGACAGGATTATTCTGGTTGCATCCGCCCTCCTAGAAAATCCACATTGTTCCAAACGAGAGCTACTTTCTCTACTCGGCCACCTAAACTTTGCGATGCGCATCATCCCGCAAGGCCGCCCTTTCATCTCACATCTCCTCTTCCTCGCTTCATCAGCGCACGCGCTAGAGGACCAAATCTCCCTAACTACTTCATGTTGCAATGAGCTCAGTTTATGGATAACTTTCCTTAAACAATGGAACGGCCTGTCTTTTTTCTATAATGATCTGATTTCTCTCCCTGAGGATATCCAACTGTTTACTGACGCAGCTCCCTCCATTGGTTTTGGAGGGTATTACCAAGGCCGTTGGTTCGCGTCTACATGGCCCGCCCAGCTGTCAGACTCACCGCAGTCACTAGCATCCTCAGCGCTGTTCGAGTTGTATCCTCTAGTGGTAGCAGCTTTCCTGTGGGGAAAAGAATGGTCAACTAACAGCATAATGGTGCACTGCGATAACGAAGCAACTGTGCATTGCATCAATAAAGGCCGCTCAAATTCCGCCGCACTAATGCCTCTCCTAAGACGCCTCATTTGGATCGCGGCTTGCGATCAATTCATTTTAACTGCCAAACATGTTCCAGGTTCCAGAAATCAAATAGCTGACTCTCTCTCTCGTTTTGCTTTCCAGAAATTCAGGCTGCTGGCACCAGATGCGGACCCATTTCCAACCCCAGTACCTCACTATTCAGAGTTGATATTCCCATAAACCACCCATTGAAACCACTTCTCGATGCCTCTCTTAATTCCATTCTTCAAGCCGTTTCAACCAGCACCCTCCACTCCTACTTAACCGCATGGAAGTGTTTTCAGTCTTTTCACTCCACATACAAGCTGCCTTTCCCAAATTTTTCTCTGCTCACCATCACTTCATTCATAACCTATCTCGACAGCATCAAGAACCTCAAAGCCGGCTCCATCAAGGGTTATCTAAGCGGAATCCAATTCTTCCACAAACTCCTTTTTGGTTCACCCTCCACAGAGATTGCAAATTCTCAGACATCAATGCTCATCAAAGGTATTCAAAAAACCCAACCCACCCGCCCAGATGCCAGGAAACCTATAACTTTAGACATACTTACTAAATGCATCTCCACCCTCCGCAGAGGTTACTATTCCACCAACACAGCCCGCACACTGGACGCAATGTTCATTTTGGCTTTTTTCGGCTTTCTGAGATGCTCAGAACTCACTATAACTTCCAGCTTCAACCCAAAAATCCACCCCACAACAACAGATCTATCAGTGCTAGACAACGAAACCATCTCCTACTTCATTAAGCAAAGTAAGACCGATCAAACCAGGAAAGGCCATTTCATATATATTTTCAATCTCTCATCACCAATCCAACCATACCAAACTCTCTCAGCCTACTTGCTCTTCAGGAATTCACAGTCTAAATCCCCTTCTGACCCACTTTTCGTAGACGACTCCAACCGCCCTGTTACACGTTTCTGGTTCCAAAAACACCTCAAATCCGTCTTGCTCCTTTCAGGCATCCCAGCAGACCACTTTTCCAGCCACTCTTTTCGCATAGGCGCAGCAACAACAGCTGCTCAAAAAGGCCTCTCTCAGCAGCAGATCCAATCACTTGGCCGTTGGTCATCGGAAGCCTTCAAAAGTTACATCCGCTCAAACCGCTTCCATATCAAAGAAGCCCAACGAACCCTCATCAGCTAAATTCTTACAAATCCTCATTCACGTTGAAGCAAGTCATTTCCAAACACCAAGTCCACCTCAGCTAATCTACTTCACTCCCGCAGAATTTCTGTCACTCCGTTCCAAACTTATTTCACTTCTGCAGCAGTGTCTTCTATTTCGCTCCCGCAGGAGCACAGTCTCTATGTCCAAAATCGGTTTGGATATTTAAAAAGCAAGTCGAAGCAAGTTTGGTCCACTGCCGCAGCAGTGTTATCTACTCCACTCCCACAGGAGCTCCATTACTCCATCTAAACTTGCTCCACTGCCGCAGCAGTGTCATCTACTCCGCTCCCACAGGAGCTCCATTACTCCATCTAAACTTGCTACACTGCCGCAGCAGTGCCATCTACTCCGCTCCCACAGGAGCTCCATTACTCCATCTAAACTTGCTCCACTGCCGCAGCAGTGTCATCTACTCCGCTCCCACAGGAGCTCCATTACTCCATCTAAACTTGCTACACTGCCGCAGCAGTGTCATCTACTCCGCTCCCACAGGAGCTCCATTACTCCATCTAAACTTGCTACACTGCCGCAGCAGTGTCATCTACTCCGCTCCCACAGGAGCTCCATTACTCCATCTAAACTTGCTCCACTGCCGCAGCAGTGCCATCTACTCCGCTCCCACAGGAGCTCCATTACTCCATCTAAACTTGCTACACTACCGCAGCAGTGTCATCTACTCCACTCCCACAGGAGCTCCATTACTCCATCTAAACTTGCTCCACTGCCGCAGCAGTGTCATCTACTCCGCTCCCACAAGAGCTCAGTTTCTATGTCCAAAATCGGTTCGGATTTTCAAAAGCAAGTCAAAGCAAGTTCGGTCCACTGCCGCTGCAGTGTCATCTTCTCTGCTCCCGCAGGAGCTCCATCCAAACTTGCTTCACTGCCGCAGCAGTGTCATCTTCTCCGCTCCCGCAGAAGCTCAGTTCTATGTCCAAATCGGTTCAGATATTTAAAAGCAAGTCGTAGCAAGTTTGGTCCACTGCCGCAGCAGTGCCATCTACTCTGCTCCCGCAGGAGCTTAGTTCCGTGTCCAGATGATTTGGAGATAAAGTTCCGTTCCCCGTAGCAGTGTTTATTCTTCCGTCCCTTGGCTATCAGCAAGTTTGGACAGCAAGCCAAAATTATTTGATCCACTGCCGCAGCAGTGTCATTTCTTGAGCTAGTTCTCCACCAACTTGCTTTCACTGCAGCGGTTATTCCTTTCTACTCCACTTCCGCAGAAGTATATCACTTATGACCATCTCCAGCCTACCACCTTAGAGGCACACCCTTCCGACGCCATGCTAGCTTTGCACTCTGCAAGTTTTGGGGGGTCACCAACATCATGGCGGCTGTCCGGCTTTATTTGCAGCTTTTGGGGGGAGTACTCTGGGTTCGGGCCGAATACCGGGCCCGGAGCCCTCTCCTCGGACAGCACGCCAAATACGCATTTATTCTATCTAACTTATTTGTAAGTGTGAACTAGTGAAATGATGTTTTATAAACAAAGTTCGGGAGGAGCACGTTCAAATAAGCAATCCAATCTACTCGTCATCAAACAATTATGTCTACCCTAATCAGCATGACAAGAAGTATATATATATCCACACTGTCAACTCACCTAATATTCCTTGACAGTTTTTCCAGCATCCCTCCACCACCCCGACTCCTCACTCTTGGCTTAATCTTTACAGCCAGGAATACGGGGGGAGTACTCTGGGTTCGGGCCGAATACCGGGCCCGGAGCCCTCTCCTCGGACAGCACGCCAAATACGCATTTATTCTATCTAACTTATTTGTAAGTGTGAACTAGTGAACTGACAGACATTATCATTTCATTGCAGCTCGCACAGAGCAAGGCTGAACATGAGCTAAGCTTCGCGGCTGAGACACGAATAGACTATTAACTTAAAGCAGGGGTCACCAAACTTTTTTCTCTGGGGGCCACATTATCGTTTCTGACTGTGATGGGGGGCCGGGGCCGGGTCAGCTATATAACATAGAATTGTATGACCCAGACCAAAATGACCACCAGCAGGCCTTATTGTGTAGTAGAGATTACTAGCCTGGCACAGCCATCCCCACTACTATATCCACACTACTATATCAACACTTGATTCCTGGCACATATTTGTTTATCTTTACTAGTGGTTTGCAAAAGTTGTAATTGAGTCTTCACACTTTGTTTTAATTAAAGTTATTCTTCACAAATAATCGTTGGTCCACTGTTCTTTGAAAACCCTGCACTCTCTTTTAGGGGTGGAACGGTACACAGAAGTCACGGTTCGGTTCATACCTCGGTTCAGACATCACGGTTCGGTACGAGTTCGGTACAATAGAGGGAAAAGCAAAACAAAAATGCAAAAGGCCCACCAAAAGAAAAATAAATGTCTTAAGCTTTTACTCTTAAACACAAAAGGCACGTCCACTATAATAAAAAAAGAATGTTTATTAAACAAACCAGATCAAGTAATAATATTCAGCAAACCTTCTAGTAGCTAGTCTCGCGTAGCCAGACCTTCAGACTGACGGCTGAAGGTCTGGAATTCATAGCAGCTTTCTTTGGCCAAGGCCCGCCCATAAGGCCGTTTGACCGACATTTCAAACAACCAATTACAGTTCGTTTCGTTCAGCGTCACGTTTCGGGGCGTGGAAATGTCCCCACAACAACAGACCGGCGTGCAACAAGTCAGTCAGCATAGAAAATCAAAGAAGGAGAAGAAAACAAGCAGTAAGTCATTGATCTGTTCGTGCACGTATAACAACAATGGCGTCTGCATTACCACATCTGATCAAAACACCGAGTAAATCAGTAGGAAACGTATGCAGACTTTGTTTAGAGACCTGATATCGGCTGATATCCCCTTCTCAGTTAGGTACTTCACTTGATCTTCCATAATAGATAGGAGGGGACACAAAACTAGTAAAATTGGATCTGCTGGGAATCCTTCTAAATGCTGACAAAGGGTCGGCCAGGCTTGGAAAATAATACTCTTCCCAAATCCCGTCAGCAAACAGGCAAAAATATCTCTTTTTGTCTCCACTAAGTGCCTCAAACAAAACTCCTGGACATCTCTTAAAGAGTCTATGCCGTGAACTTCGCATACTTTTGAGAATCCTACGTTTAGCTGATCTTGATAAATGCTCATTGTCACTCATGTAAACACAACAGTTTTTCTTCCGCAATCACACGCCTGCGCTTTGTTTCCCGGCTGACCGAAAATAAACGCGACACTCGCGCCCCCCGGAAATCCGATAAAATTCAACCAATCAGATGACGACTTCGACATTCCTGAAGTGTTTCCAGTTAAGTGTACCATATGCATCAGACGTTTAGCCAACGTTCCGTGGGCGTGACGTCTGAGGCTGAGACTGAGACTATCTAGTAGCCTACTTTCTTCAATCTGTTGCTCTTCTCCAGTGGGTTGGGCTAATCCAAAAGAAGTGAAAACTAGGGGGGTGTTCTGAAGACAGACTGTTACCTGTGCTCTGAAAACACCCCCATTAGCAATTAGTGCTTTCCACCTGATGAAATGAACGCAGCAAAAAAATAGGTAAAAACTGATGAAATGAATGTGGCAAAAAATCGACCAATCAGAATTTTGGTCGAGCAAGAACGTATCGACCAAATAATCGACTAATCGACTAGGAGATTACAGCCCTACTAATATGCTGATTTATTATTAATGTTGGACAAAGTTGTGCTGCTTAATATTTTTTTGAATCTGTAATACTTCTTTTCAGGATTCATTTTTATTCAAAATAGAAATCTTTTCAATACAAGTCTTTTTTTTAATCAATTTAACACATCCATGCTGAATTAAAGTATTCATTTCTTTCAAAAAGAGAGAAAAATAAATAAATACTGACCCCAAACTTTTGAATGGTATTGTGTATTGTTACAAATGATTTCGACTTTTATTCATCCAAGAATAATGAAAAAGTATCACAGGTTATAAAAATATTAAGCAGCACAACAGTGTCCAACATTGATGATAAATCACTGACACTGAATTTGACTGGAGCAGGTGGGCCGCAGTATGGGCAATATTCAACCACTTGAAAACACTCTAGATAAACTTAATCAATCTTAATTTTAACTTGTAAATTAAAACTTGTAATTATCGTGATATTCACCTTCACCGTAGATCACCTCGCTAAAGGAATCCGATATTGAGGATGCTATCCAATATAAGCAACATCCATCGACAACACGCGCAAGATACTCGTTACTGTGATTTCAGCCGCTTTCAAACTGTGTATGAGAGATGCGGCGGCGCACCTAGCCAGATTAAATTTGACGAGCGCACACGCCTAAAT